>NW_010973123.1:1122215-1328416 GCF_000737465.1 Haliaeetus leucocephalus
GGGGGGGGTCCGTCCCACTCCCCTCGGGGGGCTTCGTTGTCCCCGGAGCGGCCGGGGCTCGGGGCTGAAAGCGGCCGGGGTCGGGCTGCCCGTGCCGGGCCGGCAGCCGTCCCTCGGCGCTGGCGCCCCGCCGGGAACGTGCTGGGGTTCAGCTTGGTCGCCGGATTAAGGAATTTCCAAGCGGAGCGTGTGTGAGCTGAAATACATCTTTTTTTTTTTTTTTTTTTTTTATCAGAAACTTTTTTTTTTGCTCGCCTAGTGTTTTGATGCTTAGGGCGACTTCAGTCGGCTGTGGTTATTTGTTCTTTTGTTTGGGGTTTTTTCTTTTCTTTTTGTGACAACTTCTTAAATCATAGATTTATGCCTTAAAGTGTCCCTGAACTTGCATTTTAATCCGTTAGTATACTTCTATTAGGTGGCTTTTTGGGTACAGGTGAATAGTACGTCATTCACACGTGTATGTATTTTGGGGGAATGTGAGAAGAACTATAGAGATGTTGGCTGAAACCTCATTATTTGTCTTATTGCCTTACAGCTGTCTTTAGCACGATAGCCTGCAAGTGTGGTAATACTTGGTTCTGCTCTGTGCTAGAGGTGAATAAGGATGACTATGTATTTGCTGCATTGTCTTTTTGAAACTTTATTCAATAGTTAATTATGTTACAGAGCCACATGCTTGTTTAGTTTTGTGGCCCGGAGGGAATACTAAGCTCTTCCAGTTTTTGTTTTCTCTGCGTTTGAGAGGGGTAGAATGCTGTCGTGCATATGGTACAACTAATGTTTTAAAATAAGCGGTCTTGGGAGCAAGGGACCGAGTCAGGGAATGTGTGTCATGTAGGGCAATTCTCTCCTATACTAGACCAAGAAAATGATGACACAGAAAACAGCCCTGTTCAAAACACCATTTTAAAAGCAGTGGTGAATTAAACTTAAGTTATTTTATGAACATTTGAACACAAGAAACCTCGTCGTCTTTGACTGATTGTGACCTCTGAAGGAAGATTTTCCTGCAGGCAGGAAAGGAGCGGAATGGTTCTTTCCCCTGTGAGTTAACTGACGTCTAAGAAGACATGCAGCCTTTCTCTCTGTGGAGACACTTTTCTGTGCTCTGCAGCCTGCTCTCATGAAACTTTCAAGAACCTAAATGTCTAATATCTCTGCTCCTCTTTTGAACGTGATTGAAACTGGCCAATGGGCTCAAAAGGTATTAGTGAGGTCAGACGGATGGACATCCACGTGCGTGCATATATACATATGCGTACACTTCCCTCCCTCCCCCAGTGATTGCATAAGTCTGATTTCCTTAGGAAACCAGGCTGAAAAAAGGAGTGGAGGGAAGTCAAACAAGAAACTGTTCCGTTCTAGTGCAGTTGCTGCAAAAAGCACTTGTTCAACTGTTTGGAGTACTGCGCACAGTCCTGGTTAGGGTGCAGCCGGAAGGCTATTACTGTTTTGAAGTGGACGAGATAATGTAGAACAATGAAGATTATGTGCTGTATCTCATAGGTTTTGTTTCCTGAATTGTGTTTTAGGTTCTAAATCATATGTGTATGCATGTATACACTGACTTTAAAGACAGAAAAGCCTAAATACTTTTACAGGGAAACAGGAGTTCTGGAGGGAAGAGAACTGAGATGAGCCCTTTTGGAAGGGAGATTTAAAAGTGACTTAACAGAATCCTCAAGACTGGAAAACAATGAAATCGCTAGAGATTAATTCTTCTTTCTGTTTCGACTTGCATGCTCTCCAGTCAGGATTTTGTTAGAAGGTTCTTGATGTTCTTAAAACTTTAGGTTCTGCAATACTCTGTGCCATATCTGGCTATTTTTGTTTTTAAGATCCCTAATAAAGCACTGGACTGCAGAAGCTTCTGTGAACTTTGTGTGGTGCGTGTTGTTTTTCTTAACTGTTTAAAATCTGTAACTTGGTGCATAACATAGTGTTTTGAGGACCTTAGTAGCTTAACATCCTGGATCAATTCTCCAGTGGAGTTCTGCCATATTTAGGGTACTGCAAGCCGCCAGGTATTCCAGGTTTCTGGGAAATGTCTTGCCTTCAGGGGAGCATCCCATGTTCCTTCTACATTCAAGGTCTCTCAAGCTGCACATGTGTAGCATATTTCATCTGTGTCCCGTGAGTCTACTCGCAGGTATGAGTATTTCACACTATGGGGGCTTTCTGCTTGTCAGGGTATTATATTGATATTTTATACAGAGTTACCTTTTATCTAGCACTTTTTTTCTTTTTTTTTTCTTTTTTGTGATGCAGCAAGTTTATCCTGCGCTTTCATGTGCCAGATGCTAAGACTTTCCGACTGAGTAGTACTCTAAGAAAGAGTAGATGTAGTAAGAGCTGTAGTTGTGGAAGAAAATAGCAATTAAGGTTTAAATAAAATTAAAAGTATTCCTGTTACCTGCGCTAATGGGAAAGTTAATCTTGGCTTGACTCTTTTTTTTTTTTTTTTTTTTTCCTGGTCTGTGTATTCATTACTCGCAGTCAAGGTTTTGTAAGCCAAATGCTGATCTTCAACAATGAATCCCATGTGTAAAGGTGGACAAGGTTTGGTTTTACAATTAAATCATCCTTAAAATTTATATGCTGATGTAGAAAACAGAATTGTCTCTGGTTTTCACCCCAGGGATTCTGGCTCCGCATTAATTGAAAGCAAAATTGTCACTAAAGCGGTGTATAGTTATGATAAGCGATGTCATTCAGTGGCTCCTGTCAGGACTGGTGTTTCATAATACCATATTTTGCATTAATGTATAGGAACACCATGTATCCTGGTCTGAAGCACTGGCATTCTATTTAGAGGGATAACGGAGCAATACATAGGGCAGACAGCAAGGAATAGCGTGGAAAGGGAATGGAAACCATGCGGGCACAAGCAGTTAACAGCGAAGGAGGGCTTTTTTGTCGGAGCCAGGTATTTTTACAAATGGTTGTCTATAAAGCATGCAGTTTACATTTGAAATAACTAATCCTCTGTCCCTTTGGCTCCTCAGCTCTGCTGCCAGTGTTTGCCTGATGGCTTGGGGGTACCTAGCGCTCATATGTGTTGAGAAGGGAGGTAATGCCTTCACTGTTAACTCAGTAAGCTTGCTCCTTGTGTAAAACGGGCTGTGGAAGGTGTGATTATGCACGGTGGGATAGTGTAGGTGAGTTGGGAGATGGTTTCTTTCTGTCACTTGTGCGACAAGGATGGCAGCTCATTTAAGATGCTAACACAAGGCTGGTGGCTCCAGTCACCCTGTTTGTGTCCTTCCTTTTGCTTGTGTTTAAGCCGTACTCATCAGCTGGACATGGTGAAAACCTGAAAGTGTAAAGATGAGTTTTTATTTCAGCATATGCATGACTTGACTTAGCGACTTGATTTTGAAAGAGTCATGTAAACAAACGCTCATTTCCACTAATGATCCAGGGCACATACTTGGCTTACTTGCTTTTAAGTACAGATCTGTACAACAGTACCTTTTGTTCAGTTTTAAGATTTCGTGCTGTGTTCTAATACAAATAGATTATACCTAACATTCTCTCAATATTCTCATATCATGAACTTAGTTTTAGATTTGGAAAATAAGAATGAGAGTCTCTTTCTGTGTGTGTGTGTATTTATAACTTGGAAATGGCTTATACAGCTTGTTGGTCGATGTTAACCTTGTCTGTGATTAAAATTGTATTTCAATTTGAGGCTAATGTGAGCTAATTTTTTTAATATTACTTTAAAAAGTATTTTAGTTTCAAGTCATTATGTTTAATACTTTAAAGTTCAATGCTTTTTACAATATTCTAGTTTTTGCACTTTGGGCATTATTATCATATTTTAAAAGAAAGCTAAGATCATAAGTAAAAAAAAAAAACCCCAATATATATAAAAAGAAAAAGGGATGTCTTTTTTAATTTTGTTTTTATACTCCCTCTGCTGGCTGTTTCAATTACAAGTACCTGTACTCAAACTTTGTTACTAAATCTGCTCTTCCTTTGCTGTTTTATCAAATGAGCAGTAAAGTGTGTTGATTTCAATCTGTATTTAAAATACAAAAAAAGTCTTTAATTGTTAAATGAAGAAACAATATTTGCAGGAATGGAAACTTTGACACCTGTTTTATGGAGCAATGTTTTCATTTTTGTTGTATCTTGTATTGATTTGAACCCTAAAAACAATTGAATCTTTTGGTGTGTGGGCGACATCTTCACCACTAAATATCACAGAAATAACAATTCATATATTGTTCCAAATCTATTCCATTTATTGTAACAAATTTACTTCCCAGCTTTGAAGAATAGCTGTGGCAAAACCTAAATAATTATGCTATGTTTTATTATGTTAAAAAAAAAAAAAATTATCAGTCACGAGTTTGGCGTACATCTACATAATTAGCTACAAGGCTGCACTCAAAGTATTCTGTGGATGTAATGGATAATTTCTGAAGATACTCCTTTTAGTACACTAGTATACAGTAGTGTTCATCCAAAATATTTATAGCACTCAAAAATTATAATTCTTAGAAACTTCAGAGATTATGTACAAGGATTGCTGTATACGTTATTGAAATGAAGCTGTTGCATTCCCCGTGGGTGTCAGTTATGGTTAATAATATGTTCAATATTTCTTGCTGATATTTCTGCTAAAGATCCAGACTTTGCTATGTGATGTGTCCTCACTTGTGCTGGTACTTGGCTTCGCCCTGTCCGAGTTTGAAGAGTGCCACCTACTGATTGACAGCTCCTTGCAGTGCTTTGTTCCTTCGCCATCCGAAGGCTCTCATAGCTCGGCCTCCCTTACCTGGTGGGATGTGACAAGTTGATGTGGTTGAACGTGGTAACTGTGTTGAACCAAGCCGCAGCTTTGACCTCTTCTATTAAATGATGCTATTTTTTCTCTCTAATTTGTTTCAAGGTGAGGAAACAGGATTTTCATCCTGGGAGGTGGGCTTCCCTTACCCCGCCTTGTCGCCTTTTTAAAAGCTTGTGAGAAAGCAGCATATTTCTGTTGATTTCATCATCACTTCTTGTCAAACTGTCATAATTAGTGTGGGAGGAGCAAGCCTGGCTGATGTTTGTAGAAGACTTTGGCTTCTGCTGTGCCAGACAACGTATTGATGTGTTTGCACACTCAAATGAGACAGTTCAAAAGGCAGGTAACAGACTTGCAATTGTGACTTCATTAACAAGTGAAAATTCCACAATGCTCATGATGTGTTTGTTTTTGCAGGGGAGAAGGACAAACTGGCTAACAAGTTCTAAATTTTTTATGGTAAATTGATGAATTAATCTTTACTGTTAGTGCACACTGAGAATGCTTTATTTCAACTTAGAAGTATGCTAATTATGTTCTTAGGAAAAAAAAGCTTGGCAAGAGTATGAATTAGTTCAAAAAAGTGTATAATTTACATATTTACAAGGAGCTCCTTTATTTCAGAGTTCTTTTTATATATCTTCTTCCCAGTGATTTATCACCACAGGAAGTTTCTTAATTCCCAGCTCCTTCCAGGTGGCTTTAAGAAGAAAAAAATACTGTGTTTCCAAATTTCTTAGTCTTTTGAAAAATACATTGATAGCAAGTTTTAGTCTAGGTGAGTGAGATTTTTAACCATAAAATGTTACATCATTAAGTGATGCCAAATCTTATGGCTCAGTAGGACTAGAAGTGGGGTCTCTGTATCACTTGAAGGCTTTCCAAAGTAGTTCTGGCTAAAGGATACCAAAAGAGAAGGCTTTTGGCTGTTACTCACTGCCTTTAGAGAGCTCATACTTGTTTTAGAGGTTTCTAATTAAAATAATAAAAAAACCCCTCAACATAGAAGCAGCAATAGTAATCTCACCATCTTTGATGTTAGGACCCAAAGAAGAGATTGTCAGGATCTGAGATCAGTTAATCCACCTTCTGTCTGGAAACTGTGAAGATTTAATGCTTTCATTAGCACTTACTGATCTGATTCCTTGTTTCTGCATTATCAACAAACCCCGGTGCAGCTGAGCTGTACTTCTCTTAACAAAGTTTATTCAGCTGTTAATAATTCCAACATTCTTCCTTCCTCTTGTCCTTCCACTTGCATCAAAAAGAAATCCCCTAATATCAAGCCACAAATAGTTACTAAAGGAAAGAAGACTTTAGCATCCGAAGTTCCAACACCTTTGTACCGAAACCTCGCATCTCTAATCCTTCTGATCCATATGTACCCAAAATAGCAGATATTTCTAGCTGCTGACAAGTATTGCCATGTTCACCTCGCTAATACTGTTTACATTGCTTCACCCTGTGGGAAAATTTCCTAACTGACAAGGAAGGTGCCACTTTCTTTGCCCCAGATATTTTAGTAGCATTTCTGCAACATTGGGGTGTTCTGCTGGTTCAGAGAGTAAGATGCTTAGTGTGAATTATGGTGACTACTTGTGCATCCTGTTCATTTTGTAGTTTTCCTCACTGCCTAATTTTTATTTCCCCATTGTATTTCTTCTGTAGTGTCTTATTTTATTTGCTTCCAAACCAGGTGAGGCTACTACTCTATCTTCTAATGCTCTTTGACTTATTCTTAATTTTTTTTTTTTAATGTGTCTTAGTATTTCACTAATGATTTTTTTTTTTTCTCCTAACACATAGCAGTTAAGTTTATGATAACTCATTCTTTTACTTACACTATTTTTTTGTGTTTATATTTTGGTTTTCTTTCATGCATATACAGATACCCTGGCAACTTCTCCAGAGTGAATTCTTTCTTGGAACATAGCTCTGTCGGCTGTGCTTTCTTTGCATGGCTTTCTCTTTCTTTCAGTTGTATCTGTATTTTTGGCTTAATATTATTTCCTCCTTGTCCACCCGTCAGCTTATTTTAGCTGATGTTTCCTTCTTGATTGCTGAATTGTGTTGATTTTGTTTCTTCCTGCAGTGGGCCTGTGTCTTGCCCTGTCCTTTTTACAATGTCCTTATTTTCCCCAACTGCTGTGGTTGTGTGAAGGCACTATGCTGCTGTTACTCTTCTTCTGATATAGTTCACTTCAGCTGTAGTGTCCTTTTTTTTTTTTTTTTTTTTTTGGGGGTAAAACTAAATTTTGCATGGCGGTTTGAAAACTCTTGCTATGTGTTCTGTATTTGCAGTGACTCATTGTATTTCCTAATCTGCCACTGTCTGCCCAGCGCTAAGTATGATGTCAGTAGAGATTTTTTTTTGTTGCTTTTTTTTTTAACAGACGTAGGACTGATGAAAGTTACTGTTTGATGTAACAGGAAGCTGAACTCATCTGTTCTCAAAACGGGCACTGCCTTAGCCAGTATGCTCAGGTTTCATCCTGCCAGGCTCCTGCGTCTCATGCTTGTGAGCAAATTGCTTTAGTGTGGATGTGTCTCACTGTTCCTGTCTTCTCCAGGCTTCAGTTTTCACCAGTGAAGACTCCTGAGACAATTACTTTTGAGAAGCTGCTTTTTCATGAATCTTGAGTCTTAAATGTAGTTCTGTGGCCTTCACTTCATGATTAAGAATGTAAGAGAGTCTTGGGATTAGAGGTGTCCTTTTGAGAAGTGCTTTCAAGAGGTCAGAGTATGGGTGACCTGTAGTCTCCAATGTTTATAGAACAGTGCATTCCCCTTGCAGCTTCTGGCTTAGCTCTTGCAGTGGTAGAGAGAACAGGATCATCTGGCATGTTGCAGGAGCTTTCGTAGGCTGTTCATGGGTAGGAATGTGCTTGTAGATTGCCCGTTTCTTTCAGACCTTTTTTGGACTTTCGTTGGAGCTATATGCGGCACTTATACTTTTGAACTAAGCACAGAGAGAATGTGGGCTCAAGCTCTAGCCCTGTCAGTTCTACTTAATTTTTAGTGTGCTCCTTGGTCCAGTTTAGACCGATGCCTAACTGCCTGTATGTGTGTTGGGAACGGTTCCCAAAAGGCAGCGGGAATGGTACTTGTCTCTCCTGACCTTGTGTAAGGAGAAAAGTTTAGCTTTGCGGACACAAGCTTTGTCATGCCCTTTTACTTTGTGGCTAGAGAAGAGGCTCTGGGCTGTTTTATTTACTTGTATAGGGACATAGCTGTATGGACCAGCAGAGGAATCTTTATACTGGTGGTGGCACTAGGGCAGACCCTGTTTCTGCAGACCAAGTGCTCTCCTAGTGAATGAACCACAGGTTCTACAAAGTCCTGAATGAAAGATGTGCCCAGTGAATAAGGGACCATCGCTGGAGGACATGGCTTGCTGCCTGACTCAGTGCAATTATTTAGCTTGTCTGTCTTTGTTCCCTCAACTCGCTTCTTTGGAAGGCTTCTTAAAAGTTGTGGCTAAAATGCGTAAATAAGTGTTCTTAGGGGGAATGAGAAGACACAAATTTTGTCAGTTGACAAGGATGAATGAAGAGTGTGTGGTGATAGCGCATATCTTATGTTAACGAAAAATGATGGAGGCTTGTCCATCTATGGCAATACTATTGAAGGGGTGGAAATCAGAAATAGAAGAAGGAGAAGATTGGAATGGTAAGAGAAGTTTAACATTTTTATTGCTGAAAGGAATGCAATTACAGCAGAATAAAGTGTTCATCCTTATAGGGAAAGCTATTTATAAACTCTGGGAGGTTTCTTTTGGGGTAGATGAAAGGCTTGATATGTAAATATCTCCCAGCAAATCATCAAATTTTGAAGAAAACTTTTCACTGAAGTATAACATTTCACTGAAATGTAAGATTATGGAGTTTTTAAGTGTGAAGGTTATTTTTCTTTTTCATGTCACAAATGCTTTCTTTCTGCTTAACTATAATTTTTTTCCCCCCTCTTTTTAGTAACAACATAAATGGTGCCTGGTGAATCTCATGTACTTTATAAATGTACTTACAGATAACCTTTTAATTTATTTCTTCACTTTTTGTAGCTTAATGTTATCTTCACCAATCGTCAAATAGCAGTTGGCCAATCACTTGTGTATGCCAGCTGGCCATTCCTTTTACCATTATTTTACTAGGTCACTCTGAAAGGTTTCCTGTTCTACCCTGTGTGTTTTTCTTTCTTTTTTTTGAAAGCTTTATTTGTAATTTAATAACTTATCTACCTTGTTCATGTTTTTTCTAACAGTTTATTAAAGCATAAATCTGGCTACATGTAGAGCGCATGCCCCTTCTCTGTCTCTTAACGTGAATTGCCTTGGATGGCTCTAGCCCTCTAGCCATGGATATGTTGTGAGTATAGCTAACATCACTGTGGCTGGTTACTTTGCCTATGGTGACTTCTTACCTGTCCATGACAAGCCTTGATTCTTGTTTAACTGATGATGTTGCTGTTGTTACATTCTGATTTGACTGCAAGGCTAATTTTTTGTTTGTTTTTGTTCATTCATCTGTGTGCCTTTTTTTTTTAAATATGTTGAACTACTCTCTTAGCACTTTGCAACATCTTGTTTTAACAACTTGTGTTTGAATCAAAGCAACTAGCCGTTCTGCTGTGCCAAGAAACACTTTTTCCCAAGCACTTGTAAAAGGAGGGTTTTGTTTTCCTTGTTTGACAACAAGTCTTTTGGTATGTATGGAGCTGAAGAGAGGAATGGTAAGGAAGTTGAAGTCTGATAGATATGTATATATAGATATATATGTATATAAAAAAAATTGAAAAGAGGACTTGAGAACAGTTACACAGTATATTGAGCAATATTGGAATATTGAAATTCTTTTGCTAGAGCATAAATTGGTAAGACTTAAGCTTTGTGTAAATATAGAAATGTCCTGTGCTGAATTCACTTTGGAACTTAAAACTGAGTTGCCAAACTGATTTGAAAGGCTGTCTAAAGACTTCTATATTGGCTTAAACTCTTACAATTTTGGTAGGTTTTAGACCTCTCAGAGATGAGCTCTGGCAGGTCTACTAGTGGCAGCTGAGATACCTAACCCATGCTTCTCTGTGCGAAGTCACTACCAGCTCAGCAGAGGTAGCAGAAGACAGGCTCAAGCACACTCTCTGGCTTCCTAACCTGTGATACGTGCATAGGTGATGGTCTGCTAGTCTATTGAGCTGTAGGCTGCTGTGATTGATGAAGAACTGCAAAAGTGACGTTGGGTTGTGTGCTCATGTGCTGGTAACCTCTAGAAGCAGGTTGCAAGAGGCTGTTAGGAGCAATGAGGACATAAACTGTTACGCCTACTTGCTTCGTTCCCCTTTCTGTCTGTTAATGCTGGAACATGTCTGACTCCAAAGCAAGCTGTTTCAGGGAGCTGAGATAGTTGGTAGGTGCCTGTTGACTCGCTCTGGTGTAGGGTAAGTTTTCTGCTGGTTAAATTCCTAAATAAGTTCACTGTGGAGTGAGAGGATCGCCAGTGCTGATGGGAAGACAAGCCTCGTCAGCATGTGGCTGGGAGCTGATGAGAGGATAACCTCTTTCATCAGCAGCTCATCTTAGGTCAGCTTGGCTGTGCTTGATACAGTTACGCCATAGTTTCATGGTCACTTGAAGTGCACATAAACTAACCCTCCCGTTTAAAGAAATGGCCTAGTTCTTCCTCCTTAAGGCTGCTCTTTCTTATACATGTGTACTCCTGCCTTGTGCAGGCACATTCATGTGGCCCCATGGTGATCTAGATTGAAGAGCTGCTCTCAATTAAAACAGACCAGGATTAAAAAGGGAGAAGATGCATGCCTTAAAGGGTTCATAAACTTCTGAAAATAAGTCAGAAGTGCATGTTTAAAACGTGTTATTTAAGGTGGAAATGTCCTTCAGAGATGGGGAAATAGCATGGTTTACGTAACATAGATTTTGCCATCTTGGAAGTCAGCTTTATGAAGGTCTCTAGATGCATGCCCAGTGTTTTTTGTTTTGGTGTTTGTTTCTCTTCCCCACAGGACTTTATCGCTTCACTCACCCGGTACTTTACCCAGCCCAGAATGTGTATGATATTGATGATAGGAAGGGTTACTCGGTCTCGTCTTTTTTTTTTTCTTAGCAAAATCTGATTCTTCCTAATTCTATAGTGCTATAGTGAAGACCTTCCACAGAGTGTGGAATTGCTAGTTGTATTATGGGCTTTTATGCTGGTGGTGGTTGCGTGAAAGTTTTGTAGGCATGAAATAATTTTTTTTTCTACTATGGGGCAGTAATGGACTCTTTTCACTTGCATATTACTGAAGAATGCAAGGGGGATTGGACAGAAGTACAAGAATATTCTCTAGTTTTGTGTATGTCAATGACTGGAGATAACCTGAAATAATGATACCCACCTCCTCTACCCTCCTACAAGTGCTGGGTGAGCACAGACCAGTTCTCACAACAAACCTGGAAGTTTTCTAAACCAGGTGATTGTCTAAAACTTAGACAACATGGACACCTCTGTCGTCTTCCCAAGCAGTTGGGGAAACCATTTCAAATTAGTTGAGTGGCTACAAAGTAGAAAAATGGCAGAGCCACAATGAGACTTCAGGACCTGGCTTCTAATCTGGGGATCCCTCTGCCAGACAACATTGTTTTAATAATTGAAGGAGACTGTTGCTATAGCTTCCTGTGACTTGATTTGTTGTTGTGTTTATCTTTTTCTGTAAACAGCTCCCAGACACCGGGGATCTAGGAGCTTTGAATGAAAAACATAATGGTGCATCGTTCTCTTCAGGGCCAACAGTGAAACCAGTTTAAATGTGCTTGTATTAAAACCATGAAGTGAGGTAATGATTAGTTTTGATTAGACCTACTTCTGCTGCTGCCACTTTTCTAAGATACATTTTCAGTGAGGAAAGAATTACTGTTTTAGCAAATAGCATCATATTAATTGAGAAACGGTAAGAAAAATAAAGATAAGTTTACCTCACCAGCATCAATAAGACTGGGGAGGGGGGGAAGATGAAAGAGAAGACGGAAGAGAAGATAACCTTCAGATGCTTCTAGACTGTATTTGCAATTCATAGTTTCCTGGGCACTTAACATTTTCTGCCTCATTTATTGATCTTGGGCATTGGAATTTGCAGCTGTTTCACTTCATCTCTTAATATGAATTTGCTCTGAGTTTCAGAACATAGTTTCCTCCTCCTATGTATTTACTGGTACAGTCTGGCCACGGCTGATTGTGCTGCAGTCAGTGCTGTTGCTTAAAGGGTGAAGTATTAAGCTATACTGAGGGAGAACTGCTGTTCGGTAATGGGGTGGTTTTTGTAGATGTTTTCATAACTCAAACCTGCATCTTTGCATCAGCTGGGAAATCTTTGTGAAACTACATCAGAGTCTTGGAACTTCAAAATAACTATTGTTTTGTGGGAGGAGTATCAGTAAAGGGTGAAAATAAGGAGAAATAGATAAGCATATTTAAAATCATCCAGTGACTGTAAAGTAATGTATCTTCAGTCTAAGTGGTGGTTACTGATACCTTCCTATGTTGCTATTCAGTATGCAACCTGTAATTTACATGCAGAAGCATGGATAACGGTGACTTCATATCTTGTACTGCTGGAGGTTATATGTGGTCCTTTACTTACTGGTGTCTTTTATATTGTTTGGCTGTCAAAATCTGCTTGTGAAGTTTTAGTCCTTCAGTTTTATCGACTGATCAGCTGATACACATACCAGTGAACCTTTTGAATTCAGGCTTGGGATTTATTTGTTTAGTTTTTAGCAGTTTTATTCTATCCCACACTTGTTTGGTAATAATGCCGTTCTGGAAAAAAAAAAGCTATGTATTTATGAATTATTTTGGTAAAACACTGTAATACAAATGCTGTCATCTTACTGCCGTAATGCTTTCTTTTTTTGGAGCAATGCGTAATTTGGGTACCACCCAAAGTGCTGCTCTCCTATTTTATATGTCTTCATATTTTCAGCTACTTTTGCATGTTTTTTTTCTGCTAAAATACTGGGAATCTGCTCAACTCTGCACCTGTGACAGAGCAATTCAAATTAAGTTAGACAAAGACCAATAACCTCTAAACCCCAAGCAATTCAGTGGACATTAAACCTGAAGTCTGGATCTTCCTGCAGCTTTTTCTTTTCCCTTTGCTTCCTCCACCCATTTCTTTCTGTCTAGCCTTCGTGCTGCCTGGAACCTCTGCTACCTCATGAGGTGGGCAGAACACACCACCCTGTTCTCTTCTGGCGGCCACTCGTTCATGTCTCTGCGGTCTTCCTAGCTGCTGGTTTTCATGAACTCCCCTGATACATGTATTGTTTGGTCAAATTTCATTGCAGTTAGTTGTAAGGTCAAAATATATTTGTAGGGGCAAATTTTGTAGCTGAAAAGCCAGTAAGACAATTGCATATCTTGTTTCTTTTGACCTTCTAAAGATTTGTTGGGCTTTTGTTGTTGTTGCATCTTTATTAGTTCTCTCGGTAGCATTGAGGTTCTGTTAATGATGGCTCTAATTTCTTTGGATTCCTAAAATTCTTAATGTTTTATGCACAAGGCAGAGATACATAGCTTCTGGGGGAGAGGTCAATGATGTTTTCAGTAGCTTATTCCTTCTCAAGTGCAATTTACCAAGGGACTCTGCAATCAAGTCATCGTGATGGGAAGTGCATCTCAACTGATGTAATGCATTTGTGTTTTCTGGAAGCAGAACAAAATTGCAGCTCTGCTCCATTTAATGCAAGATTTGTCATTGATTTCAGTTGCCATGATATTTACTCCTATCATTTGATCTTTTTGTTGTAATGGATTGTTCATGCTTTATGAATCCGATTTCCTGACATCAGTCCTCAAAGCAGTGTTGGAAGTTTTTTATTAATGAAGAGTATTTTTACAAAATTTTCTGAAATATGGCACAGCCAAATCTGATTTCAACAAAATCCCTAGTCTCTTCCTCTGCAGACTATGTTAGAACAGGGAATCAACGTAATTGATTCACCAAGAGGGGCTAGATGCATAAAGCTGGATGGACTTGATAGATAAATTCTTCAAATAGGTTAAATATTTATCTACTGTGTATTACTGCTGTCAGGAATGTATTTTCTGATGAAGATGCATTGTTTCTTCTCAGTCTGTATTGGAAACTAAAATGCATTAAGTTGAAACAGTATCACCTTGATTCTGTCTGCTGCAACAGAATATATTTAAGACAGATCACTTTGATGTATTATACACTATTTTCACTATTTTGTCTAAAAACTCATTTCATCTGAAGTAGAAACATGTTGCATTTCATCACTTGCAGAAATGCTGTGCATTTTTGTCAAAGATTCAGAACAGAAATGTTCAGTCGCTACTTCTGAATATTATTTTTGTGGCCTCTGGAAAACGATGACTGTCCTTGCTAATTTTTTGACATGGCTTCCTCTGTGTGGACTTGAGAAAAAGAAAGTTATGGCAATATATGGAAGAACATGAGCTCCAAGTTATACAAGTCGTTGGTCTGAATGCTTGGGATGTCCAAATGTTTTTATCTGGTCACAGCTGTTAGAATACAACACGCAGAGATTTACCCTAGTGATAATTTGTAGAGTGAATAATTATATGTAACAAATTTGTGACTAGAAAATCTTCAAGAACACTCCAAAACAAAGAGTCTTCCCTTAGTTATTCTTGTTTATCCTTAATTTCAGTGGGGATCATAGCAGTGGAGTAGAGAACAGCTTTGGTGCTTAGTAACTTCAGCTGATTTTTGCTGTATTTAAGGCAATGGTAGTACAGGGGGTGGGAAAGCATACAACCAGTTAAAAAAAAAAAAAGAAAGCAAAAAAGTTCCTCCTGTGTACAGACACTTTGATTGCACAGGTGTTTTCAGAATTCAGTGAGACTTGTGTGATATTGTTGCAGTGATGTTCTGTAGAACTTTTTAGGCACTTTGTCAGTTACTTGTGTGTGCAGATATGGCAGCAAAAAGACTACTTGCAAAGGTTCCCCTTGTTCTTGGTGATAATGGTGCTCTGATGGCACTTTATTATTAAAAGTAATGGTAATTATTTGTGTTATGGGTAATTCCGTGTGCTGTTTTATAGCCTGTGATCTCAAGGAAGTTTGTAAGACACTGGCTGAACCTTGTGGCAGCCTTGATAGGAAAAGAATGGTAACTAGACAGACAGTTGTTTTTGCTGTATGCTGTAGGACAGAAGACTCAATGGTTGGGTTTTTATACGCTTAACTCTGCATAAATCTTGCTGAAGAAAACGTCTACAAGTGGTTTAAAAACAGTAGGATAAAATGATTTTGTAAAATAAAACAAAGTATGTTTTTGCAACGGCTCAAAGATATTTGTTTTGTTTATGGTCATTTTGTAGCTGTTCATTTTTCCAGGCCAAAGATGTATTTGCAACTCAAATCCCAATAAAACAAGAGTTGGATTCACAGATGAGAATGGTACATAGTTTTTTTTCAAATTGACTTTTTTTTTTTTAAGTGGGGTGATGTGTCTCAAATGCATTTGTGAATTAAATGAAGACTGGTTTAGCTTCAGATTTCAGGAAAATGAACTCGAAAGGACACTATCGGGTGGTCTGAACTAATGAATAAGGTATGTTAAACTGGTGAAAGTTTTCTTTTTTTCAGATGTTGGTGCGCTCAGTTCCTACTTCATAGCAATTTCATCTGAAGCGACTGTCTTCCTCTTACTTTTTTTTTTTTGGTCATTTAAATCATACTGAGCCACTGAGTTTTTCACATGGCCTTTCTGTAAAGTCAAAATTGGCACAAGCTCGAGGGCATGAACTGCATTTTGTGTTTATAAAGAAAATGGGAATCAAGGGAAAGGAGGGAATTGCAAGCAGTAATGGGTTTTTCTAATGAAACTTCTACACAGCTCTGCTGCTGATCTCTCCTTATGTGCATGTCCAACAGAAAATGGAAAACACCTTTCCTTCACCACCTCCCCTGTGATAAAAAATAGGGCCTTTTTCCCTGCTGCCCTGCAGCTTGGGGGTGGGAGGGGTGGGTGGGAATAGCGACTCATGTTTTGCTTATGAAAGGATTGTGATGTTTTTATGGAAGTTTTTAAGAAAACAAAACATTAAATAAAAAGTACAAAGGGGCACCAGTCATAAAATACACTAGAATTGTATTTCTGAATCAGAAGTTGCATTTTGGACTTGAAACAGACTTTTTATTCCCCCAGAGTTTGTGGCAAGTATTAAAAATGAGTTAAGGGCAACGCTGATCCTATAGCAGTTGGAATATTAGAGCATGGAGATAGTTCTCCTGGTCAGATGCTGCAGACAGGCAACTCCCTGCTTGCCCTTCAGCCAGTTGTGCAATGTTCAGGGCTGAAAGTCTGTCAACATAATTTTTTTTTTTTTTTTTTTTTTTCCTTTGGGACACTTGTGGAAGCAGACCATCAAAGCTCCCTAACAGACACTAAAAAGCTGCTAAGATAATGGTTTGGATAAGGATAATTCATTTAATTAACTTCATTTCAGGTTTTGAAGAAAGCAGAGTGCAACTGCCCAAACCAGAATCTTTGACATACGTTTTAGTTCAGTATATTTAACTGAGTTTTTCTCTCTTGAAAGTGGAAAGAATGAAGCTGCTGTATTTCAGGAAATTAATACCTGGTTTACAGCATATTTAAGACCCTTTACCCTTCCAGCTCAGCTCACAGCAGTAGTTCATACTCAGGCACTTGCTACATTTGACTGAATTCAGCTTAATGTTCCTGAATCTTTTAAAAGTTAGAGACTTTCCTGTAGACAGCAATTGTTTTTTCAGTGCTGTGGCATTTTGAAGTGGACTACTGTGCTGGGCAGATGAAGTAACCCTTCATCTCACTGATTTAATAGTCAAAAGGAGGGAGGGAAATACTGCTTTTAAATGCTGCTGTTGAAGTGTGAACTGCTAGAGCTGTTGTAGTTTCACTTGGTCATCTGCTCCCTTCCCCTGCTGATTTTAAGTTATGCATGATTTAGATTTATGGTAAATATATTTTTCTTTACTAATGTATTGTACCTTTGTCAAATTCCCATGTATCATTCATGTAGAAGTGGGCAGCTGGTGGAAGCTAGGAAAGGAAATAGAGTACTACCAAGTGCTGGTAACAGTACTTTTAACAATCTAAACTGATCTGTACATACCCTCCTAAAATACAGAGATGGGATTCTTGGTGGGACGAGGTGACAGATTTGCCTCCCCTATGAGGTCTATCTGCTGAAGGGGTGAAGAGCTTTCAGTGGCCTTTCCTCCTTCCAAAACTTCTCGTATGTTTTGTTAATTGATTCCTACCGCAGCCTCTTAGTAGTTGCAGTATCTTCAGGAAGAGGGTTTTTTTGGTTTGTTTTTTATCCTATCACAACTCCATTTCAGAAGAGACTTTTCTCTGAAAGACCAAACACCTGCCCCCATGTTGACAGCTTTACCAAGGGAGAGCAGCTGTCAAATGAATGAGATTGGTAGTTTTATAGATACACATAATCTTTTTGAGAAATATCAGGAATGGATGCCTAGCAGTTACAATTCTGTGACCGCTTTAAGTAGCGATCTTACAGCTCTTTATTGTCTTGACTAATGCTGGCAGTATAAAGGGCTGCTTGATTCTGCTGCGAAGTGTACTTTGAAAGATTAACTTGTGCAGGATGCGTTAATATGAGGAAAACAGAAGAGAGCAAGAAGGCATATAAAAGAAACAAGATAGAACTCCATAGTTTACTTGCCAATCAGAAAATAAACTTAGCTAGAAAGACAATTGGGACATCAAGAAATGGAAGGGGCAATAAGGAATTTTCTGGCAGAAGAGGAAGATTTCAAAAATCCTAACAAAACAAAAATAGATTATGACACATCAGTTCATATTTTTCCATTGAGGAGATACAGTTCCACCTACTTAAGTTTCTGAAAGAAATTCTGCCAGTCCGAGGAGCTGAAATATCAACCTTCGGTTGAATTTCTTGTCATATGTTCTTTTTCTCTATATGTTAGCAGCATATAGGGACTGTGGTGTTTTTTTATCATGCAAATAAGGCACATTCTTTATTGCAAATACCAGCTAGTTTTCTGGTAGATGCCTTTTATGGCACACTTAGGTTTTAATGCTTCCTTAATAATTTCCTTTGTTGCAGCTTAAAAAGGCAAAGACTAGGCTGCCACTAAGTTTCTAGGCAGTGAGCTGACTTTGAGAGGGGTTTCTTTGCAGGATTTCCAGTGTGAAAGAAGGATGGTATTTCTTGGCCATTTAAGGAGTCTTAAACTCTTTAGACCTTGAGTCTATTTTTCAGAGCTATTCAGAGTATAGATTCCTCGTATATATCTTTTCTTACTAAAGAAAGTGAGTTCAACTGTAAGTTAAGTGTGGAAAGGCAAAAGAGCTTTACAGTCACCTGAGTATCAGAGGGCAAAGTGTTTCATGCCAATAGTGTTCTTCAGACTTTAGGTTTATATAGAACTGGATTTAAATATTAGCAATGGCAAGGAAATGTCTGAGGCTTTACTAAAAAACAGACAAAGGATTTTGCTTTCTTCCTGTTTCCACTCTTTCAGTGTGGCTGAATTTATTGATGTGTGATTTTTTTTTTTTAATTATTATTTAAAAAAAAAATTTTTTTTCCTTCCCTCTGCCAAGCCCTAGGGGACACAGCTGTCTGCCCTGTAACTTTGACTGTCATCATTACCACTCTGTTATCTCACATGGCTGTATGAGGACTTTAATCTTCTATATAATTGGTGGTGGCAATTGCTGCTAAAGCTGTAAAGGAAAAGGATCTGTTCACCTTCGTGTGAAAATGGATGATTGACGAACTCATGAATGTTTCCTCTCGGCTCTGAACAGAGTAAGTAAGGCAGAGTACCTCAGGCAGTCTAATTTCCTGGCTTGATAATAGACTGGGAAAAGAGCCATTTGTTGTCTTCAGGGTTGTCCATATATGGACAAATCTTTTGCCAGGCTGAGTAAAAACAGTCGTCTTTCAGGAAAGAATAGAATGTTACAGGATTTTGGAAAATGAAAGTTTTATAAGCAGAGGTCTAGCTTAACATAATGGATGGCTGTTTGCTTCAATGCACTTCAAAACAGCACGGGCTCAGGTTTGTGTCCTGAAAACGTGTTAGAGAATTACAGCTATAGATGTTAAGTACGTGTGTGTTTACCCTTACCCTGGTTGTTTGCCAGCCTTTGCTTTGAGAAGGACCAATGCTGATGCTGGTGCAGACTAGACCTGTAGGCTTTCACTGCCTTTTTATTTAGTTTTGGGTTAAAGACTAGGAAGACATTTAAGGTGAAGTTAAATCCAAGAAAAGATTATTTCAGTCTTTGACCATCTGTGGCTCGGTAGTATGCTTGTTTATGAAGACCTTTAATGGTATTCCTTGATGATTTGGAGGATCAAGCTGATCGTTATCACACAGGAGATCCAAGAACAGCTGGACAGATCTTGAATTGACTGCAGAATTGTGGTGTTATGTTCCAGTCATTCAAAAAGTTTGGGGTCTATGTGGGGTCCTCCCTGTTTTTACTCAAGGAGACTATGAAATGCAGAGTATGTGTGTGGGGAAGCAGTAAACTGGTTTTCTTTCAGATGGATCCTAAAACACCACAAAACGATCTTCTTCTAGCCATTGTTGGAATGCTGTTATCTCCGCGTTTCATCAGATGACAGACTTGAGGACAGGAAGCGGCAGGGGGGAGATAAGTAAACTAGTGGTTGTAGGTTTATGTTGTATCTACTAATATAGTTTCAACTGGTTACAATATTTTATGTTTAGTACCTTTGTTCCAGATGCAGTAGAAGAGACCTTGATTTCTGATGAATAGGGATCATAGAAAGAGTCCTTGATTTCTGATGAATAGGGATCATAGAAAGAGTCCTTGATTTCTGATAAGGGACTTGTCCCAATACTTGTGTTGTCAAGCCCACAGGCACCCTGGTTTGGTCATTGGTTTACTTCTGATTTAGGGGAGATCATGCTGTGTACTGAATAGCAAAAATCCTCCCTAAAACTGTTACATTGCTCTGGAGGTTCTCTTAGAGTTGTGTTGACAATCTTGAAGATGATGACTTTTTTGGCACATTAAAGCCCAGAGCAACTTTATTTTTCCCTCCTACCTGTTGTACTTGAAAGGAGAAGGTATATACGAGAAAGTAGGCAAGATTTATTTATTTATTTATTTTTTAAAAGTTGGTGGGAACAGAGCAGCTGATTTGCTTTAGGCATCACTGAAAATTTCAGCTGAATTTCTTATACAGAACTAAAATACTGTACAGTAGCTTGCTTAGATGTGACAGATGCTTGAAACTGAATGATCTCTCTTTTTTGACAGTAGATAGGAGTCTTCCCAAGAGTAGGGAAATCCCCTTAAGTATTTTTTGTTGTCTTAGAGGTTGGGTCAAAAAAGGTTATAAAAATATCTTTGTCTACTGAAAGTATTGAAGTCTCAAGAGGGGGAGGAAAGAATGGATATAGGGGAGGAGAGCAGCATGCATCCTGTCTTTGAGACCAGAGTGTTTAAGTGTTATAAAGGAACAGTGCCCAGATTGACTGCATTACTGGGCAGGACAGGAAATAATGCAGTTTCCATAGTCTGTCTGTAAAAGTGTGGGATTATGTAAGCTTAACTCTCTTCAATCAACAGGAGATTGATGTGGGTCAAACTCGCCATTTCTGGCCTAAATTTTTAACCTTGAGTTTTTTCCAGGCTGTGGGGAAAGTGCTTTGCTTCTTTAAGGATTTTATATGTTATTCTGAGCAAGAATGACTTTTGATTTGTGTTTTCTGGTGATTTTTTTTTTTTTTTAATTGAAAAAAAGAAACGGTTTGTTTTTGCCTTTTAAACGTAGAAGTGAGTGTTTCAGTGTCCTGGTCATTTTACAGGGCTTTCCTCTTACAGAGCTGACTTAGAACCCTTGCACAGATCTTCAGCTGTGAAAACTATTATTGCATTTTCCTTGTATTTCTTATTAAATTGAGCTAGTTTAAGCTTTTCATATTTTTACCAGTACAGTTTTTGCTGAAAGCAAAAGTCAGTGCTGCAAAATAGTTTATTACTACCACCTGCTTTCAGAAACACCTAATCACCTATTGAAAAGAAAATTCATATCTGCTCATAGTTCCATAGCAAACATTGGACCACTTTTTCACTAGGCAAAGAGTTGGGGTTAGGTTAGGGTCAGCTAACAAAAACCAACTGAGCCAGATAAAATTAAATATTTTTCTTTCCTCCTTCTTTACACAAATCTGTTTGTTGGAGGTGAAGTTTACAGTAATAGTTTCATTTTTCAAGGAGAATGAATATGAAAACATATATGAATAAAAATAAGGTGTATGTTTGAATGAAAATAAGGTGTATGTACATTCTATTTTTACATTCCACTGTTTTTTTTAAAAATGTGTATGTTATGCTTTTCTTCATACATTGTACTAATACTTAGTTTGCATTAAGTAGATCAATTAAACGGTGTATTAACCATTATTGAGGAATAGCTTGACTGCTTTCAACCTCCAGCCCAAGCTCTGCAGTAAGTTTATTTAGCTTTAAATTGAAGGTGTTGTGACATGTTAGTGAGAAGCACTTTATTAAAAATAGTATAATAGTATTTTAAATTTTTTTCTAATGAAAAAAGTAGCCATATGAATTATCTGCATCTGTCCTATATATATTTTTCTCACTTTTTCTTATGTTTCTGCATTGCGTGTAGTACTTTCCAAGATCCATTTTCATTCTCTCCCTGGCAGCTTCACTCTCTGGAGTCCCTCTCCCCTTGTATTTTGTAAGATCGCTTTTTGAATGTCTTCCTTCTGATCATCTCCCAGCTCAAGTGTAATACCATTCCCTGACTGTTGAACTTGCGCAAGGTTTTCATTATCCAGATAGCTTGAGACCTTTCTCCTTTCCAGGCTGCCACAGGCTGACTCCTCCTTTTCCTTATCTGTTCTTTCAGCATCATTGCTGTACTGCAGGGCTGTGCCTGCAGGTCTGCTGGAGCTTCAGTTTTGCTTTGAAAGAATGAGGGTTAGATGATTGTGCAGATTGGTAGGAAGCCTACGTGAGAGATCAACCTCAATGTCTACTCTGCTTAGAGCTAGTTTAAGGAGAAAAGGAACAAAGTCAGCAGGGATGTTGCTGAGGCACAGCATTTCAGGCCATGGGAGGAGTGAGAAAGGGTAAGGATTGGGCCATGGAAGAAGCGGTTTCAGCCCAGGACCAAGCAGAGAGAAGGGCAGGGATTTGGGGCAGATTTATACGGTCGGGTTATGAAGAAGCACTGACAATTTTCTCCTACTAAAGGCTCAGTTCTGCCTGTTTTATGGTGAGGGTACTAGATTGCCCATTGCTGAAGCCTCTGCTGAATGGTTCTTCCTTGGCTGAAATCAAGGTTTAACATTAAGTGAAGTGTGACTGGGAGGACGTCCACATTCGTGTGTTCAGGTCAGAAGTGTGCTTGAGGTCACTGTCCTAACTGTTCTCATTAGTCCTTGGTTTGCATCAGAAAATGGTCCAACAGAGCATCCATCCATTAACGGGATTCCTTCCAGACTAAACAAAACTGGGATATGAGCTACAGCATTCTACCTAATGGAGTGGGTTTGGTGGATAGGACCAGATTAGATCTAGTTTGAAATAAACCCCACCAAACCATTAAAAGTGTGAATGCTGGGTCCTTGTAATCACCTGCTTTGGTCTGGAAATCCACTCCTGGGCAGGCTGTACTAATGGAGGCACAGATCTGAACTGCAGCTCACTTTGCTTTGAAAATTCAGCAGTGTCACAGGAATCCTTTACAGTGGTGGTGGTGGCAGAAGGGGCGACCCAAGGTGTATGTCATGCATTGACTGATGTTTCACTTGCACCTAAGCGTCTGAAAAATTACTTCTGAAGACCAGGGTCTGCTGAAGAGCTTTGGCAAAGCATGGTGGAAATAGTGTAGAATATTGCTTTAAGAATATTTTATCAACCATTGAAAGGAAATGGGGTGGGTGCGGATGAAGGATCACTTTACTATGGGCCTGTTCAATCTGTTCATGATTAATGTGTTTGTAAAACATAGCTAAGGCTTATATATTACACTGTTTGAGATGCTATCTTAGGTTTTGGTGATTTATTAATGTTATAAATTTGATCCTGCAGAACTGAGCCTACTTGCAAAGAAAATCAGAATTTTTATTTCGCCGAGAACAGCATTATACGCTGTGTCGGATGTAGTTATGGAAAGTTTGAATAAGTGTGGTTATGAAATGCCATGACTCTGAAATGGGAAGTAAAAAAAAAAAAAAGAAAATCCAATATACTTTCAAAACAAAAATGATGAGAGGGGAATGTTACATTCTTCCCCATGCTTAAATGATGGTCTGCCACTCAATGTTCTTTCTGGTTTATACCTAATTTTGTAGACTGAACTACTAATCCTTTGTTGCATGTTCTTTTTGTATTTATTGAATCTGATAGAAGAGTCCTAATTTAAACCATATAATGAGTTTTATTCACAAAATTTGTGAATGTTGTGGGTTTTTTTTTCTTTTTTTCCTTGTTCTTCTGTATCTAGGCAAGTGCATTTTTTCCTAGCCTCGTAATGGCTAACGGACAAACTTATGCCCCCTTTTCTGACTGTCTAACCTAGTTAAAAATAAAATAGCCTTAATCAGAAGGTTCTGAAGAACACACATGTTCATGAACTGTGTGATCCCAATTCTGAGCTGCTACTTCTCATGTACAGAATAATTCCAGTGGGCTTATTCTCAGTTTCCAGTGGTATAATTCAATTTTTAATAGATCTTTTCTGTTAATCTTCAGACTGTTGTTTTTCTGTATAAATAAGGTTCGCGTTTCATTCTCTTATCTTTGTTTTAGTGTCATTTCTGGCCAGGTAAGCCAAATGAGAGTCATCCAAAGCTTCCCTGGTTCTTAAAGCAGCTGTTGGAAGAGAGCGTGTGTGGTATTTGCGGTGTTGCGTAGCTGGATCACATACCAGGAGCTACTGCTTTCGTGTTCCCAAGCAGAAAAGGAAAAGGCCAATTTTGAGCTTCAAACTTGACTTCCCATTTGGCAGTGCACAGTGTCACTGGCAGGCCATAGGAACATCCATATTTGCAAAAATAAGTAAAACTGAACATCGCGTCCTCTGCTGGGGGCTATGCTGATACCATTTTAATTGGATTCCTGTTTGTGTTAAGACCAGTCTGATTTCATATCTTATGCCATTGATCAGTGTAACATTATAAGTCTAACAGAAATTTATATTTGCTGTCAAGAAAGTGCATGTTTCAGCAGTGAAGCACAGAACCAATGTTGTAGTAAACACGAGCTGTACCTTACTCTCGCTGAAGTTTATAGCGAAACTTTCCCTGACTCTTGGGAGCTGGGGTGAATCCTGTGATGGCTCCTTCCAGGTGGGATGCACTGGGACCATTCTTACCTCTTTGCATGGCACGGGGAGATGTTTATAAGGTGGCGCTAGCTATCTTGCTGTGATTTAATAATTTGTGCTTTGATGAGAAGCCTTTTTGTTACATTTGCTGGAATGCCAAATAAGACAAAATAAAAAAATCACGCATGTGTTGTAATTGATTCTACTCCTAAATACTGTTTTTCTCTCCTGTTCTTAAGAAATCACCGGTTTTACCTTCAGCAGGTGCAGCATGTTCTCCTAATGCTGATGTTTTATGTAACCATAGTCACAGTTATTTGCAAGGGTTTTATTGACTGATAACAAATCACTATTCTGCCTTGCAATTTTATGTATTACATTACTAACACTATAATCATCTCTAGTGCAAGCACTGCACTGACAGAAACATACTAAAGTTTGGTGTTATCTCACTTAGAGTAATTCAGTAGAGCATTCAGGAAGTATCACATATGCTGATATATTTATATTAAGTGTTTGGTGCTCGTAACATTAGGGAGTGTGAGTGTGTGTGGGGGTGTTGTTGTTTTCTTTTGTTCTTTTAAGCCAAGCATTGTCAATGCTGCTGTGGCAACATTAGCGGTTTGTTAGTTGTTTTTGATACCCAAAGATTCTGATGTGTAGTTGCTTCTGTACAAACTCTTGTGTGATAAATGCTGTACCTACACTGGTCTCAGTTAAGTTATCCAAGACTGCCTTTAATTCCCACAATATAAGCTAATTAGCTAGGCGTTTTTGAATTTTAGTAGTGCCGTGTAGCTCATACAGAGGATGCTGGCAGCAATGTTTTAACCAGAGTTAAGGTGATTTTAATTAATTGCTCTTTTGTGTAACGATACTTACATTGGTACTGTGTTGGTACTTTTTATTATAGTTCTGTCTTTGTGTTTGCATACATTGAAAGTGTGTTAAAAATACAGATATGGCGTTTGTCACAGACATGGTTTATTGCACAAGTTTCTAGGCTCTTAGCTGGAAAAATAGCAGAGTGGAGTTCATGAGCATGCTTGTGTGAAGCAATGAATGTGATGCAACACGAAGTGGTCATACTTGTGCACGTAACAGACATAAACCATGCAGAGTTTGTGATTGACTTTACATGCTCTCTTGAGATGAATTGAACCATCAACCCACCTGTTTCTGTTATCATTATAGTCACATGTAAGATTTGTGCACTATAGACATATGTTGAATCCTACCTCCAAGGTGTGGATTTTGTGTTTTGGAAGAACCAGCACTATAAGAATCTGTTTCTGAGAATGGTGTTCCCAGCTGTTTTAATTGCTACAGTTCTTGTGAACTGCCTTTTTTGTTTTTCTGAAAAGTTATGGTGGTGATGAAGGAGTCTGTCTGGGCATATGTTCTTCAATTTCCACATCCAGGTTTGTTAGCATTATATTTTGTACACACCAACATATAAAATATGTGTGTTTGATCTTGGTTAATATCTGTTTCTTTAGAGCCCATGTTTTATTTGGTATTCTTAGGCCATTCCTGAGGCAAAGCAGTTCTTGCTGTCAACTGCAGAAGATAGAGCTGCTAGGCTGCACTTGACCATTATCACAAAAATAAATGTAAGCACAAAATAAATGTTCTTGCTCTGCAAGATGTTATAAAAGGAATAGTCACTGAAATGTTAGGTTATTATCTATGCCTCTTTCCCACCATAAGACTGTTTTTAATTGGGGGGCTAAAGGTTTGAGAAGGGGGTGGGAGGGAGATTAAGTTACCTGAAGATGACAGATACTTAATTCAGTCTGACTTCAGGTCTTGTCTGTTTTGCACATGCTGATTTTGAAGCAGATTGACTATTGTAAGGAGTTTGCAGTAATGATGCTGTAATAAATACATACATAAATCATTATAGTATAATGATATTTAACTTGTAATGTAGTCTTGGTGATTTATATATTTTGTTGATTTATATACTTTGTGTACTTTCTAATTCTGAAAGGGTATAAAGCTCAGGTGTCTGCCCTCCTAACAAGATATGAAAGCTCCACCCGGGATAGCATGCTTGCTTTTAGATGATGTTTCTTCTGGTAGAAATTTGGAAGCATATAGCTATAAACTTTTCAGACAGAAGGAGGATTGCTGTGTTTAACACTGCTGTATATAACATCAATACTACATGTAAAGAAAATAAAAGGCAACAGAATATATGGGAACTGTTTATGACACTTATCTGATTGATTTGCATTTATGTTGAAATCTTAATTTTTCTTTCCTTTAATGTAGAATCATAGAATGGTTTGGGTTGGAAGGGCCCCATCTAGTTCTAGTTCCAATCGCCCTGCCATTTAGTTCCAATGTCATCTAGTTCCAACCCCCCTGCCATGGGCAGGGACACCTTCCAGTAGACCAGGTTGCTCAAAGCCCCATCCAGCCTGGCCTTGAACACTGCCAGGGATGGGGCATCCACAGCCTCTCTGGGCAACCTCTTCCAGTGCCGCCTCGTCCTCCCAGTAAAGAATTTTTCCCTAATATCTAATATAAATCTACCCTCTTTGAGTTTAAAAGCATTGTCCCTCGTCCTATCACTACACTCCCCGTTATAGAGTCCCTCCCCATCTTTCCTGTAGGCCCCCTTTAAGTACTGGAATGTAGTTTAAAAAAAAATAAATCAAGAGAAAGTAATAATTCTACATCCCTTGCATTGTTTAACTGTTGCATGGTAGGTGTTGAGATCACACTTTCATAGAGATTAATAAGCGTGCACAGTTGTCTCTTTCCACAAGAAATGTGTACTTTGTGTGCCCACAAAGAGAGTCCTTAGGATGGTGTAGTATATGCTCATGTAATTAATCATGATAAGGATACCACATAGGCACAGGAAAATGGGGTTGGGTTTGAATGATGACCCTGAAGTTGGTGTATTCTAACTTCTGAATTCTGGCATTGCACGAGTGAGAAATAGTGTTTTTGTCTTAAATTTCCCTTTAAAAAAAAACCAAAACAAAACTGAAGAATTAGCAAAATTTAATTATATTCCCATTGTAACAAATACTCAGATATCCATCTTGTAAAATGAGACCTTTTAAATTAGCAGCATGTGGCATTGTTTGTTAACAAAGATTGTAAAGTGAAGCCTCAACCCAAGCAAGTGTGAGGGGAAGCTGAGCAGTACATTATAAAGTAAGGATTTCAAAGAGAACATGTTCTACCATACTGTGAGGCTAAATAATATGCTTATAAAATGCAGAGCTACCAATTTTACTGTGATTTCTGTGGAGCTGGATGTTTTTCCTGAGACTACCCACGCTTCAGGAATATACTTAATGCAGGTGGAACATCAAGTAGCTTCTGGGACAAGTGTTGAAGTTCTGAGCATAGTCAATGAAGAATATCCATTGGTTGCTGTTTAACCATATTTGGTGAAGTCTTTGTGCATAGCTATGTATCAATCTGACTTCTGTTGTGATCCTTTTTTCCTATTTTTAACCCCATGAGACACTAGAACTAATTAGACAAATGTGCAAATGAGTAGAGTTTACTGAACGTGGACAAGTCTGTACATTTTCTATCACTGTTTTCTGAAATAATTCTTTGCTGTTTTTGCATTCAGTGTAAGTTCCACTGAATTAAAAGCAGTCATAGAAAGTTTTATTTAAAACCTCTGATTTATGAAGTGATGATTTTAAAGAATAGTGTTGGGCAGTCTTAACTATAAAGACAGAGACTGTTATCCAGTCATCCATTTTGGAAAATTTATTAACTGTAGATTTTATTTTTACTTTGATAAGTTGCCTAATGAGTTAGCAGTAATTATAGTAATAATAATTAGGTGTGATGCCTGCTTGTGTTCATTAAGCTCTGTGAAGACAAATACCAGTAAGAAAAGAAAAAAAAAGCTGGACAGCAGTTGGACCATTGAGACCCTGTACTTTGATATTTTAGGGCAATCTGACAAATACTTCAAGCCAGCATATGCCAACACTGCTGCTAAAGAGCTGGTGCTGGCATTTCTGAGATCTTCTGCTTGCCAGCTCAAGGGAGGGCAAGGCAACACATTTCCCCAAGGAGGGACTGTGTTGATGTGTCTAAGAACAACAGGGAAGACTTTGTGGGGAGAGGAGTGAATAGTTGAGAGAAGAGGAAGGGGTGCTCCAGAGATGCTGACATATGCCAGATCACATTATCTGTTGAGCTAGCCTCAGACTGAGCAAAGTTAGGGTTGGTCAGATCGTGAGTGAGAAAACAAGTGATTAAGTAGCCCCATGAGACTGAACAGTGGGACTAACAAAGCTTTTTTTCCTCTGGTTTTGTCTGGTGGCTGGTCCCCCTCTGTAGATGCCTTTGTATGTTGTAAGGATTTAGCCGATGCTGCAGGCTTTATCTCAGTGGAGGCACAGATACACCCTCTTTTCTACCAGGCTGGTCATTAATACGAATATTCTCTAGTGATCTCCAACAGATTAAATCCCTGAAAGAGATGAGTATTTTTAGTTGCAAATGAACAGAACTTTATATTTTCTCACATACATGTGCATGTTTGCACATATATTGATTATTGAATTTGCTTGTTCCTTTTGGAAATCATGCAAAAACTAACGTTGTTTCACGTGGAGCTGAATTACATGTTCTGAACTTCGTATCTCTAGAGGTACCTCTTCCCCACTGGAACGCTTGTGGCCTGTGTCCCCAAATATTCTTCCCGTGGTCCCCAGAAGCTGCGTGGAGATGATGTGACATGACTGATGGTGTGGGTTGACTGGCTACCCAGTTATGGTGGTGATGAAGGAGTCTGTCTGGGCATATGTTCTTCAATTTCCTCATCCAGGTTTGTTAGCATTATATTTTGTACACACCAACATATAAAATTAATATGGACTGATGGACTAAACCCTGGCCAGGCAGGAGAAAATCTGAAGCTTTTTTAACCACAGGCATGCCAGTTTAGCCAGTTGCCCACGGCCGTAAAACTTTCAGGAACGTAGTTATCCTTGGATAACTGTTGTCCTGTGTTGGTTATAGTTGAAATTGGCTCATAAGTTATTAAGGGACAAAAGCAGAGAGGCTGCTGATCTGGCCAGTCAGTCAGGAACTAGGCTGAAGGTGTGAACACTGTGGAGCCTGGGTGTTTTCTCCTCTAGACTCCTGCAGCGGCTCTGACTTGCATAAGTCTAATGGGGCGAATGCAGAGCTGATTCTTTCTTCTTGCCTCCACTTCACAGTCCCATGTTGTGGCGTTTGTATCCCTGATCTCAAGTTGCAGGGCAGCATGTAGTCACTGCCTGCCTGCCTGAGAAGGTGGCGTGCCAAACTCTGCAGGTCAACAGACTGACTGTTCCTGTGATGTGGAGTGGATGCGAGTGTGTTGCAGTATAACTAGTTAAAAATGCACTTACCCTCCCCTGGTGTGTGACCCAGTGGAGTCCCTAGAGGAGTGCCTGGCATGTGACTGTCTGAGGACTTGTATAACACGTGAGCAAATGGACTGGAATTCTGTTAGCTTGAGAGGCGAGTCTGTCTGCAATCTTGTTTTCATTCGCCATCCACACTATTGTTTCAGCGCTTTTTGTGTTGGAGACGAAGTGCTCCTTCAGGCAAAAGCTGTTGGTGATATGCAATGTTTCCCAATATATTGATGAAGAACAGGAATCACGGTGCTCAGAAGTAATGTAACGAACTGCCTGGGAGTCTAACCCTTTCCAGGACGGTATGTAGTGATAACCACAGAGATGGGGCAGCGGAGGGGATGTGGAAAAGAGGGCGAGTGCTGTGATGAGAAGTGGATTTGCAGGGGAAAACACTCTGTGCTAAGGATTCAACACTGCTCCTACGTGTTGTAGGGAGGTGTACTTCAGCCTGGCTCCGCTTCGGTTCTGTGCGCTGTAATACCCTTGGTAGTGCAGCTCAGTCCACGGGGAAGCCTCCGTGCCTGTGCTCTGAGACTGCTTCCTCGTGGGAACCGAGCTGCGGAGAGTGGGGGGAATGGGGAGATTCACCTCAGAAGCAAACTTCTGAGCCCGTGGTGCTAGCATGGATATGCACCCCATAGGGTGCCTCTGGCAGTGCTGTTAACGGGCTTAAAGAGCACTTTGGATACCGCTGGAATCTTCCAGTCATGCTTTCCTTCAGGTTCCCCTCCCTCCAGCATCTGCGATGGGCTGCAGGGGTGGTGGCGCTGGGCCGTCCCGTGTGGGCGAGCCTTAGGCCGCAGCCGTTTTGCGAAGGCCCACAGCGAAAGCTTCCAGAGAGCGATGGCGGGTCGAAGGCCAGCGGCACGGTGTGCCGGTGGTGCCCGTCAGCAGGCAAGGGGCAGGCTGCCCGCTGCTGCCCGCCGCTGTTCCACCCCGTCCTTCGTCCTCGCCGCGAGCCGAGCGCGGCACCAGCCCCGACGGGGCGAGCGCCATGTACGTCCTCGAGCCCTGCTCCACCGAGGCGGCGTAAAGCAGTGTGTCGGAGGGGACCGACAAGTGACGCCTGGACCTGTGGGCAAGATGACAAAAAAAAAAAGGGAAGGAGAAACGGGTGAGGAAAAAACGCTGGCATGTTGAGGGAAAAATGAAGAAAATGAGTGCTGAGGTGGGGGGAAGGCTTTGACATGTCAAAATTCCAGGCTGATTTTTCTTTATATGCATTTGTTGCCCGAGTGGGCAGGCGTAACTGTATTTGAAATTCTTTCAGCCGTTTGGTTGGTTGGTTTGTTGGCTTTAAAATTAACACATCTGCCACTGATGAGAAGAGGCTACAAAAGCCTTTTAGCTGAAATAAATGCACGCTGTCTGTCTGCATTTTCTTTCCAGAATCTTCTCTAGGTCCTAAGTTACTTCTGTGAATTTAAAAGCAATATTTTCACTTCTCATTTAAAGTCTTTTTTTTTTTTTTTAAAGTAATATTTTTTAAAAAGTTCCAAAGTTTGGTAGCTGTGAGGTAGCCCAAGATGAGTGTCAGTGGTGGTTAGCCCTCAGCATCAAAGTTGGTGGACACATCCCAAACTATAAGCACAGCAACCGATGACAGGTTTTGGCAGGTATTTGCATACTAGCAGAAGATACAAAGACAAAAGCAGGCCCAAGTGAGGTGCGATGGGGAGAAAGCTAATAAAAGGGAAAGAAAATAACATGGAGCCGGCCAGATCTTGGTGGATGGAAAGGTTGGTCTTCCATGTGAGGAGAAAAGAGCTATTGCTGAGTAACTCCGTTCATGGCTTCGGCCTCTCCTAGAGAGAGGTTAGCTAGCTTTATGGGGAAAGGGAAGGTGTTAGCTCCTTTTGAGGGGAGAAAGGTAGAGCTGGTCAGCTGAATGGGATGAATTATCCGCTTTTCTAGGATTAAGCATTTTGGTAGTGCTTGTGGAGACTGTGGGACTTAAAGTGAGAAACCTTTGCTAATAAGCATGCCTCACTGATTTGTTTGTGACTGACAGATTTTTTTTTTTTTTTTTTTTTTTTTTGACTGAAGAGGGTTCAGTCCTTGCTGTTTGCAGGAGACAATTCAGTGGCTTTGGAATTTATACGGTTTTTTCTTTCAATTTCTACAAGGTTAGTGAAAGGTGTATTTTAAAATTTTCTGTTCAAGGTTTGCTTGTTCCAGTTTTTCCACTTCAACTTTAAAAAATGTGAGAGGCAAATAAACACAGCAAAAGAGAAAGCCTTCAAACTTTTTCATTCCAAAAGAGATTTCTGTCCCTGCACCCTTCTCTTCCCCCTCTGCACAAGATGTGGCTTGCCTACTCACTCAACTGACCTGTCACTTCCATCACTGACAATTGTCTAGTTTTGTGTGGAGATTAATGAATAACTTGTTATTTCTTCTGTGAAACCTGAAAATCTTGGAGATGCGAAGGACAGTATCAGCTTGTAGTCATGCAGCTTTTGTACGTGGAAAGCCTGGTAATGCTGAAGAGAAAAGGTCTCCAACTAAACTGGTTTGGCCAGTGCGTGGCTTGCTTGCTTCTGGGTCTGTAAGGGAGCAGGAGCTTAGCGTAATGTTAAAGGCTAGTGTGCGGTTGAATATTGAAATCGCCTAGATGAAAACTGAGGTCTCAGTCCATTAGTTAAGAAACTTTTGTCTGACTTTGCATGTAAGCATGTTTTGTTTTCTGAACAACTTGCTTGTTCTCAGCTAACCTGTGCTCGGTATGCTTCCATCTGTGGGAGCTCTTCCTTGCTCCTCTGCAGGAAGCGGGCTCTGTTTTTTGGGTGGTATCTAGCCTATACTATGTACAATGCATATATGTGTATGTCAAGAACCACAGGGAAAATGCCTGTTTATAATGTCTCTGTGGTTAAAACACTTCTGTGTGTTCAGTGAGTTTGAATGAGCTATGTTGATGTCTCCAATTAGATAGTTGCTCATTAGCAAGTGCTTCTACTTTGCAGGAAAGTTTACCACGCTGTACAATGCAGAAATGGTAGAAAAATGCAAGGAGAGTGGTATTCTGAAGTTAAAGTCAGAATAACAGGAAAGAAAATACGGAGGAGGAAGGACAAGCAGTAGAGGGCTTCAGAGCTCAGGGAGCTTGATTATGTTTTTGGAGAGAAACTTGTTGAAAGGAAAGGAAGAAATTAGGATGTGTGATGTCGGTAATCCAAACAGAAACAGTTAATAAGAGTTGGAGGAATGGAAGGTTAGGGTTCTTTTGGCGAGGATTCTCATCTGAAACTAATATATGAGAGTAAAAACAACAATAAATATCAGTGAAATGGTAAACATTAAATAGTCATTACCCATAAGTTCTGAGGCTCTGTTGAAGGTACTTCAAGTGACAGCATTTGTTAAACAAAAATAATTCCAGTTTGGGATGTTTAAATCAGGAAGTGCTTTGGCTGTTTGCCCATCACAATGCAGCATTTTCTAATGTTTATGGTTATACCTGTTACATGCAGCTGGCAAATACACAGTGTAGAAACTTATGGGTCTCAATTGTTTCAAGTAAATGTATTTGAAATAAATAATACTTTCTTGGTTGTGATTTTTTGGCACTGAGAGAATGATAGATGGGAGCAGTAACTTAGTGGATAGCTTCAGTTATAATTAATGATCTTTTTTTCAAAAGCTAATTAGTATAGAGTATCCACAGTAAGTAGGCCTTGCCAGATTGGATGTACATTAGGTGAGAATCATGGATAACTTTTCAAAGGCTGAATGAGAAATATTATTTTTCTGAAGATCAGGGGGAAAAAAAAAAGCAGCTTTTAATTTGTATGTCTCAAATCTCAGGCAGGCCTGACCCTGCCTTTTGGCCAAAGAAGTCTGATCAGGGCAGGACCAGATGAGTAATGTTTCTGGTGGTTCAAATCCCTGGCGACCCATTCTGAGCAGCTGCAGTTCCTAGTTATTGGAAAACTCAGGTTTTGACTAAGACAACAGCTGGGGTCTGGCAGGTTAGTAATAATAAAACAAATTAGCATTATCAGCTTGACAATGGCAACAGCTTTAAATGTTGACTAAGAAATTTTAAATTCCTTATTCCAGCTTTGCTTCTCAGCTAAAAGCAGAAAAAATTGGCAGTAAAATAAATTCTCTGAATACAATTCACTGTTCATTGTGTGGTGTTCAGGAGTAGCACAGTAGAATTAATTGGTACTTTTTGTATTAGAGCAAGGAAGCAATTTTTTTTTTCCCCCCCTAGGTTTGTCCAATCCACGGAGTTTTGTTCCTTTTGAAAGTCTTGCTCCCAGAGTAATGTGTTATGTTTTCTAGAGATGCCTCCTGGGGGCGGGCTGTACTGCACTCCCAAGGTAGATGATAGAATATAAGGCAAACCCAGCTGTGAAAATAAGCCCCCAGCTTATTATTTTAAAACTGATCTAATCCAAAATGTCTGATAATCGAGGAAATCATGTAGCATTCTTTTTCACCAATTTATTGATTGCAGATACTGTTCTGGTTAAAAATGAATGCTGCCGGTGTTTTATTTTGTAATACTATATTTCATAAATTTCTAGCAACAGTATCAAATATATGAGAAAGCAAATTATGGATACAGGAAAGTGTGTAGACAAGGTGGTATTTCACAGGCCAGAATGAAAAATAAATGTCAATACTTTTGGATGTTATGCCTGAGGTTTCACAATATTTTCATTTGCTTACCTTCTGCGTGTACACATGCAAAAGGAGAACGGAAAGTTTATTTAAAAAAAAAAAAAAAAGAAAAAAAAACCTCGTGGGAACATTTCCAAGCCAGAAAATATTTTTTTTAAGAATATACTTATAAAAATATAATTTAGTTCCTGCGTGCAGTATAGGTATAATTCCATCTGTTACTGAGACGCTGGAAGGACTGCACACAACTTTAAGACTAGATGTCCCATTTCTGTGCTTTACCTACTGCTAAGAACTGTGGTGACTGTTGGGCTGGAAAGCTGAGCAGGAGAACGTGTCTAATCTTAAAGCCTTGTGCTTTTGAGTAATACTCTGTTTATCTTCTATGTTTCATGTGATTTTTTTTTTTTCAGCTCTGGTCATATTTTCCTTCTTGTTGAGCTATCAGAAGTGATCTGACTGCTATGAGCAGTGTAATGGCTCTACTACTACTGCTACAGCAACAGCTATCCTAATGGCTCCTAAAAGGATAATGGGCGTCATGTAGCTGTGAGAGGAAAAAATGACCTAGCGTGCATTGACAAACCAGCACCAAGAAGAGAATAGCCTGCACCACTTTAAATTAAGAGGTAACGGATAGATGGGGATGTAGAAGATAGGTGCCCTTCATATATGTTTTTAGGTTTTCTGGTTATACTGTGATAATTGTATAAACGCTTCTAGACATTGCCACTAAGATTACACATCAAATTACATGCTCAGTGGCAGTTTGCCACTGCCCGGGGCACTACTGCATATCTAATCTGATGCAAGGTTAGAAGTGGTGCTTTCTTTACTAACAGATGCATCTGTGTAAGTTTTTGAAATTTTAGTATTATACACTTTGCAGTTTATAACAAAAAAATATTCATTGTGCTATTACATAGAAACAGAATGTCAGACAATGTTTTCCTAAGCCTTACTAGTAAGAGTATTAATACATGGTCTTTGTAAGCTTATGTTTTACTCGGAGTGCATTTAGTGCTGTTGAATCTACAACTGGAGAGGAATAACTACAAGCATTTGTAATTGGACTCTTTTGGTTATCCAGAGTTACTGCACTAGACGTACATATGAAAGTACTTCCTTATTTTCTTTTCTCTTTTGGGTTGGTTATTTGCGATTCTGTCTTTTTGTGATATTTTGGAGAGCATCTTAACCACTTTCCACAGAGAACTACTTTGAAGCTTAAATGATATGTACGTTTGTGAAAACTAAATTGGCAGACTTAATTCAGTGCTTGTTAGAGAGGAGGACTAATCTACTCATTAGAGCCTCAGCTGCTTCTCTCTAGCTAGAGCTTGTCTAATGTTTCTCAGGATTCCCAACTTAGTCTGTCAGTGTGCTCTAGAGCTGTCTTGAAACGGGCTTCAGAGATCCCATGACACTTTCTGTGGGTGCTGATAATTGCACGGTAACACCCGTGTGACTGTGTATTATGGTATTTAATTTTCCTTCATATTTGCAGCCTCTGTTCAGTGATACTTTCATGCAAACAGTTCATTGAAGGACTGATGCCACAATTCACTCCCCCAGCATTGCATCACGAAATTGATTACAGATGACCACAGGCAAAATACTGTCCAAAATTGTCCATAATCTCATAGCAGCCCCACAGAGGCAGACCCTGCATCTCCGGAGCACCAAAATTAACTCTGAATCCATACTTGGATCATTCATAGGCAGCTCATTGCAAGATCAGTTGTAAATTGTGACTGTGTGACACTTTCAATTTACTTACAGCTTTTGAGCAAAGTGCAGGGAAAGAACAAGGACTATTGTTTACATACTGAAGCTGAGATAGGTATAGACGCTTTCATATGAACCTGCTGAATATATTGCTATTTTATGGTATGTATGTAGCAACCATTAGCAACAGGTACTGCTAAGGTTGATATTAAGGAAAATAGAAACAATGGAACAGAATAGTTTCTGTTGTTGGAGAAATATTGGTTAGGCCAAAGAAATTTAAGTAGAACATAAATCCAGTTGATTATCAGTTCACAGTTAAATGTTAATCTCAAGAGTTTATAACAGATGTGTCATATTAGACAAATGTTGCTGCTTTTCAGTCACCAAGTGTACAAACTAGCAGATTAGTAACAAGCTTTGGTATTCATGTGTTTAAAAAAAAAAAAAAAGCAAAGCTAATACCCAGACAATTACAGCTGCTCAAAATAAAAATGATACCGATGTTATGAATTCTGTAAGCCATATAAGTAGTGAAGAGGGGAAAACACTTCCCATATTTTTAATAATGTTTTTATATAAAGTGTTCTTAAATAACCTAAGATTTGAGGAATTTGGGCAGTTCTGATTCCTGTCTTTCATTATTATTATCCAAATCTATTAAATGTTTGGGTCTAGTTAGCTTTTAATAATTATATGAGAAGATAACCTTAAATAAGGTAAAAATATGTATTTTAAAAGTTTTTATTTAGCATCTAAGGAGTCTAAATCAAGCATGCAGCTTTTTTGACAGAAGTGATCTGTGCTGTAACACGGTAGCAGTTGATCACAGCTTACTTATGAAAATATTCAAGGTTTAAAAGGCTAATAATTAAAAATAAAAAAAAAAAGAGAGAAGCAGCAAATTCCTGGCAGTAAAATAATTCAACTAACTTTAACCTTCTAAGTATGATAGGGATTTTTGTATCCTGACTCAGTAACAGCTTATTTGATCATTCTGACTGAAAAAACAAGACTCAGTCTGCTTTGCTTTTACATTTTTGCTTGGTTGATTGACTAATGGAATTATTCAGCATAGATTAATCACGGTATTTAACAGCCACTCCTCCATGTGGAAGAGTTCCAAGAAAAAAATCTAAAAATAAGTGAATGGCAGTGAAGATGATAACTGTCTCTTGTATTTTATTTTTTTTTTTAATACACATGTTTTTCTGGTCAAGTTCGTTACTGTAGTCTTTTAGCACAAAGGACATTGTACAGGTGGGAAATTGAGACATATAGACCCATACTGTGAAATGTAGCCACAAATTTTACATTTCTTTGTGCTAGAATGTCTCTCCTGAAAATTGTGGGCTTTTTAAAATTGCTTTCATAACACGGAGTGAACCTAAATGGAAAACAAACTAGCCCTTCTGACAATCTGGCTGAAGAAGTCTCTGACAGATACCAGAACGTGACATCTGGAATTGCTGGTTCCTACTGAGTGGTTTGGCCTTTAGAACTTCCTCAAAATCTCATGGGAAAATGATGTCAGAAGTGGAAACAAAATTTTGTTCTCTAGAGCAAATCTATTTTTATTAAGAAAAATGTTATAATTAAGGCTTCATCATGGTTTCCACTCAAAGTTCCTGGTTTAAATGCTCATTGCAGTCTAAAACTCAGTTCTCTTTAGGTAGCAATTCCCAGGCTTTTCTTCTAGCTCAGAATGGTTCTTTTGGGAATTTGCATTAATACAGTTTTCTGAGGGAGAGGAGAGACAGGGAATGATGACAGTGACCTTTTTTTTTTTTTAAAATTTTTATATTTTTGTTTTTATTTAAAGCAAAGCTTTGAGTCAAATGTTGAAGCTAGTACTTACTAAGGAGATGCCTGTTGAAGTGCTTCATGTTTTGATTTGACTACTATGCAAAGTTTGAAAGCAGTATGTATGTGCAGGATTCACTTTGAAGCACTATTAAGTGCATAAAGTGAGTAGCTGGAGAGGGTCTGCTGCTTACATGTTTCAATAACCTTGTGTTTTACAAATGCATGTTTTCATGGTTGACATCTCAAGATCAGCCATTGAAAAAGGATAACATGCTAGGGTGGTCTAAAATTCTATTACATTTTTGATGAGTTAGTTAAGGGCTTACTAATGGAAAAAATAGAGTAGATGTACATATTCTGTGTTTTTTAAAACCTTCCAATTTGACCAAATGCAAACCAGATTTTCACTAATGGAGGTCTGTCTTGAAACTGAAATTCAATTTGTTAATCTTTTGGTTGAGTACTTGAGGTTAAGTTTGACAGCATTGGTATGTGTGTGGGGTTTTTTGTGGTTTTTTTTTTTTTTTTTTTTTGGGGGGGGGTTCCCCCCCCCCAAAAAAAGGGTGACGGCAGGGCAAGTATACTTTATTTTACCCTTTCTGAAACACATAGAACTATTTTTCTGTAAGTCTGGTCTCCACTGGCTGCAGATGTTTTTATAAACTTGTCTTGAATGGTGACAATTACAATTAGCTGAAGAAAGCTTCTTCTGACGCGAGTAATCTCTTAAGAATTGTCAATTTGGGATCTAATTTCAAGTTAATGAGTTGAAAATATTTTCAGGCCTCCCAAAAGACTTTGAAAATGCTGGATCTTCCTGCTGATTGTGAGGTTTGTATCTCATTGTGTTTTAAATGCTTCTTGCCTTCTTATGCTGTGAGAAGGATGCGTATGAACTAAGGCTGCTGACTGCTTCAAGGAGAGGACTTTTGACAAACTATAGCCAGAGTGGAGCCAAATAGCCACATTATTTTAATTAAATAATGCTGCAGCTTTTAATTTTAAATGTTAATTGAAAGGCTTTTCCCTCACATGAGCAAAGCCTGAAGGGTTACTGTTTTTCTCTAACAGCTGCTGACATCACTCATACCTAAATTATGGGGAATTGGGTTCCTTCTGCTGATTTAAGTTCTACTGATGCTGCCAATTACAGCAGAGGAAACACTGGAACCCAGAGACCTGAATGCAAATATTGACAGTATATGATGGCAGAAGTTATTTTAATGTTTTTTTTTAATGGATTTCTTTGTAATATAGTTTCTCTTTTTCTGTTAATAAATGGAAACTTCAAATGAGATCTTGTTTTATTTTTTTTAAATAATTATTTAGAGAGCATTCATGCTCTATTTCTAGTGATCTGTTGGCAATTCTTTCCAAGCAGTGTGGACTAGTTGTGTTTCTGTATGGGACTGTGGATTTAATGATAACAATATAAATCTATGGATCAGAGCAGAAAATGTATTTAGGATTTAAAATGTATAGTTTCCCAGATTCTCTCTGCAGTTGTTATGCACTACTGATGTATGTGTGGAGACTTAGGAATGTCAGCTGAAAAGTACTAATACACTTTGTAGAGAAACTGCCAGTATTTTTCAAAAGAACGCTTTCATGCTTCTTTCTTCTAATCCATAGTGCCGTACAGTACGTGCATGTAATACTCTATATGCACACTGTATGTTCTTTGTAAAAATGGATGAAATGCAATTCTAAGTATTACTGATCTTAATTTTTCTTTTCTGTATGTAATAGGAACTTTAATACTGTATTCAAAAAATGAACGCTACTGTAAAGTCATTCTTGAGTGAGAAATTTGATAGGTGTTTAGTGTTGGTTATTTCTATAAGGCTGTACAATATTCATGCCTTTCAGTTGCAGGATAGTCGTTGCTGGGTTTGGGGACTGAACACTGTGATGAAGGTAAAAATGTGATACGACTAAGTTGAACATGTGAGTTACAGGTCATAATTATTATTATATAAAAAAATGAGCAAAAGAAATCATGACCATATTAAGAATGCGGCTTCTGTGGTCATCTTGCGACACTGTAATTTTTTTCACACTTGAACAGCACTGCTGTCAAGGTGGGCTCCAACTTTATATTTGTTAAAGCTGTTCAATTATCCTGTCGAAGACATAACTCCTGAAATGCACATCCACAAAATAGTAATAGTTAGAAATGATATATATATTTGACTGTTTTATGCTAATGATCATTTTAATTTCCAAAACCTATTTTATTCTTTTTGTGCAAGGGTTATCAGTAATGTTTCATGGGTCTGATTAATGTGAGACCTTAATAATGCAAGCTGAAGCGGAACTGATGTCAAGTATAGACTGGGTCAAAGTATAACTTCATGTACATTTTTCATATTGAAAGAGTCTCCTCTTAATTATTAAAATACATAAAACCAAACACAGTTTTATTTAGGAATAATCTTTGTCTCTTAATGTGCTGTAGGTGATAATTTTTTGTATGCAAGTGGGAACATTTGTGTAGGAGAAGGTTGATTAAAAGGAGCCTAAAAGTGTCAGAGTGTAGTTAAGCACATATGCTTAATACTTAGTAAACTTCTATATGTTTAACAAGCAGCTCTTCATTCATTGCTTGAGGCTGGGGTCAGCCTGGACTTGGAATTGAAAGTTATTACTTATATTACATAAGCTCAAACTGAGCTATTTTGAATAAAGGACAGTGTTTGCAGTACGTGAATTGTGTTAATATTTTGGGCTTGGGAAAGTAAGGAGCATGCAGTTTGGCTCAAGTTAAAAGTTAGCTGTACATCACTTTTTTTGCTGCTTCTAAGAACCTGGTCTTTCTTGTACTACATCAGTTAATTTGACTTGCCTCTTAAAATTCTTGTATTTGTTGTGTTCTTTGTTGTATTGATGTAATTGTCAAGGCAGGATCCAGAGGTGTCTGTCTTGTGGCTTCTTAAATCATGTTGTAATGAGGATGATCAGCTAAGATAAATCTCAAACAAGTGGGTCATATTGTCACCTTTAGAGTTCTTAGAATCACACAGAAAATACCCTTTCTAATACATGATTGAGCTGTATTTAGGAACAGTTATCTTTTGGTGTGTTGCGTTTGATGCCCCTTTAGCCTAATGGGGCATCAGATACTACGTACATGGGTGGTTGCTGCAGAAATATTGGATGTTTCTTCTAGTTCCTCAGTGTTCCAGATGTTGGAATCCATGCCAGACCATGGCTAGCCTCACCTGGAGCTACTCAGTTGTATGTTTGCTTCGCCGTCCTTACTGGGTTCCTCTGTTGTCAGTTTTTCGCATTTCCCAAGTATCCAAGCTCTGTTTGCCCCATATAATAGGTAATAATAGATGTCTATCTGTTAAGGAGGAAGGGGAAAATGGGCATAACAAAAAGAATATGTACAGCAAAGGAGAGAGAAAACATGGAATCTAGTTTAAGAGTAAACAATGGGCATAACCTCTAAAGGACAAAATGGTACCAAGCATGCAGTTAGCTAGAGTTTCAGCATCTTGAAGAGTTAAAAATCCACCTCTTGTGTAACAGACCATTCATCAGTTTACGGAATTGCTTTGGTGTCATTTAAAGGCATGTTAACGTGAATCAAATGTAGGTCCTATAATTTTCACGCTCTAAGTATTCTTTTTATTCTTTGTGTTACATTCAAAATGGAATAACCTAAAATTAAAGCTTGTCTCCTGTGTAAAATCCTGGGTGTTTGAAGTTGAATCCTGTTGCCATTTGGACATGTACTTTCCCCTGATTTATATGGAATTGCTGAGCATTTATTTCTGTTGCAGTACTTGGCCTGAATTCAACTCAACTGCCTCCCCATTGTTCACATGGAAATATTGATAGTTTTAATATTAAAAAATCCTCTGTTAAGATGCAAGACTAACTTTTTTTTTCATGTGGTATCCCTATATCAGCCTAGGATTTCTTAGCACACTATATCTTCTGCTCTGTAAAGGGCTGTGGCTTTAAAATGGATGAATGAGTCAGTATGGGAACTCAAGGATGTGACCAGCTTGAAGCATCCATTAAAAGTTTACATGAACCTTTGGGGGCTCCTTGGGTCTTGCCACTTGCATGACTGTTCTTACAGAGAGGCCCAAGCAATTACCGCCGTCTGTCTCCCAGAACGGGTCTGTGTGCGTTTGTCCTCACCAGACCTGCAACTTGAGTCATTACATGCTACTTTCTCAAGGCTGTCAACACGTTTGAAAGGATCATCTGGACACTCTTCAAATGTTTGTTGCTACAAACACTTGTGGCTTGCCTTGGAATCCTTTTGGATAAACCACAGACACTTGAGCCTGGGGTAACTACTTGAAACAGGCATGACAAATGTGTTGATTACTTCTACTTAATTGTCACTCACCTTAACCCGCAAATCAAAGAGAAGCAACCAGGACTTTCAGGTCTGAAAAGCTAAGGGTTGGTTAGTTTTATTGAGGCTGGAAGGCTGACACCTTTCAAAGCCTCTGGCAGACAAGGCTTTATTGTCTAACTGGAGAAGCAGAGGGGTAATACTGCAGTGCAAGGGGACACATAGCTTTCAGAGAAAAATCTCTGCAGCCATCCCTTGGCCCAGCCTTGGATTATCTGTCGCTGCCTGATTTGGGAGGAACGGCCAACCTTACAAAAAAAAACAAAACCTGGTGGAATCCCAAGTGTTAATCTTCTCTAAGAACAAGGCTGCTCTAAAAACAGACAAGCCCTGGTATTACTACAGTACTACAACATTGCAGTTCTGTAGCTAGATTTCACTAGGTGAAGTTCTTACATTTTCTACTTTAAAAATACCTTAAAAAGCTTGCAAGGTTTCTTATTTTAAAACTTAAAGATGAAAAGTCATCTTTGTACAACAATTTTGATCCCTTTCACAATTTCAGTGCTGCTGTAGACATTTGTGTGTGGGAGTCACTTGAAATTTCTTAGATATGTGAGTATGCCTACTGAAATCAGTAATACTTAAAATGGGACACATGCTGACATGTTTGCAGGTTTTGAGTTCTAGGCTTCAGCACAGAAAACATTTTCTGAGCAAAAATTTTATTCTGTAAGCATTACCTCATGTGCCTCCCCACTCAGAAGTTGGAGTCTGAAAAAAAAACCTGTTAGATTTTGCTGGCAAATCTGCCGACATGTTTATGAACAAACCAAAGCCTTTTTCTAGTGTACTAGCACTGGGAATGTTCATGTACCTGTGTCAGTAGAATTCTTTCTCCAGTGATGAACAGGCAATGCAGTCAGGCTCCTTGCAGAAATGAGTGTTCTGGATAAATCTTAAACTCTCAATCCAGAGATCACTGTCAACAGTACAATCCCCGTGTGTATTTCAAAAAGGTAAACGAGTAAATTTTATCATTGCACTTTGCCCCTGAGGTGAGCAGCTCAGTGTCATGTTTTAATTATGATGGTATTATCCCTATGGGCATCTGATAAGGTACTGGATGATGCAGTGTAGTTAGCCTGGAGCTTCTGGGCAAATGCCTCTAAATAAAAATGGCAGAAAAATGGTACCAGATCAGCTGACCCTAAGAACTTTCAAGAATCAGGTAGAGCCATCATTCCTGCAGAATGAGACTTTCATTGATGCAATTAATAGAGTTGCTTTGCTAATGCCAAAGAGTTCGTTATTCTCCCTCTGCATAGGGAATGTTTATGCCTAGAGAGTTTTCTTTTGAGAGTTTATGGTTTTCTGTATGTCATCATGTTTTCCATACTGAGGAAAACTCAAATGAAATGAAAAAGTAATAGGTTGAAATAGAACATTGCGGAGTTTGACTGCAAATGGCTACAGTTCACAGAGAGGACATAAACGTCTTCTGCAGCGTGCTGCATCAGCTTTGGCTGTCCTGGGAAAGTTTTCCCCAAAGGGGAATGTTAGCTGGCAGTGTGGGATGAAAGGGCGCCCGCAAACAAGGCCAGATCTCTTCAGCTGAGCTGAGCTAACCTGACAAGGTGAAGACTGCCCAAGCAAAGGCAGCCAGCTGGGAACGTTCTGGTGGAGCACTTTGGTTGCTAGTAAGGGTCTAGTTGATTTTTTTTGGTCAAACTTTCTAGGGTGCACAGGGTCTAAATTTCCAGAAAAGTATAATTTGGACGTGCAAGATAAAGTCAGGTAGTACAATGTGTAGGTCTGGAACAGTATCTGATACTTGACAGTGGTAAGGTAAAGACAGCGTTGTTTGCTTTAGAAGAGATTTTGCTGAGGTGGAAAAATGAGTTACCAGAAAGCTTAACACCTTATGGTTTTGGTATGAGTGCTCTTTTAGTCCCTTTAAAATTGTCTTGAAGTAAGATGTTTAGTTTGGCCTTTTAACCTTATAAACTGTATTTCTATGTGAGAAAATAGGAACGGGTGTTAAGACAATCTGTAATTTCATATTAGTTAGAACTAAAAACAATGGTCGTAATTGTGGACGTGTCTATGGTGTTTTCTTGAAAGTAACCTGTCCAGGTAGTTCTACTGACTTTTGTGGAGAAATAAACACTTTGCCTAAATAGTGATGGATAGAAGATTAATTGCATCCATATGTACCTTATAATATGCTTAATTTCCCATACTAATGTCTTGTGAGGCAGTCTTACTAGTTAAATGAAGATAAAAACTTAAGATAATATAGATACTACTGAGTCTGCATAAAAGACTTTTTTTTTTTAATGTTGCTTTCTTTAAAGTTTATTTTTTCTGCAGACCTTCATGCTGTCAGACTTGTTAAAATAATAGCACATTAGAGTCTTTTCTGCTACTTCTGTAGTATTTTCCATGCTGAAATGCAAGAAGAGCAAAATATTCATTAATTCCATATCTTAGATATTTTTACATAATTGATATTTAAAAAAACCTTAAAATTGCTTAAAGTACAACTTGGTCATAATAGACTCAAAATTCCTTCTATACACAAAGCATTTTGTTTTTGTTTGGTTTTTTTTGTTTTTTTGTTGGTGTTTTTTTTGGTGCAACCCTACAGCTGTTTGTCTTGCCAAAGTTAACCAAGATCTCAGTGGGTAAAAGATGAAGACTTAAAACCAGAAAAAAACCCCCAAGCCTACGTTAGTTTTAAAGTGAGCACACGTTCATTTCTCACGTTGTTCTCTCAGTATATTTTGAGCACATTCTAGGGGTTTTTCAAATAGTGTTTGCCCAAATGCATACCTTTTGTGCTATGATCTTTTGAGGGATCTCATGCTACGGATTATTTTAAGAAATTTCATACAGTTAAGGAAACAATTTTTTCCTTCAGTCCATGCTGAATCATTCTTCTAGCTGTGGACATGTCTTACCTTTGGATAAGATAACAATTCGTACTATATGGGGTTGTTAACTTTCTCATGGCACTTCATTAGCTGGGGTATGTTAATCCTTTGTATTGGCCATTTTAGCTCACATAATTCTTTTCCTTCTGACTTACATTCTTTGTGCAATTTTGGTTTCCTAATGCTTTCCTATTTACATACATAAAGCTGTTGAACTGAATTACATCAGAATGTCAAAAAAGCAGTGTTGCCTTTAGGTCTGATGGAGTTTCTTTAACAAGATAGGAAAGTTTGGGGATCACTTCATCTATTTCACACGGGTGTTGGGAGCCTTAATTTCATCCACTGTTTGCATAGCAGTTTGAAAACTGGATAAAACAGTCATGGAAAGTAAAGGAATCACTAAAAGTGGTAAAGTGCTTATAAAAGAATGATCAATGCCAAGCTGGGTTGTTTTGGTTTTGTTTGGTGGGGTGTTTTTTTGTTTTTTGGTTTGTTTTTTTTTTTTTTTTTAAATTAGAGTGTTTTTACCAGACGTGGTCAGGATTGAGGCCACACTGCTAAATAGGATGTTCAACCTGCGTAGGGTACAAATGGATGTCCTTGTTTTTGCTGACAACAAATGTGATGATTTTTAAGCATGTGAAGGTATCCTATTGACTTCATTATACTAAACACATGAGTAGAAATATTGTGTAAGTATTGGGATATTACCCTAAGAGAAGAGGTAAAGTTTGAATGAAAAGAATTATATCCATTTTACAGATACAAAAATAAGATGTATAAAGTGAAGCTGTGTTCTGTGGTCAGACCTGAGAATTAGGAAATTAAACTTTTAATTTTCTTGATTCTCAGGTTATTGGCTATTGTTCATCTTTTTCAGCTTGAAATTTGACTTTGTTGCATAAAACATTCAGTAGTTCAGTAAGTAGCATGCTCTCCACTCCCTGCTTCCTTATGTAGCTTGTCACCTAAATGGAAGAACGAATACCCTAGCTACTCATCTATAATTTTTGTTCTGTTTCGCTAACGGAGAATATAAAATAATCCTTGTTAATTTTTGGTCAGTTTAAAATTTCAGAGAAATTAACATCTTTTACAATTCTATACTAAAATTAGAAATGAAACAATTTTTGTTCCTCAAAAAAAGTAAGTATCCTTTCTCTGCCAGCTTGGGTGCTTCTTTTTGACAAGTATTTTGAAATTGTTTAATTTAAAAATCAGTGGTTTTGATCGAGAACTGCGACCTCCTTGTGAGGTTTGGTATTCCTTCTTCAAGGGTTGCAGCTGCAAGTAGTTGTGTTGAAAGACTGACCGTGTTTGAACAAACTTGCTAGCTGTACTGTGCCTCTCCAGTAATCTCATATGTGTGATTCTGGCAGGTCACGCTCTCAGCCAGAGGGCCAGATTTTTGTATTCTTTCTGGTGTTTAGGCCAATGTATCATCAGAATTTCTTCCTCTAGAATAGGGTTATGATTGGCAGAAGTACCTTTGTTCAGTTGAGAAGTAATCTAGCCACAGTAAGAAATGTCTGAGGTGTCCTCCTCCAGAGGCATGCGTTGCCTCTGTGGTGGGTTCAGAGTCTGGATCCAGAGTTCCAGTCCCAAAGTGAGCTCTCCAGAAAAAATATTATACCTGTTCTTGTTTCATATTCTGGGATAGAAGTTGGAGGAACTACTTGATTAGTCATATGAACAGCATGAACGGTAACCTCTTCCCTGTAAATATATCCTTTTTCTTCTTCCTTCCCCTCCTCCCTTATTTTCTTTTCTCTTCTTTCTCCCTGTAAAAACCAAAAAATCCCCTAAAAATCTGAACACAAACCTAAAATAAACCTCAAAACAACAGCAGAATTCCTAAACCAACTTCTTTGTGTCTGACAGCAAGTTAAAGTCTGAAGCTGAAAATAAAATTAAGGTCCTTCTTCTTTGTATGTTATCACAGTACAAACAATGGAATCTTGGTGGGTGAGAATGTGCCAGTTGCGACATCAAATCTTTGGTAGACATGATAACATTTTCATTAATTAGAATTTAAATACAGTTAAAATAAAAAATTGAACAAAAGTGTGCAAGGAGTGTCATCTGGTTCATTCTTCAAGGCCTATGTTGGTTCCGCAGGACTTGAGGTGTGGGGGAAAGTATTATCCAAATATGACTTTGGTCATTGACTTAATTAGATGTAGCTTTGAATTTTCATTATTATAAAAACAAATCAGCTTTCATATTTGATGAAAGCCACACTTGAATAGTATATATACTCACTGTATAGACCCTGTGATCTGACTTATTTATGTAAAAAAATGACTTAATTGTGTTAACAACAGCTGCCAAAGCATTGGTATATGACTTAAGTTTAAGTTCAGCACTTAAATTGACCTGCATAAAATGACTTGGTATTGTGTATTTGCACTGAGATCTTGATGATTGTCTTCTTCCAAAAAAACAAAGGAGGAAGAAGAGGGGGGAGTTGCAAAATGTGGATACAAGGTAGGCCCTTTTTTGTACTTGAGCAGCCACGTAATGTGACAGATACAGTCTTCAAAGATGATGCACATTATTTCTTCATGTGTGTCTGTTTTTCTTGGCTAGTGAAGTGACACATCCAATGTTTATGTATGTGTGTCATAGATCTGTAAGTACACCTACAATTCGTCAATTGTGTTTTCTAATTGAAGTAGAAAGAGTACTGTTTCTTGAAAAAATCACACAATCTAAGAAATGTACCTTCTTTGGTAAGTCACATGACACATGGAGACACGTGATCCCACATGAAGCGATCCTTGGTCACTACCAATAACTGCTATATTTATCATTTAACTCAAGGGGAAACAGAATGCTCTGCAAGCCACCGATTCTGTATCCAAGTCCCTATACACAGGCCTTAGAGATGAGCGCAGCAGTGACTTCATCCAAGTGCGGAAATTCATTGGTAGAGGCTAGACCGCAGATTAGTGTTTAAAGGTGATGTTTCTTGTTGGGCTTCTGATTTGATTTTTCTCTCTGTCTCCTAAACCTGATAAGGCAACAACCTGTTTGACCAAAATAAAGTAACAAATAAGAAAACAGCAAAATAAATCAATTGTAAAAATCAGAATCAGAAAAAGTGTCACATTGTGGTAATTTCATAGATTTTAATTGCAAACCAGTGGTTATGTAGTATTTCACTCTATAGACAGTTTTTTAAATGTCAGGATCCTTGATCATAAATTTTTATTTTGTGTTTTATGTAAGAATACATTATTGGTATTTACCTAATAAATAGTCAGGTCATATTTGGAGAAGAAAGCGTACTACTTGTACTGGAAAACTTCCCAAAATACACTAAACTCACAGTGCAGATTTTATGCTCCTACTGGCAATGTTGACAAAGGCTTAGGGTGTGTTTTCATTTAATTCTTCATTTCTGCTAGTGTGTTTTGACCATAAAAGCATATTGCCTCTTCAGATGAACGATTGTCCCACAGACTACGCAGTATTATTGTGGTTCAGAAAGTTGACACAACAAGAGGAATGAAGCTTGAAGCACAGGATGGTTGTATGCAGCAAAACATAACAATTTTTGATGATACAGTTTATGAAAACAGTGTTTTGAAGTAACAAAACTAGAACTTTCATTAGAGTGAACAGAAGTGCATGACAGGCTGCCCAGTCCTGGTCCTTGGCAAGGAGGCATTCTCAGAGCTCTGCTGAGTCCTTAGCAAACGAGGTTTCTGTCCAAGCATTGAGCAGTTCTCTTTTGTTCTGTACTGATGTTAGTCTGCCTCACTGCAGTATAAGATGAAAAGTTTTTGTAGGAAAATACCTGGAAATAATTACAAAGATTGGTCAGGGGTGCAAACCCACTGATTTCCACAGATACTTTAACAGCTTCTCATTTTTTTCTTGTAATTTATACCTTGTGATGCAGCTTTAGAGGTAGAATAGTGCTTTAAGGAAATTAATCTGAAGGAGGTGACTTTTTCTTTTGCTGTCTGATTCACACACATTGTGTAGGAAGGTTAGGGGAAGACAGATCATATTTTTCTGAGTAATTATATTAATTTTTCAGTTGGAATAAACCTTGGAAAGTAGATGTTTTACTTGATGATTGCCTTCCTGGGTGAATGTTTTTCTAAATACTAAATACAAAGGTTGATTTCTGCAATCAAGTTTTAAGCTTGGAGTTGTACTGTATCATAAGTCTTGTTTGTCCGTGAGAATAATTTGCTATAATAAATCTTGCTGAAGCCGTGCATTTGAAGAAATAATCCGGGCTGTTTAAGTCGTGTTTGCAATAAGAAACTGGACCGGTTCAGAGATTTCCTGGAGGACGCGCTTACCTTGATAAACTTTTTCATGAGTCTATCATATTCCTCATTTCTCTGGCCACCCCTTCTATCAGCTGTATGTGAAAAGCAGCATTGTCCTCCCAACAAGCACATTGTTCTGCCTTCTTTGAACCTAAATGAGCAGAAGTAGTTCCTCTCTCCGACAAGAGTGTGGGGAAAGCGGGAGAAATCTCCGTTAGGACTTTCTGCAACCGCGCACAGCGCAGTAGGGCAAAGTGTAATCTGGGCTCTGTTCTGCAGCCCAACCTGGCTCCCAAGTCCCCTTTGACCTCTTCCCTCCCAGTTATACACACCTTCCTTCCTCCCCCCCCCTCCTTTTTTTTCCCCTTTTCTTTTCACACTTGCAGAGGTTGAAGTGCCAGACCCTGCAAACTGATAAGATAAGAACCACATGGTGCATTGCCATAAGCCAGGGGTCCCTACTGGGTCCGCTGACGCACGCAGTCCTCCCCTGATGTCAAACAGCTGATAAGTAGCACCTTGGCGCTGGGCCCAAACCTCTGTGCCAAGAGGGGAAAAAAAGGCTCTTTGTCTGGAAAAGGCAGCTCTGTTGAGCTATTTTTTTAACATCTTGCTGCTTTTCTTGAATTCAGGCCAGAGTTCTGTCTGTTGAAACTATTTAGTATTATTTCTGAATTGTTTGGCAAGAATAGATGTCCGCTCAAAAAAGTGTGTTTAATTCATCATGCGTGATGTATATTTGACTGTACTTGCAGCATGAGACACCCAATACGGTGTGTAGTGTTTATTAAGCATGATAGCCAAGCCTAAGTTACAATGCTGTTTAAAGCTATATGAAGCAAGTTTTTCAAGGACTTAATATCGTACTGTGGAGCAGAACAAAAAAAAAAAAACAAACAAAAAAAATCACAAATTTAAGACTACATTTATGTTAAAAAAAAAAGTTAGCTGTCAAAATGATTCCATAATAAACATAGAAGAATAGTACCATCTGAAGTCCTTTGCCTTTTTTATTGTTTCTATTCATCTTTATAGTTCTTATTGTTTGACCTTCTGTATTAAATTGTAGTTTTAGTGCTTCAGCTTTTGAAAGATGTGCTTACGCTTTGAAAGTACTGTATTTTCTCTTAACAAAATAACTTTTTTCTGAATATTGCAGAATGTTAAAACGTTTAGAAGTAAGATGGGGTCATTAGGTTATGTGACTTCAAAGCTTTAAGTATTTTTTAAGATGGGGAATTGAACGCGTTTCATAATCACGTGCTTATTTTTGTATATTTATGTAGGCCTTTTGTTTGAAAATGGTACATTCCTCTATAAATGTTATAAAATTTGCATCGTTATTTGCACTTTTTATGTGTATGTTCATTGCAGATTTATTTATAGGAATATACAGTGACAATTTTATTTTACGCTGCTGTAGAGCCAAATCCAAAACAGGCGTGCCAAGGCGACCCAATTAATCACAGGTCTCAATGGCTTGAGTAGCCACTGGAGTGGCTACTGCTGTTGAAGCCCCTCTGAGGCTGCTAGAGGTAACCTTGAAGCGTTGCTGCTTGCATAGTGAAGGAGTGGCAGAATGGCACTAACATGGTTACCCTGGGCTGACGATTCGAACCCTTAGCCAAAGCTTTTTAGGAAGCTTCATGGTCTAAGGGAATACCTCATACAACTGTTGGGGCTCTACTTCTAGTGCTACCTGAACCGAAGAGGATATGTCTGGGTGTTGGGAAGTGCAAGGTTGATGCGAACTTTAATGTGTTATTTTCAGTGATGATAGAACATCAGTGTATGTGTTACACAGAAGTTGTTAAAATACTTGGACTCATTTTGGGCTACTTTGTGTATAAAGCCATGTATCTTACTTGTCATCCATTTGTAGAACTTCATCCATTTATCACAGACCAAAAATTGCCTGAGAAGTGTGTGTGAGTGTGTGCGTGTCTGTACACGTTTAAAATGCCAAATGTGAAAGTCTGCTGCAAAATGGCTTTTCACAATTGCAGAATGATGCTAGCGCTCAGCGCTGCTCAAAGTACTGTTTTGGATATCTCAAAATATAACATCTCTTGGGGCTGGGACTCTCCTGGCTATGAAGGCAATGCTTCCAAAATTCAGCTGAATTTCTGATCAGGAAGAGCTTGCAGGATTCGTGCCTCAGTGGCTCTGAATTGGATTGGATAAAAGGCATTTAAGTCTAAAACACAAACATGCTTCATTTCTGTAAGGATTGGATGCACAGGTGTGTTAGAAACAATGGGACTTCATATCATTATGCAGTCTTTTATTAAGATGGGAACACTAGATACAATATTATATGTTGTGAAAGACTGTGTTACTTCTCAAGTATGTCTTTGTTTATAAAGATACCTAAATCATCCTGAAGTGAAATTGGGCATCAAGTGATCCATTATGTATTTTTCTGACGGCATAAGAAGGCAGAATGAATAGAGTGTGTTTAAGTTATGTGCAACTCTAACTTTTCTGGGAATTATTAGTTAGAAATAAATTATGCAGTGAATTTCATCAATATATTGTTTATCTCCCATCTCCCATATGAGAGTGGGCATTATTTTGTGCTTGTATAGGAGGGTTTCTCTTAGCTCTCTCCCCCTTCTCAATCTGGTTGTTGTATACTTGTTTCTCAAGATAAAGTTTATGAAAAGTGTTTTGTGGATCCGCTTTGTGGAAAAGGAAGGAGAGGTATTCCCATAGTCCTCTGCTGCTTCTGGTTTCTAGAGACTGTATTCACTGTAGAATCCTGTTAAAGAGAATACGTTGCGAAGCATGACTTAAAAGGCTAGTATTAACTATTGACAACAAAAATAAAAAGAGAGGTCAAGATGCTGTACACATACCTGTATATTTTAACAATTGTCGCATTCAGAGAGCCTTTCTCTGACAAATCTTTTCTTCTGCTTAAACTTTGCAAGAGGAAGAACAGATAGATACTGTAATTAATAAAGGCCAAATTTCACCATCCAACTTCAGCAGGATGACGTTTCACCCTAGGGATTCAAGAATGATTATCCCCAGATAATTTTGGAAAGAATTACGATTATTATTTTGAAGTAAAAAAAACCATATCGTGAGTCCTCAGTGGAAACTATCACACATAATGTTAGTTTCCTATGTAATGTGACTCTAAATACTTTATACTCACGAAATGTTAATGTTTATAAAATACAAATAACTTAACTTAAATTCTCATTTTATCAGTTAGCATCATTTTAATAATAGCATGAGGAGATAATTGTGTTTTAATGTGAGTAATTATATAACTTCGGTCCTTTAGCAATTTGGAGGCTGAAAGGGATTTCATTATAGTCAGCAGCATGATCTCATTGTCTTCAAGGGAAGACCAGGCTCCGTACTCTTCTTTTGCTTTTGTTATAATGATTTTTGTATTGCTTATATTACTGAAAATTCATGAAATAAATTTCTTCAGAGTAAAAGCAACTTTAAAACAGATACTGAATCTTACTGATCAAACCCTCTTTAGAATAGCTCAGTTATTTAAAAAGACAGGTTTTTGTGTGAAGGGTGGTTTAGTAATATTATTTGTAACTTTCTACATGTTTTATAATCTTAATACAGGACATACAGCATGACATGAAAGAAGGAAGATGAAAGTCACATTATGCAGAGTAACTGGAAAAATGTACCACTTCAAAAAAACCATCAGAAATGGTGAGATGTAAAATGAGTTATAGCTTGTGTGAAACAAACCCCAAGATGTTCCTTAGAAAGAGCCTCGCCATTAGAGCCCGAGGGAAGTTATAAATGAAGTGAGCACTTAAGGCTGAACTAATGGCTGTAGGAAGGTTAACTAGGACTGAACATTTTATACAGCCCTATTAACAGACAGCTCCTAGTAGGAACATAGCAGACGAGGAACATTTCTGGAAGTTAGGTGCAGCCTAAGCAGTAGGATTTGGTGAAATTCTTCTTGATCTCTTTGTTCAAGGCTCTAATTCTGCGGGGGCTGCCCTCTCCCTCCTGGTCAGTATGGGGTTTTGGTTGCCTACAGCTGCTTCTTTCTGCCCAAGCAAGTGCTGCGTGCCTGCACCGGTGCCTGGGTGTGCTCTGTTGCCATCCCGGGCACCGAGAATTCCTGCTTCATGTGAGGCAGTAAGTTTGCAGCATGGTGAGACTGCACAGGAATGGGATGTACGTTTTCCCTCCATGCCCTTGTGTGCTGCCTGTGAGAGGCACTCCCAAATTTTCATCCCTCGGGCACTCAGAAGGAATACCAATAATAGCTGTCCATCATTACTGTGACTTGTATGTGGTAGTGGACTGATGATAAACTGAATGTTTCTTGTGCCCTTTTTTGCTCTCCTCCTTCCTCCTCCTATAGCGCTTCAGGCTTTTCTGCTTCTTGGTTTGAGAGCTGCTATGGTGATCTACAGAACTTTATCTCAACTTTAATGCCGTTCTGTGCAGTATCACAAGTAAAACAGGGAACTCTCACTTACATTGTTATAATGGGTTTACTTTACAAAGTGAACAATGTTACTGAAAGAATAATTAATTAGTCATTTGCTCTTGAACTTGACAGCACATGCAAACCTTTTCTTGGGCTACATGTATTTCATATCTTTCATGGAAGAGGGTATAAAACATGAGGATACATGTACAAAAATCAGTGGATGCCACCAAGCAAGAGAGAAGTTACGAAGAAGGTTTGTCATTCAAAAATCTTGATAAACTGGAGTAGTGATCTGTAATGAACCAAACAAAGTATAAGCAATGCTAAATACAACATATGCAAATGTAAAATCAGAAATAGGTAGGTATAAGAACTGCAGAATCAGATATAGGGACAGTAGTGGATAGTAAATGGAGTAAGTCAGCAAAGTACGGCAAAAGTTTCATTAACAGAAACATTACAAGTGAAATGCAAAAAAAAGATTCCCTTCTGTTTGCCACTGGTGAAGCTGTAGCCGAAGTAACATGCGTACATTGGAAGACCAAGCTCTGGGGATGAAAACAATAAATTTTGATCTGTCTAGAAAGGAGAAGATGGATTGAAGAGGGCAACATAGAATATAGCAGTCAGTTTGAGAGAACTCGGTATGTGAAGCAAGACAGTTGTTTTCCATAGGAGGTCATGGTATCACAAGAGAAAACATCAGGGAAATGCTGACTAAATAGTAAGAAATACATTGGCAGTAAACCAATATAAACTGGAATGCTTGCTACCATAGACTTTTAGGAACAGCTTTCAAATGATATCTGAGAAGGGATACACTTAAAAGTACGTATTTGATCTTGATTCAGAGCAGAGAGATTCTTTGAAAAGCAGAGAGAATCTTAGAGATTCTTTCATATTCTATGTTTCTGTGCTGCTTACTGTGTAATTGAGTCCTTCTTTTGATCACCTCTATTGTGTAAGTTTGACTCTATAAAAATAAGGATTTAAATCCAAAAGCTTTGTAATAGTGAAAATGAAAATTTTGGCTTTATATTTTCACTAATTAAAAAAAAAAAGACAGACAATTAGTGAGTGACCTGCATTTTAGCCCTTTAGTCTCTCCCTAGAATCTTGGCAGCAAATAGCAAAATGCAAGAGTTATGAGATTTCAGAAATCTCCTGTTTTTTCTTTGACAGAGAACAATAGCTTAAATTTCTTTCACAGCTTTTTTACTTCTTCCAAAACAGAATTTGGTATGTGAACACTATGCTGTTGTTAAATTAATGTGATTAAGCAGTTGGTTTGCTTTTACTTTCTGCTCTTTATATAGTGTCTTCCAAAATCCATTAGAAGGCATTTATAATCTAGGAGAGGGCAAGAATTTGGACAGTATTTACTTAAATGTTACCTGAAATAGGAACCTATTGTTTACAGAAAGGACAAAATATTCTTGATATGTGTGTAGACTAAAGACAACTGAAAGTTCAGTATCTCTGTCCCCAGCTGTAGAAAAATGCAAGATGAAGACAGAGAAGGAACCAAGAGAGAAGCAGCAAAATGAGCAGGCAAAGAGATTAGGTGAATATTTGAATTTCAGAAAATGAGAGAATTTGACTATGGAATGTCTGGAAACCAGCATGCCATTTTAAAATTGTCACCCCGACAGTGCCTGTAGGAAGTCTGTGCTGGAGGTGGAAGAGTGTGGTGAAGGGGAAGGAGAGAGGTGATAAAAACTTACTAACTGGCACGACAGCAGAATATAGCCACAGCGTTCAAACTTGAAAAATTTGTGCATTTAGTGTGGTATGTGGGGAACTGCAGAAGCCTGAGCAGGAAACAATTTAGGTATGAATAAAGGTGTATCAAGGAGGCCTGATATAAGGGACAGCGTAGTGCACATTTGTGGTGCATTATTGCTTCTATTCTGATACAAAATGATGGATGTGAACGTAAAGCACGAGCTTTGGAGAAAACAGGTATGTTTTTGCCTATGATCTTGGTGGACATAGTACATAGGCTGCCAGTGCTTACAATGCAACTGTTCCAAATAGTATTCAGCAGTTCAGCAAGGTGGATGATGTTTTCAGATGATTAATGCTCTATAGAGAGCTTAGGCCAAGTTGCAGCAGCTGAATGTGCAGTCTCATGCTGGGTGGTTTGGTTTGGTTTTGTTTTGTTTTTTAGTGGCTGGCAAAGCATACTTTTTCTTCCTTTACTAAGTACTGAAGAAAATACCTTAAAACAAAAAGAAGGGGTAATAGGAGGTTTCACTTCAAAAGAAGGTGTGAGGTTGCAATTAAAGGCAGGCAAGCTCAAACTTCATGGACTGAAGGAATGCAATGTGTGGATTAGAGGGAAGCGGTGATGGGACAGTTGTTGCCTAGAGCCTCTAGCTGTTGTTTTGCACTGCCTGCACATCAAAAAGAAAAGTTTTGGGCACCCGTGATTTAAATTAATTTAAACTGACAGTTTTCCTTTTATCACTTGAAAGCCAGAATGTTATTACAGCACTTTATTATAACTTGGTATGAATTATCCAAATATGTACAATTCTTTCTTTCCACTAAGCAGTAGGATTTACAAAAGAACTGAAGCAGGTTGGATAACTGTCATACAAATAAATGCTGCTTAGGCTTCTACAAGGCTATACCTCCTTTAAAAAGCTTATTAAAGAGTCTGCTATCTTTATGTGAGGGTATAATCTCTGCAAATTTGGCTTGTTGTCCTTTACAGTTTTCAAGTCCCAAACTAAATCCCTGTTATTGTCATACTATGCTAAGTTTGCTGAAAGCGTTGGGATTCTTTCTTGTGCATGTGACACCTGTGGGAACAAATGGTTCTGGATTTCCCTTTAGTGTAAGGTTTTTGATTCATATTACTTTATCTCATCAAAGAGGATTTTCCGTTGAGAATGTATAACCTTCTGCGGGTATAAAATTCAATAGTATTTATAAGTGAATTCACAAATTTAGACACAAGCAAGACTTGTTCTGTATATCTAATACAATATGGTTTTAGAAACATTTGTAGAATCATTACTGTATTTTAGACTGCATTGATTTTGCTAGATATATTTCTACCTTTTGGCATGAACTGGAAAGCGTGAAAACTTTTTGCTTCTCTCAGACTTTATATGTGATCTGAAAAATCACTAGGCTCTAAATATTGTAGTTACACTGGTTTTGGATAAGTAGCACTGAAAAAGTGGACTGCACATTCAGAACATGGCAACATTACAGTTAAGTCCCATGGAGTTAAGTGAAAGTTAATGGGAAGGCTTTGCACTTCTGAAAATGAGACTACTTAGATGAGGGTCTTAAGATGCCAGGATCATAAACATAAGGCCCCTCACACCCCATTTAAAAAACTACTTTCCTCTCATGTGAGAGATGTATTTTTATGCAACTCAGTGTATTACTGAGAATTGATGTCCATACTGATAATTTGACTGGTGTTGAGCCTTCAGGGTAGATTACTGTGTGTATAATAGTGTGGAAAGTAGAAGACAATGACTGAAAGAAATGGTTGTCTTGTATGAATTTTCTTTTTAAAGGAAGTGAATTAACTAGGGTGGGGGAATTGTTGAAGTCTGGACTCAGTGTCAGTGACTTGACAGCAAAGCAAAGTAAGAACAAAGAATGAAAATTCATCTCTGCCGTGCTGAACGCCATTACAGGTGCTTTTCATGTGGAAGCGAGGGAGTGAATTTTGTTGAGCCTTTTTCTACATTCAAGACCAAAGTCTACATCTACTGTTTCTGGCTGGGGGTGGGCTACACTGTGACTTTGTAATCCAGCTAGTCACTGTGTGCAGAAACATTTCTTCCTTCTGTTGTCAGTAACAGTGTATTGATAAACTAATGGAGATAAGTGCTTATGAGCAGCCAATATTTTAGCTGTACTAACTATTTGTTTGGGAATATGGAAGACAGACAGTGCTTCAGATGATTAAAAGGACCTGACACAAATCACATTTGAAAATGTTGATGCAGGGTATGTAGAGCAAAGTCATTGTGTACACCAGTATAAATACTGTTAGATGTTGTCTTAGGAATTGTAAATAATATATAAGGTTTCTGGTAAGAGACATTGATGTTGAAATATTTCTTATTTGATATGAGTGTATAGCTATAACATTAAGACTAAAATGCTGTCCTGAGTTCATCTTTAAGTGTCAGGAATATTATAAACTTTTAAAGCTGTATGAGTTTATTTCATATAATGAAGTAGTAGTAATTTGGACTTCTCCAAACTTACAAGAAAACAAAGTGCAGGAATCATTTAATCTCTCAGTTTCTTTTATGTGATCATAAAATTGATATTCTTGAATGTCTGTGGGTTTAATTAATTATGTTTATGGTGCATAGAGGTGATATTTCAATAAAAAGAAACTATTTTTTAGGGAAACATAGAAAAGCTGTATTTCAGTTTTTTAAGAGAGGTCCATGCTTTATTTTGAAATAACAAGGTAGTGACTGTGGGCCCTAAAAAATCAAAGTTTACCCAGTGTTTTTCACAGCTTGATAGAGTAAAATTATAGGAAGTACAGGAGGGCAAAATTTTAAGAACTAGTTATTGCTTATGACAAGATTCATGTTGTTTAAAAAGGAGTGACATTAAGGGGCATACAGACCTCTGCAACACCATTTTTTCTGTCTTCAGAGGCAGTGTATTTTTTGCAAAGAAAAGCTGAGGATGTTTTGAAGATGCTGCTTCTAACAAGGCAGCCATTAAACAGAGAAGACACTTCTCTTCATTTCAGTATCATTGTTCTGGAGTAGAAAACAACTTGCAGCATCAAGGCACCATGACATTGGCTGTTTTTTTGTGACTGCATGTGGTGCTGCTGTAATTTTTATTTTAATTAAATAACATTTTTTTCATGACACTATTTAAAAGAAACTGAGACATATAAAAGCAAGGTGAAATCAGTGCTATAGTAGACATAAGCACAGTGTGTAACTTTTTATGCTTTTCCTTTGCTGTTCTATCGGATTGGTCAGAAAGAAGAATTTAACTTTTAATGTTTCAACAGAAGTGCCACTGTTCTGGTAAGGTTTTTCTGTATTCAATCAGTCGTAGCCAGATTTTAGTATACTGAATTCAGCTGTTCAGCTGTTCTCTGATGCTCCCCAAAGCGAGCTGTGTGTGTGCCTACTACCTCATCTCCAGTCAAAAGTTCTCTGAAATGGGGACTCTCTACAGCTATCAACTTGTTGCTGCGATCCACGATAAAAGCTTCTGTTATGCTAATGTGAGTGAACGTATTTCTGATTGTTCGTTCACTTGCCATGATTTAATCATCACACTGGCCCACACTATTTCCATTTCTATGGCTTTTTTTCTTTAAATGACTGAACAGGTATGTGCCATGTGTATGTACTACATTGTAACCATAGCTGTAATGTTTCATTTCAGTTAATATTTTTGCTTAGCAGTGGAAATGAAATAAACTTTATGTATTTTTATAACAGAATAAGCAGATAAATCTATAAAATTATTAAATGCTGTTTAGTTTGGCAAGCATAACTATGTATCCTTAGTAATAGGGGAAAGTTAATCCTTTGGTAGATTTCTATCAGTTTCATTAAAGCTCCATCAAGGGAATAGTTGTTCTAGCGTGTATGCGGAATGGTTGCACGCTAGATGTTTGTACAGTAACTTTCTGAAATAGGGGCCTCCTACAGTGAAAAGTTTTGAATTTGTCTTTTTTAAGGGGGGTGTGGGGAGGGTGATGAAGGGGAGCACTAGGTCCTGAGAAGAAAGCAGTAATATTTTATCTCTGGATTTGCGATGTTTATGATTGTAACTGCAGAACGTCTTTCCATCATGGGCATTACGTTTCTTTTAGGGAAGTGGAAAGTGTAGTCCTTAACCGATACAGCAGTTTAGTCATATTTCCTGCTACATGTTACAATAAAGCCCCAATAAAAAATGTGTGTGTGTGCGCGCGCAGCATGGATGTGAGTTATTCTAGGAGACTTAGTTAAAGCAACCCCCCCCATATTGTTACCTTCTATGTGTATTGTACAGTAAAGAGTCAGTGTGTGGGAACCAGAAGTAGTTTTAGGAGAACAAACCAGGAGCAGGGGTTACCCCTGCTGCCAGCTGGGTGCTGCGGTCCCTGTGCTGGAATACTGTTGCTTACTCTGCTTCTGGCTCTGTCACTTCTCAGTGTCTGAAAGGACTGCGACCTGCTTCAGAAACGTGCCTGCCTCCAACGAGGGCCTCCTTGCCGTCCACAGGGATTTAAGAGTTGTTGGGTCAAATGCTTTGGCTAAGGAGGGTAACGATACTACGCGCTACCTTCTCCGCAGGCGTTCCTGCTACCGGGCTGTTATAGAGAGAGGTGGTTTTGGTTGTTCCTGGTGGCCTATGGTAGCAATATACTGACCACATCCATAGTTTCAGACTCTGTTAGATGTTTAGGCATCCCTTTGCAACTCTCAGGTCACGGAAGCAGTGACAGTGTTCCCTGAGATTTTTCATGTTGTATTTCTTTGATTTAGAGGAAACTGAGATAGGTCAGAAGATGTAGTTAGATGCATGCCCTGAGCATGAAGGAAAGCAAAGCTAAAGCATGTTTTTTCTCAATACTGGAAAAGAAGATTGTTTCCTCAGTTTGGATAAGAGAAGAAATGCCTGTCCAGTTTACATGTATTCCTAGATACATCTCAAGGAATCTCTTAGCAGTCGATCTCTTGCCAAGGATTTTTATGTTTTTTAAAAAAACTGAAGATGACCACCAAACAGAAGCCCACTAAGTTGCGATGTTGTACTTGTGATAACTTGAAATAATGTAATATTGGCCATTAGTCTACTAATTTATCTTTTAAATTCAAAGACATGCCACATCACATCAGGGGGAAGCAGGATATCACACTGATGGCTTAGGTTTACAACTTTGCTTATTTAAAACTCAGTATTCTCTTACGGGGATTACTTACAGTTTCAGCTGATTTTTTTTTTTCGTTCTGTGCAAAATTTGTGCTATATATACATTTTATGAACGTTTAGGATGTAAGTTCTTTGGGATAAAGAAAATGCTGATGAATAAAATAGATTTCCAAAGAAGACATTTTAAGTTCGTATTATCATGTAGCATAAAAACCCAACAAAAACAAACTAAAAGTCCCCACCAAAACCCAGATGTCTCATTCTCCTTTCATGGTAATTGTAAGTTTGGGAAGTATCCACTAGGTGTTTTGTGGTTGACAAAAAGGTTGATACTTTTTATCAAAATGCTTTAAATTCAGAATGGATTTGACATTAACTGGAGAGCTCCAACAAATAAAATTTGCTAATTTTCTTAAAGTAAAAACTGTTACAAAAGATTACTCTGTGTTTTTTCCACTTCTATACTTAATTGCAAAATTGAAGCAACTAAGGCCTAATTTTACCTAGCAGCTATTAGACTATATGGAAAATGTAAGTTTTCTTTGTGTTGGTTACTCAAGATAATTATTCTTTACATCAGTAGAAACACTCATTTTTCATGTGGCACATGGGTTAATATTTGGGACTTATTTTTCAGCAAAAGTGCTTGTTATGGGCAGGGGTTTTTTGGTATTGAACTGTTCTTTTCCTGAAGAAAAGCTGCAAATGCTAATCCACACAACTCTGCTAGTAAACCTTTCAGTGGACAGGAAAACATAGATTGAGGTTTAATCTTTTTATTTTTAAGTGATGGTTTTTACTAACAGATTGACTAAAGTTTTAAAAGTTCATAGTTAAATACGTAAGTGCTCAACAAAGGATGGTTATGCACAAAACAGTTCTTGAACGGCTGTTTTGACTCCAGTGTGTCTGCCTCTTGGGTGGCATCTTCAGCTTAACTAGGTAGCCTGCTTGTGTTGAAAAACACTGCTTGACTTTGGCTTATTTTTTCTTTGACTTTAAGGAAGCTCAGTTCTGTTTTTGTCTCTATGAGACCACACTGCTTGTAATATTTTTTTCTTTATGGTTTGCCAAGTAAATTGACTAGTAAGGTTCAGCTCATTCCAGTGCTTCTAGTAAGGAGAAGTTAAAGAAACAAGCACATGGCTGCATATTGCATAGTAGAAGGATTTTGAGCGGCATGGAGACGTGGGCTCTCGCCACTCACTTGTAGGTTTTGGAAAATGCAGCTTTGTTGAAGTAAAAGTGCAAACGTTAGTTCTATTAGAAAGATTGTGAGTTAATAGGTCAGTTTACATTTTTAAGAAATCTAAACAAAATAATGTTAGTATTATTAAGTAGTACATGATTTTGATGTGACTGGAGCAACTTGTTGTGTGTATGAAATGAAAAGCAAGCAAAAAAGCCCCCAGTTTTCATTCTTCTATAAATGGCCAAAAGTTGTTTTTTTAATACTGATTATGAATGAAAACAAATTTCAGGATGTTGGGATATTTATGTTTCTTGGGAAATTCTACTTTCCAGCTACTTATAAGAAACTAATTGATTAGATTTGGATATTTTTAGTAAGTATTTTGTATATCCTGAAAACACTGGTACCAATATCTTTCTTGACAGAGAATAGAACTTTGGCTATTAGGAGGCACTGAGTTCAGTACTAAAAAGTCAGATTCAATACCTCTAAAATTTAGGTCCAGTACCTCAAAAGGCCACCTTTCTTGTGCAACTTCAAAATAAAATAAGAAATCTGTATTCAATTATCTTACTATCTGTCAGAACTCTTATGGTCATCAGACACCTGCTGAGAATAACAATACTTTAAAGCTTTCGTTTTCCAAAATGAAGTTTGATTTAAGGTAAGGCAAAGATTGGATGCCATCAGATGGGATGTCCTCACTATTCTCTTCACTCCCAGGGAAAAGGCCCGCTGAAATCAAATATTTCTGCTGCATCAGTTTTCGAAAGGATGGATTTTCCAAGCAGTTCATCTCACAGTTGCTCAAAAGCTTGCGAAGATACAGAAAAGGCATCAGAAATATCATAGAATCATAGAATGGTTTGGGTTGGAAGGGACCTTAATGATCTTCTAGTTCCAACCCCCCTGCCATGGGCAGGGACACCTTCCACTAGACCAGGTTGCTCAAAGCCCCATCCAGCCTGGCCTTGAACACTGCCAGGGATGGGGCATCCACAGCCTCTCAGGGCAACCTGTTCTAGAGCTTCACCACCCTCATAGTGAAAATTTTCTTCTTTATACCTAATCTAAATCTGGGTTTTTTTCCCCCTGGTTAATTTTGAACTTGTTTACCTTGTGGATTCCTCATTCCAGTTCTGTGTGGTGCCTACCCACACAGAAGCTTCATTCTCATACCTCCTGAATACAGTCTTTGTATTCCTTCTGACCTGTGTTCATCCTCATGCTCCTCAAGTTTGCTTCTATCTTCTCTTTGTGCTTTCTCCCAGCTTTACTCTGCCCATTTATCCATGATGAAAGAGTGGTCACGGATGGAGCCCTGTGACCTTTTCCTGCTGATAATATATCCATTATTTCTTGAGCCTGCCTATCACAAGAGAAGATGACTGTGCCTAAAAACTTTGAGTCGATGCATTTTTTGTTAGCCCTTTGCTTGCCTCTTTCTTCATTCCTTTCACTACTCCCTGCACCCCCCGCTTCCCCGCCTCCCCATTAAAAATACATATGGATTAAGATTGCCTCAGCTGCTGTCATGCTAAGGACACTCAACTTATGAAAATATTTTGTGTTTACTGACCTCAGTATGCTTGGATATCGTGCAATGAAGTTACAGTATGTGTGTCACTGTCATTTCAACATAAGCATTACAGAATTGCTTGTTTGCTGGAAAGATGTGCCAGGGGATTCAGATGAGTTTGACTGTCAGGTACGTTCGTTAGCTCAAAGTAACACGAACAAAGCGCTAACACTATTTAGTCCCCCAGACTGCTGTTCACAAAATTACTAAGCCATTACTCTGTAAAATAATGCGGCAGTGGTACTAAAGGAGAAACAGTAACGTACTACCACTTAGAACTGCTTTTTATCATTGATACCATATCCTTCAGAGACCTCCTGGGGCTGCTTTTCTTGCAGTACAACACGAAGTCACTTTTTGGTTATCTTGGGTGCACTGTTGTTATCTCCAGATCTTTCATGTCAATGTCAGTTAAATTGAATAGTATTAAAATTTATATTCTCCAGCCTACAGAAGTTGCAGTCTTGGAGGCTTTCCTGGATTGAATCTGAAGGAGTTTAAAAATGTTAAAAGCTACCTATTTGTTAAATCTCTTTATTTTGTCTGATTTGAAATCTTTGAAGTTCTTTTATTTACTTCTGTTACTGGATATTTATGATACAGCTTTTAACTGGCTAGTTTTGTAGTGGATCAGTCTGTGCTATCAATGTGATTTTTAGGTATATTTTTAGAATTTTTGTTTTAGCATTACATGGTATTATAATGGTCCTGTTACAGTCTCATGAGAACTGTTTTGGTTGGTCAGTTTGCTGGACAGAAATCAGAGTCTCAGTCCCCAGGACTGTAATACACTAAAGTGAAAATTTATGACCAGCCGTGTGGAAACGTGCCTTAATTTCCTGTATTAGAGTGTCTGTCTTATAGGGACATCTTTATAGTTTTTAAGTGTTTTCTGAATATGGCCAATGGCCAAGTTCAAGTAGGCTTTAGATAAAATCAGGTTATTGCAAAGCTGAATTACATTGAAAGATGAAGCAATTCTACCAGATTTTTTTTTCTCATTGAGTACTTCATCATCCTTGCCTGTGAAAAGTTTATATAAATTATTATAGCAAAGGCACAGTGCAGAACATGCATCCCATGAATGCAAGAATGCAGACTGAAATGGTTTTTTTAAGGTGTTTCCTGGGTCCTATACAAACACAAGTTCTCAGTTTCCATCTCTCCTGTTTTCCTTTTCACTTCCACTCTTTCCAACTCTTCTTCTTTTTTCTTTTTTTTTTTTTCTTTTTTCTTCTAAGGATGCTTTTTGGAGGTGGATGCATGTTCGTGAGCTACACTGTCTCCAAAACAAACAAAATAGGGTGGGGAGATGATGAGGGGGAGGAGGGCAGGGAAAAGATGCAGCTGCTCATTTTTAATTTTTGAAACTAGCCTTGAATTCTGTGCATTTGCTTGAGCTTTATAATAAACTACGGGCCCGACTGAAACACTGTGTCTTTTTTTTTTTTCTGTGGTTGCCAACAAGAAAATGTTAAAATAATAACAGATAGATTATTTGAATTCCTGTCTAAAATAGTGTCGATGGAAGATGTTTCGCCAGATGACATTGTGTGAGTAGAAGGTTGTCCCACCGGTGAAAGCAGCCAACCCCATATGTTGTTTTTTATTCTGTTATGCCAACATCCAAGTCAGTAGAAGGTATTTCCATTTATTTCACCTGTTAAGAAGTAGGAATCCCTATAGCATTGGGCCCTGTAATTCCTTTCTATTGAAGCTGCACAAGCAGTGTGCCCTCACAGAAAGAGACCAGCAGCATCCTGGGCTGCATTGGGAAGAGCACAGGGTCACGAGGGGTGGTCCTGCCCCTCGCCCCAGCCCTGGTGAGTCACATCTGGAGTGCTGGGTCCCCTTCTGCACTCCCCAGTACGAGAGAGACATGGGCATACTGGGCTGAGTCCAGCGAAGGGCCGTAAAGGTTCTTGGGACTGGGACTGCTTAGCTTGGAGAAGAGAAGACTCGGGGGCATCTTAACCGTGTCTATAAATACCTTATGGAGGGGAAAGTAAAATAGACGGAGCCAGGCTCTCCTCGGCGGTGCCCAGCGACAGGACAAACGGCAACGGGCACAAACTGAAACACGGGAATTTCCACCTGAACACAGGAAAACACTTTTTCCACTGTGAGGGTGATTGAACCCTGGCACGGGCTGCCCAGGGAGGGTGCGGAGTCTCCCTCCTTGGAGGTGTTCAAAAGCCAGCGGGACAGGACCCCGAGCATCCCGCTGTAGCTGACCCGGCTTGAGCAGGGGCTGGGTTAGGCGATCGCTAGGGTGATTGCTGCCAGCCTCAGGGAAGCTGCAATTCATTATTTAGCTAAAATAACTACTGTGCTATATCAGAGACCACTGGACAAGTTGTATGTTCTCACGTTTTTCTGAACGGTCGCATTAATGAATAATATTATTGACACTATTAGGGCAAAACTTGTGGTTGAGGAACAAAGCTTGAAACAACGTGTGGAATGAAACGTGTTTGGGGCTTTGTTGCACAACTCTTCACATGTTAGTGAGCTCTTACCCACGTAAGTAGTCCCATTGACGTCAATAGGACTACTCCTATAAGTGTTCACCAGTGCAAGTAAGGGTTGCACAATGTGTCCTTGTCTGTAATGTACGAGCGTATGTAACACAGTATTTAATTATCACTTCAAACCTTTTTTACTTCAGTGGCATATTCATTTAAATATCTCAAATTATACTGCTTTTCCTAGGCTGTATTTTACTGACATGGAGATATCATTACATCCATCACCACAAAATTGAGCAGAGATAGCATCTCTGAAAAATCATCTTTCCTTCTGTTCATTTATACAGCTGAAGAAAAGGGGTGGCAGAAGAAGAAAATAATTCTCTTCCTTTATTGTGTTTTAAATAAATTGGAGTTTCTAATTTTTTTCTGACAGTTTGATGGAGTCAGTGCTTTAATTTCAGTGCTTAATTAGTCTGAAGGTAGGCTTTCTTTTCCCCACAAAAGAATTAAATAGTTTTTTTTTTTTTATTTTAAATGTCAGTCAAAGTTTAATTTTGTGTGAAGAGGCATCTTGTATCTGTATTTTATAGTAGTACCAAAGGTAAGGTAAAAAAGTTTCTAAGATTAATTATGTGGTTCTAACTTTTCATGTTTCAACTTTATTGCTAAAACATCTGCTGTAGCACTTTTGGTGGGGTTGGGGGAAGTCTGTGTTGTACTCTCCAACATTCAAGTGATAAAGCCAGAATCTCTGTCACAAAAACTGATTTTTTTTTTTTTTTTTTTTTTGACAATTTTGGAAGCTTTTATTTTTTTAAAACTTATAGTTGCAAGTATTGACATTTGGTCAACATGCTTGAGTTAGGTTAGAGACTTTTCTGAAACTACTGTAAGATAGTGCATACGAATAGTTGGAGTTAAATCTCTTTGGAGTTGTGAAATGCTGTAAGAATACAGTGCTGTGATTTAGAAAACTGAGCCTATTCCACTTTGTAAAGAGAATAGATGTTACTCACTCAGATGAGTGGTGCCTTTACAAAGAGATGATCTCTAATGCTGAAAACTCTTTTAAGCTAATAGTTGAAACATGAAAAAAACTTAATTGCTGGAAGCTGATGTAAGAAGAGTTGATACTGGAATTAGAATGTCATTTTATTTTTTTGTTTTTTAATAGGTACACCCATTTAGTACCCATTAGTAACTTGAAGAGATTAACTGGGAAATGTGCTAAACTATTCTACAGTTTGAGTCTTTCATTTAAAATCAGAAGTCTTTTTTTTAAAAGGTATGCACCAGCTTAGCCTTCAATTTATTAGGCTTAATGTACAGCTAGCAGATGACACTCTTTGTGTTAATCAGTAGGTCAGGATCTTGACAGTACTTTCTATCTGTCTTAAAACAAATGAACCCATAAATATCATGGCTGACCTTTAGATCAGGTAAGAACAGTACCTTGCAGCCTGCTCCTTGAATCCTCTCTGAAGTCTTCCCATTCAACAACTCATTAGGCTTATGCATAGTACAGTTACAGAATCTGTGAAATACAGCATTTAAACTAACAGATGTGTATTTTTCTGTATGTTTTATTTTAGCCATTATGTCTAGAAAAATGCTGGACTAACGGGGTTTGTTTTTGATGAGCTTGCTTCCTTCCTATGAACCTGATCAAACTTTTCTGGATGCAGTCGTGTTGGGTTTCTTCCTAATAGAGCTTTTAGTGACAGATTGCTCTAGGTTTTGTCCCTTCTCAATTTGTACAGGATGTTGACTGTATTTTTCTTTAAGCCTCCTAATACCGTAAGGTTGGAAAGGATTAAAAAAGAATGACAAATTCTGATCTGTGGTGCTGCAGATATGGTCCTAGTACTACCAAAGCAGAGAACACTCAGGTCTTTGGTCTTGTTGGTAAGTAGTGTGTTATTTGCCTATGTGTGGTTGTTATTTAAGAAGAGTCCTGTGCCCTGGGAAACTGTCCTTAACAGGTCTACTAATGTAAGTGTTAAGATGAATTGAGATGCTCCTTTCAGAAGGAAGAACATTCTCTGTTTCCTGTTTAGTGAAATAACAGAATGAGACTTGGCACAGGCATTTAGTATCCTTCAAAGGAGGTTTCATCACACTGGATCTTGTTTGTGGAATAAGTTAAGTGGCATTTTAGTGAACAGCACTATATGTTCATGTTGGTAAATATATTCTAAAGGATTTACAGAGCTTTATTCAGGGGAGTTCATTTGAAGAAACGTATCAGCAGTAAAACTTCGGCAATAAAGACAACGGGACTACTCTTGAGCCAGAAGAGTTCACTCAAAAAGGGAGCTACTCCAGGATCAGGTGTCAGGTGGGAAGAAGACATTACATCAGCCAGAATATATTACTGGAGAAGTCATAAATCAAGAACTTGGTCCCAACGTCTGTACTCAAGGGAAGAATGAAGGCATTCTTACCTTGTTTAATTGTTAGATTTTAAGTAGTTTAATTTACAGCTGCATATGATCTTTCCAGAGATGATCTGCAAGCCCTGAGTGACTTGACATTTTTCATAATGAGTTATGATATCACCATTGAGTATTACCAGTCAGGTATATTTTGGGCAGGAGACAAGGTACCCTGGCTCTGTGTGTTGCACAAGAGAATAAAAAAGAGGAAATAATTATAAGTCATACTGAGATGTTCCTTATATGTTTACAAATACATTTTCAGTTACTTCAGTGTGATGTGTTATTTCTAAGTATGTTGATAATTATTTTTGTCAGTAACCTTAAGGTGATATATAGCTGTCTCCTCAAGCAAAGACTTGAATTTAATTTGATTACAAGTCCTAAAGCATGTCTGTATTCCTTTTGTTAGCTTTTTGCCGTGTTAATTAAATTCCCAAATTTGGCCCCATCATGCAACTGGAAGGAGAGTAAAGCTTGTTACAGACCCCTCAGAGTTACTCCAATGTGCTAATTGGAGAGAATCTACTCTCAAACCAGGAGAGTAACAGTCAGAGTTTTAAAAAGCCCCATACGTCAAATAATGGACAGTGTTAGAGCATAACACTATACATGCTGTGCAGGATTATGCCATTCAGACAATTCAGAGTGTGTTTTGACACCCTATGAAAAATGATTATTCAAATTAGGAACACATTCACCCCATTAAGCATATGTATAATTCCTACGGAAAGGTTATAGGCCTTTTAACGCTAGCTAATGGAAACTGATTTCATCGACACTCTTATATGGTTTCTTGCTTTTTAACTTAATACTGAAGCAGTGCTCAGAGCTGCCAGTACTGTGCAGTTCGTGAGCGCTAGATTTTGGGAGACAGAACCAGCTGAGTATCTGTAGATGCCTAGGACTGAAGCTCACACGATGCTGGTAATATCAGAAAAACCACTGCGGACGCTGGTGGAAAATAAAGGAGCTTATGACCACACCTTGCTCAGTGTCTGGCATGTTGGGGTGCAAGGACACATCCATGGCTTTTTCATCAGGAATAAGGGATTTGAATTACGGGATACAGGATGAGGTGGTTATTGGTATTCTCTCTGTATGAATGCATTCCAGCTCTGTTTGGCTGAGCTGGTCTTCATTTTCTCTCTCTAAAACATGTGCTGCTGGCGTCCTGGCTGAAATGTTGCGTTGCATACTGCTGGACAAGTGACTGCACTGGGTTTTAGGTGAAACTGGGGTCTAAATGTATGCAGAGCCTGCAGTTTTATGCAGTGACTGGAGGCTGGCGTAATTAAACATTCAACTTTGTATGAAGATTCGAAATGTTAAATAATAAAATTTATTACAGGTGAAACAAACATATATCCTTTTTAAATACCCGAATTGACAGTGTAGTGTTTTTCTATGCCACATTACTGTTTTTCACTGCTAGTACTGCAAACCTCAGAGCTGTGCACTGTTTTTCTTCTAGCAGTGCAGGTGGGAGTTGGAGGAGGAGGGGCAAAAAGTGTGAATGGAACTGCTCGCAGATGAATTTGTGAATTGATTTTCAAGAAAAGAGAAATCAAAAAGAGGTTTGACCGCTCTGATTGCTTCTTGTTAGTGATTATACTTTTTGCCAGACCGGTAATGTCAGGTTTCACAGAGTTTGGGCACTTGCTTTCATTACATTCCTGTATACTTAAATGGATTAGGATAAAAAGTCTGACTTGAAAAGGATATTCTAAAACTGACTGTGCCTGTGGTTTTGAATCCTGATGCTTTGAACAAAGAAGGGATTGATTTAATGGGATTAATGCTTAATCCAAATGAAGCAATGTACACACATGCCTTGAATGCTTTTGAGAATAACTGCCAATATCATTTATAATGTTCTGTAGAAGGATACAGAGAGGTGATCTTTGTGTAAGAAAGAGATGGGGCAAGACAGCTTTAAATAAAGGAGAACACAGGCAAAGCTGCGTTCAGATTAGCTCTTCTGGATTACTTTCAGATATTTTTAAGGCTTCTTTTTTTGTACAAGTATGATATTTATTTTCAAGTGCTGATTTTGACGAAGTGTTACACATCTCTCTTATCATTTTGATATTCCAGAGGAGAAATTTTATTTTAATATTACACATTTTTTTAACTTGTATTTGAGGTAAGGTTGTTTTCTGTTTCAGATAATACCTTATGTGGAAAGCGTTTATCATAATGATTTGATTGTTTTTTTGTTTTTTTTCCTTGGCTTGCAGATTGTCTCTGTTGCACAATATCATAGGGTCATAGAATGGTTTGGGTTGGAAGGGACCTTGATGATCTTCTAGTTCCAACCCCCCTGCCATGGGCAGGGACACCTTCCACTAGACCAGGTTGCTCAAAGCCGCATCCAGCCTGGCCTTGAACACTGCCAGGGATGGGGCATCCACAGCCTCCCTGGGCAACCTGTTCTAGTGCTTCACCACCCTCATAGTGAAAATTTTCTTCTTTATACCTAATCTAAATCTACCTTCTTTCAGTTTAAAGGCATTACCCCTTGTCCTATCACTACATGCCCTTGTATAACGTCCTTCTCCAGCTTTCTTGTAGGCCCTTTTCAGGTACTGGAAAGCAGCTATAAGGTCTTCTCTTCTCCGGGCTGAACAACCCCAAGTCTGTCAGCCTGTCCTCACAGGAGAGGTGCTCCAGCCCTCTGATCATCTTCATGGCCCTCCTCTGGACTTGCTCCAACAGGTCCATGTCCTCCTTATGTTGGGGGCCCCAGAAGTGAACGCAGTACTGCAGGTGAGGTCTCATGAGAGCAGAGTAGAGGGGGAGAATCACCTCCCTCAACCTGCTGGCCATGCTTCTTTTGATGCAGCCCAGGGTGCGGTTGGCTTTGTGGGCTGCAAACGCACGTTGCCAGGTCATGTTGAGCTTCTTGTCAACCAACACCCTCAAGTCCTTCTCTGCAGGGCTGCTCTCAGTCCACTCATCGCCCAGCCCGTATTTGTGCTTGGGATTGCCCCATCCCATGTGCAGGATCTTGCACTTGGCCTTGTTGAACTTCATGAGGTTCACAGAGACTCACCTCTCGTGCATGTCAAGGTCCCTCTGGATGCCAGCCCTTCCCTGCAGCGTGTCAACAGCACCACGCAGCTTGGTGTTGTCGGCAAACTTGGTGAGGGTGCACTCAATCCCACTGTCCATGTTGCTGCCAAAGATGTTAAACAGTGCTGGTCCCAATAGTGACCCCTGAGGAACGCCACTCGTGGCTGGTCTCCAGCTGGACATGGAGCTGTTGACCGCAACTCTTTGAGTGCGACTATCTAGCCAATTCCTTACCCACTGAATGGTCCATCTGTCAAATCCATGTCTCTCCAATTTAGAATAAGGATGTCATGTGGGACAGTGTCAAAGGCTTTGCACAAGGCCAGGTAGATGACATCTGTTGCTCTTACCTTACACACCAAAGCTGTAACCCTGTTGTAGAAGGCCACCAAATTTGTCAGGCACAGTTTGCCCTTAGGGAAGCCGTGTTGGATGCACCAATCACCACCCTCTTGTCCGTGTGCTTTAGCATAGTTACCAGGAGGATCCGCTCCATAATCTTGCTGGGCATAGAGGTGAGACTGACTGGTCTGTAGTTCCTTGGGTCTTTGCTTTTTCGCTTTTTAAAAATGGGGGTTATGTTTCCCCTTTTCCAGTCAGTGGGAACTTCACCAGACTGCCATGACTTCTCAAATATGATGGATAGTGGCTTAGCCACTTCATCCGCCAGTTCCCTCGGGACCCGTTACTTACTTGGAGAAATTATGACTTTGCCCATATTTGCTGTGACTCTGTGGCCCCTCTAATTTCAGAGAATAGTTGCTTATTAAACCAAACAAGCCAATTTGTGGGTTTTTTTTGTTTGATTTAATTTTTTTTGGTTTTGTTTTGTTTCTTAATTTTATTTTTTATTTTTTTTAAATGTTAACAGATGCAACATTTACAAAATCTATAGTTACTTCATCTCTATTAATAAAAGCTTTCTCGATACATAAAAGTTATCCAGTTTCTTATATTTAGCATTGTATACCCTCACAATGTGTTTTCAAAGCATTGAATCCTGTCTAACTGGGCAAAAGGTGTATCTATGCATCACTGTTGCAAGGGTTTTGAGGAAAGCAATGACTACAGTCTTTCAGAATGTAGCTGTTCTAGGATAAAATGCTAAGCCTCCATAAATATTAGGCTGGCTCGTCAATTCTTATGCATTCTCCCCTGCCTCCCCATGCACCCCTGGTGTGGGACCCAGAAACTTTAGGTGAAAACTAAATTTCTTGCCTAATCATGAGATTTGATTAAGCTAGTAGTTTTAGAAAAAAGACCATATATCACAACGCTAATGAAAAAATTGCAAGAATTGCTAATGATGTGACTGACTCATGTTGCTAAATGGAGCAGATTTTTAAACATAGCTCTAGGCTTCAGTTCTTTCAGCTCATTCACAATCAGTTCTGCTTTATACTGAGCTCAGTGAAGCTATTCTCAGAGGAGAGTGCAGTATGACATGGATTAAGAGTCAGAGAGTGGAGCCATTAATCGATTCAGTACTACACAGGTTATCTAATATCTAAGAAATGTTTTAAATATTTTAGGCAGCCTAAAAAGCTGAAAGAAAAAAAGTAATTTGCAAGTGTTTTTTGGTTTTTTTTTTTTTTTTTTTTTTTTAAAGGAAGGCTGTTGAAGACTGGGTCAAAGGCAAGGAGTAATTACTGATATGAATTACTAAAAACCTGAAAACCTGATGGTTTCAGGTCGGTGAACAGCTCTAGATGTATTCAGTTTACTGGTGTAGACAAGCCTACAATGTTGCCTTCAGTACCATTACAATTTAAAACAGTAAAGTGAGTTTCTAAGATGCTGAGTTTGGTATACTTTTGTCACATCAGCTCAAAAAGCAGTTTCTCCCTTAAGATAGAAGTAATAGTGTTTTATACTATTTTTTTTTTTTTAAAGTGTTGATATTCAGTTATTTTCCAGAGAGTATTTTGCTGGCATCTTAAGAGGACAGCAGCATATAAGACTCTGACAGTGTTTACAGTTTCTGTCTCTCCTAAACCCTAACATAGACATTATGAGGATTATGGTAATCAACAGGGTGAATATGAACGCATTTATTACATGAATCTTCCTATTCCATAAGCTCTGTCCACTGTTACGCTTTATTCTTTATTGGTCATTCAAATATACATTTCGGTTGGAAACTGTCTTCACTCACTTGAGGCTTCCTGAAAAATATTTGTGCCAGTACCTGTAAAATGATCTGCTTGCATAGCACACCCAGCTGTGACAAAAGTTCCAAAATTATCTCTCATCTTAATTAGTGTTTTTTTAAGTGCTGCACATTTTCTTTTTGACTTACAAAGGTGTTGGTTTACTGACACTGGACAGTGGGAGATTGCTCTGTGAATTCAGTTGATCTCTTTTAGGGTTCTACCTGATCTTATCACTAAGGAAATGCTGGAGTTGTTGAAATGAAAGCTTTACAGGTAAATGAAAAGGAGAATCCAGGCTTGAGCAGGCCAGGCAATCGCTAAATCAGCAGGCTGCAGTACACACGCTGGCTTTGTATGAGACACAGAAATACAGGTATATTGGAAGGTGGTGGTGCTGGGGTTTTTGTTTTCGTCTGGCTTTTAGTATAAGTACTAACAAAACCATTCAAAGTCCTAATTATGCTTTTGAAGCTCAAATGATCTAGTCCTGGTACACTGTTGAAATAAATAAAAAGAAAAGATAGTTTCTTGTGGAGGTTCATAATCTACATGAATAACTATTCCTCTTTAAATAGTTTTACTAAACTTGCTAAATTATCTTCAGATAAAGGTTTATTTTTTTCCCTTAGAGAAATAAAGCCAATTTTTTAAGTACTAATCATAGGACCACTGAAAAGATAGTTATTTGTTGAGCCAGACTATCACAAACGTTTGGCTTTCTAGTTTATGTTGAAATTACTGGACTGTGATATTTGGTAGCAATATTTGTATTTTCTATAGTTAGTTTACTAAAATAAGGAAGGAAAGAAATCCACCCATAATTCTGTCTTCAACTATATATATTTCTGCTATTAATTTCAGTGGAAAAGGAACTATTTCTTGTAGTTTGTATAGGGAAAAAAACCCCCACCAACGCCAAAACACTCTCATACATGCTTCATTGAAAGCCAAGGAGTTATTTAAAAAAACGCCCACAAACACTACCACCAAAAACCCCAAACCTCAACCCCAAAACACAAAACCAAAATTTTGATAGGCTGGCAGGAGCTATGCCAGATTAGATGAACAGCTCGAGCCTCAGGCATATGTAAAATGGAAAACTAGGGCTATTGTTTATTTGGTAGAGTGCACCAATACATCAGTTTATAGAAATACTATAACTAAATACAATTGTTTCTTTTCCATCATTTGATTCAACCTTTCCACTCCTAATGTGCCAGAATGAATGTCCTGCCAGAAAGATAGTTCCCTCTGGCAGTAAAAAGGCCTTTCACTGATCAAGGAGTTGTCTCTTGGGTGGTGTTGGGGGGACAGGCTGTCTTCTGCCCTCTGCTTTGTATCGAGCTTTGCCAATTTTATATCATCCTACCCTACAATAAAAGAGATACACAATAAGGTGAAACACTTGCTTAAACCCCAGCATTTATTGAAAAGCTGTGTTTCCACTTACTGTTCAGGCAGGGGTAGCCAAGAAATGGAAAAAATGAAACCAAACCAACCTTGATTAATGTTTTCTGTGCATACAAATGAACTTTTAAAAGCAGATAGCATGGCCAAAGAGAACATTTCAAAGCGAGATCTACACAGAGAACCTAAATGGCTGTGCTGGTCAGGAAGCGAGGAGTTGCTGAACTAGTGGGCAGCCTGAGATGTTTCTTTACCTATGGTTTGTTCAGAGGGAAATGAAAAAAGGAAGAGCTTGTCTGATACATGTGTCCTTTTGCATGATACTTTTATTATCTTTTTCATTACATAATCCCAAGTCCAGAACAAATAGTTAATGAGTGCATAAAACATGGCAATAACAAATTGCACCAGAAAGATACCAGCATGGAAATACGGGTTTATCACTTTATGATAAGAATACAAGGGAGAAAGGTGGTTTGGGGTGTGTGTGTGTTTTTAAATAAACAGGATATATGTATGACTCAGGACGACAAACTCCAATACATAAATGGAATGAATGGACATTCAACCCAAATGCCAGATTCCTCCTTTAATTCCCAGAACAGTTGGGGTCGTTGCAGTCTTTCTGTGCTTTCTGGCCTGCTGCATGCTAGGCTGTTGGCCAGAATTCAGCCCTCCCAGGTAATGCTCCCTCTTGATAACTGTCACAGCTCTGTCGGAGGACAGACAGGTTCCAGATGGAAGAGGCAATGCTTTCTGGGGATGCATGAAAAGAAGCGGGGGGAGCTTTTGTTTGGGCTACTTGCAAGAAAGCCTATAGGCCGTCACAGTTACGAATGTGTGCGCCGCTACCTTTTCCTTTGGTAGACACTGTTGATGTATATACTTTATGCTCCACGCAAGAACTGATGAACAAGAATGAGAGAAGTCCTGGCATCACTGGAGGTGATGGGAAGCTCCCTGTTGTGTAGAGAGTGCTGTAGAATTAGTAGACATAGACTACTCTGTCTGCTAGTCTACAGGTCCCATAGTAAGGGGAGAAGAAAGGAGTAGTGGAGAAATATTTCTAATGTGAATACATGTAGAAAAGTTTACTGCCCTAAATACTTAAGACCAATACATTAGTAATAGAAGAATTAACAACCAGCATTGGCTTGTGTTTTGTTTGTTTGTTTCTAATTCTGTAAATGATATCTGATTGGCACGACAAACTTTTAGTTCCTGAGTTTGGGTGTCAGTATTATTGTCCTGTTTATTCAAATGTTATTAATCATTGTCTCTGAATTTTCAAATAATTTTTTTGCATATTTCAGAATTAAAGATTACAACAGTTCAATAGAGATGTTGATAATATTTAACAAAAATATACGTACTAGGTGTTTTCAGGAACATGTGCATATTCAGGACAGCAAGTGTGTCCATCATTGAACCTATGCATATTCTTACGTAAAAATCTTATTCTTATGTACATCTTACAAAGTAGAAGGCTTTATATATGCCATAAAATAATTGTTTATGCACAGCTGTAAAATGCTCTCACATTCAAGCTTCTTTACAACACTCTTTTGCCTTGATATACATAAAGCACAAAACCTTTAAGCTTCTTCTAAAAGGCTACTTTCCATTAATGTTATGTTTTGTGAAGTTACAATGCGTTCTTGCTGGTTTTGGCTGTGGGTTTTGTGTGTATGATTGTAGCATCCATTTTTCGACACAGTAGACTTAACAATTAGGAGGACTAATAAGCCTTCTTTAATCTATGTAGAAAATAGATTTAAGTTACTCCTTTTTAACTCTGCAAATGTAGTTGTAAATCCTGTTCTGCTTGCGCGCCCATCTACAAATCTGACATTGAAGCAGCACTTCTGCACAGATGCCATTAGTGAAATAAAGGAGGATAATTTAAAGACTGTTGTAGGATTTCTTCTGTCAGCTCCATGAATCAGTTTTTTGTATAAGGTTAAAGCAGAGTTTTCACCCCCAGGTTGCTGAAATTGCGGATATCTGGAATGGAAATTAAACTTGTGACATGTAGACTGAAGTCTTATTTCAAATTGACATTTCATTGAATTTTGATGTGTATATTAAAACCCACCACCCATAAAGTTTTGAATCGAGGAAGTATTTCCATTGAAGTCAAGGAATACAGACTGCACGCATAAGAAAGTTGAGGTTATTTTCACTGAAAACACAAATCAACCCTTGTAGAATTTCAGTTGCTTATTTTACAAACTTTTCAGTTCCTAATTTCTTACTAGAAGCAAAAAGTGTTTGCAGTCTAAAGACAACTGGGAAGTAGCAGGCATTTTGTGACAAACCTGTATGGATCATTTTTCATCCAGAACTTAAAAGGCAGATAAATTTTTTTGACTTTCTGATGGTTAACTCTGGTAAATCTTCAAAATGCTATAGTCTTTATGAATGATTCTCCAAACACGTTTTCTTTTCAAATTCTATTACTATGAAATTAGAAAGACTTATTTTTTCAAGGTATTACATTTTTCTTAGTTAAGCAAATTACAAAATTTTATTAACTAGTCTGATTTGTCAGTATGTGAGGTGATACCTGTATTGGCTGAAAAATCTTTTCATTCATATGGCACACGTTCTTCTTTATAGGTGCGTTATGATCTAAATTTACAAACTATTGCCTAAGGTTAAACAATCAAAGTAGTGGGGTTTTCTTTGTTTTCCCCCCACTTGCTGGTCACCTCCTGCTGTTACTGATTTAGGAAGAACCTTTTCTTCTTTACTAATGAAAATCGGGTCGCTCACTTAGCTCTCTTAATTCAAGTGATCCAGATCTGGACATTCTTGCCTGTAAGTGGGAGCATTGTTAGTTGAGGCTATGATATCCACCAGGAACTGCTGCCTGCATGGATTAAGAAGAAAAGGGTATTTCAGACCAGGTTTGGGGTGATGGGGAGTGCTGTGGTGGGAATGGTGTGGGGAGAGTGGCACGTGTGGCTGGCGCTCCGCAGGCGGGAGTTGTTGGTTTGTGTTCTGGTATTGCTTCCTGAAGGCTTTCATAGGAAACATTTGTAAGACATTTTAAAGGTTACAGTCGTTGACTAGCATTTAAATTACCCTATAGCTGTTTTCAGCATGTTCTGATACTGTGTGAAGCATAAAAGAGGAAAAATTGATCTTATTTTATAGCGTGAATACGCTCCGAAAGAGGTCAGCGTTGTTCGGAGGGGAGTTTCTCTTCTGCTGAACCTAGGCTGCTTGCTGTGGAGAATTCACAATTACATTTATATACGCACAACACAAGAGGAGAAGGCGTATTTAGAGCCATTACAGTGGTTGTTACTTCTCTTCCCCTCAGATCTCATTAAGGCTTTTATGCTCCCTTTGTGGCAGCCCGGAGCTGAGTCCCTGGGGACGGGCGCGCTCCTGTCCTGCCCTCCCTCGGAAAGGCTCATCCCGCTGGGGTTCACCTCCCTGTGGCCAGTGGGGTTTGTTCGGGGGATTTGTGAAGGGTATGATCAGATTGTATTTATGTGAATTTGGGAATCTCTTTATGATTGTGTCAGGGATCTGAGATTCTGAATTTTGCCTTTTTTTCCCCTGAAATGTGCGCCCGAGTTTTCTTTTTATTGCAGATGTTGTAAAGGCCTTTTGTCTACAATTACTTTTATTTTGATAACCGAATTACTAAGGCAATGGAAACGTGGATGTGATTTTGGTGTTGCGTAATAGTTTTTGATGCTTTTGCTGCCACTTGCAGTGAGAATACTGAATTTGATGCTCTACAAGAAACACCAGTTCTCTTTTTTTCTATCTCCTTCCACCCTGTTCCTTTGTCAATGTATCATCTTGCATATCTTGGAAATAAGTAATTTTAGAGTCATAATCACAGTCATAATTTCCTTCCTGGCCATTTCTCCCAGGTAATGTTTACGTGTACTCCTGTAGGGGACTTTTCGTAGGTAGTATCTTGCATGGATATGCTTTGCTTCTACTATTTTCTATATGACAGCTCACTTTTTAGACTGGATGTTGTTCTGTCTGGGAGGAGACTATTTAAATAGGCCTCTATTCAATCAGCGTGTTAGACAAAAGAATATTGATTATTGCTGGCATCTAGGTGTTGTTTCATACAAGGAATTTCATACCAATAATGTAATCAATTAATATTCTCTCTTTCAGGTTTAACGGATGAAAAAGTGAAGGCCTATCTTTCTCTTCACCCCCAGGTACTGGATGAGTTTGTGTCAGAAAGCGTAAGTGCGGAAACTGTGGAAAAATGGCTAAAAAGGAAAAATAACAGACAGGAAGGTAAGTCCTTTTTATTTGCAATTAATATTTAACTTTGAACAGCTTAGTTCTTATTTTTAGATTTAAAGAGGAAACCTAGTTTTGGTAAAACTTGACTGTTATAATTTTTATGTCTAGGTTGCACCACTTTTTGAAAGGCAAAAGAGGTTAACAATTTTTAAAAATATTTTCAGCCTTCTGGCATTTCTATTTTGGAATATATTGTTATTTGTTTTGTAGGTTCAGTTTACCCATTTTGAGTTGCAAATACTGTTCCACCAACCCATAATATCTATTATATTAGTGTATGTTTTGAGAACATAATTTGGTCTTGGATCTAAAATTGGTAAGTTTAGAATTTAAATTATGCAGTATGTGCAGAATGTAAACCTCAGTAAAATATTGGATATACCATCTCAAAAGTTCCTACTTGCAGCATGTATTAAGTCAATTTTAGATACGAACATTGACACAGAGATTATAAAGCAGCGTGTTGAATTCTGAAGGTATTTCTGTGGGTTGCTTTAGGTATAATCCCTCACTTACTAGAGCCAGAAAACTGTTCCTTATGACTTGGCCTGGTTTGACAATGATTATAAATTTTGTATTGATCTTAAATTTTGTGAGATTGTGTGCATATATAAGAATCATGGAATTCTAACAATGATTTGGAATATACCAGGTAAAATGCAAAAGAGGAGATTACCAAGAAGGTGAGGAAAGAAACAGTGATTTTACTCTGCATGTGCGTTGCTCTGCAGCTGACTTCTAAAGGTGCTTGGGGTTTAAATTCTGGTGATAATTCCCATTTTAAATAGAGGGGCTATTGCTACTTCCGAGAAGATAACTGAGTGTTTTCTGCACCATTATAGAAAAAGGAAATGGTGGGCAAGGGACAGAAAAGGCTATATCGAACCAGATTTTTGGTGATGATGACTATATATCTGATACTAAGGTGCTAGTACATTTTTGTTGGTGTAAAGACGTTACCTAATGGAAGTGTAAAAGTATGTAGCAATAGACCACCTGTTTACTACTTTTTGTGGTTTACAAACTGCAGCACTGCAGGATGGCTATCGTTATAATCCACAGATGCAATCAGAAAAAGTGTTATGAATCAAGTAAATAAGTCCTGATAATGCTTTTTGTAGACAGAAGAGAAAAAACACTTTGATGTTACCAGAAACAAATACTACTTATTTTAAAGTGCTATGTTCCTGTGAAAATGATGATTTTTCTCTAAGGTGTTTGAAATCCCTATAAGAAATCATTGCTTGTTTGAAATACAGTTTATAGTCTGGGTCAAGGTTCGTGATGCTAAAACTGAGTGAATGCTTTGGATAACATTTCATCTTCAAGAATTTTATATCGCGAAGTGGAATTCATTACCAGTTGCTCAAAGTTTCCCTTTTTTTGGGAGCATGACCCGAAAATACATTTTTGTGAAAATGCTCATAACATTTTTTTAGCCACTACAAAAGCAAAGTAACTGCTGACCATTGCCTTAGTGAAGCTTTAACATGAATAGCTGCAACAGTGTGATTTGTCCATTGTTTTCTTAAACTTGAAAACTTCTGTTTCGTGGCTAACTTTCCCCAAACTGTTGAATTAAGTGTCAAGCAATCGTTGTGCTATCGTTATCATTCAGCTTTGTATCTGTTATTGTCAAGTGGGTCTTTCTGCCTTCCGTGCTACTTCCCTTTTGCTGCCAGTGATCTTTAAGGTGGCCTTATTTATTACACTAAAGGCAGTTATGCAGATAAGGCTTTCTTAGTGTTAGATTTTTAGGTGAAAATAAGCAGAATGAGATTTAAAACTACACTTACCAAGTCAAAAAGAATAATTTGAATGCATTTTGTTTATAGAATGAAACATACATTTTATACGGCTATAGCCTTCATCTTCAAGGCTAATCAGTATCTGATAACAAAGCATCTTAATCTGCAAGAATGCAACATATTTAGCAAAGCAGCTTGCTAGATGATTTACTCAGTTCGCGTTTGTCCTGATTTGGCTGAGGTAGAGCTAATTTTCTTCTTAGTGGCTGGTACAGTGTGTTTTGGATTTAGTATGAGAATAATGTTGATAACACACTGATGTTTTAGTTGTTGCTAAGCAGCGCTTATCCTAAGTTAAAGATTTTTCAGTTTCCCATGCTCTGCCAGCAAGCAGGTATGCAAGAACCTGGGAGGGAGCATGGCCAGGACAGCTGACCTGAACTAGCCAAAAGGATTATTCCATACCATAGGACGTCATGCTTACTATATAAACCGGGGGCAGTTGGTCAGGAGGCGCAGATCGCTGCTCGGGCATCGGTCAGTGGGTGGTGAGCAATTGCATTGTGCATCACTTGTCTTTCTTGGGTTTTATTTTTAATTTTATTTTATTATATTCTTTGTTGTTGTTGTTATTATTATTATGCTATTTTATTTTACTTTACTTAATAAATTGCTCTTATCTCAACCCACAAGTTTTTCTTTTTTTTTTTTTGATTCTTCTCCCCATCCCACTGGGGTGGGAGCGAGCAAGCGGCTGCATGGTGCTTATTTGCTGGCTGGGATTAAACCATGACAGTGTTATGTATGTACAAATCCTACTGCCTGCATAATGGTGGCAGTGAGAAATGAGAAGGAGAAGATGGAACTGATTCTTTTGGTGTCAGCATGGATCTGTGGTGGCTCAAAGGGAATATGTAGCCTAAGTCACTTTACATCAATAGGGGTATAATTTTCCCTCTATCCCTCTTGCTTCTCATCATGTAATGTGATACAGACAGGAAAATAAGCTTTCTTTTTATGAGAAAGTTGCCAGGCAGGTGAAATGCTGTTTTGAGATCTCTGGCTTAGTGTCTGTACTCTTATATGTGGGTGACGCAGAACAGTCATTAACCTATATGCAGAAATTGTGTCCTGCCTGATTTACAGGCATCCAGCTGTGTGTACTCTTCAGCCAGAAGTCAATGGGCCTGCAGCCAGGGTAGTTTATCGGAATTTCATTAGCATGAACATAAAATGAAATGTCTGATTTGGACTTAAATGAACCAAAATTTATCTGTGACTGAGATTCACTGAATTAGTTACTTTAGGTGCATTTTGTTTTTTTTAAAACCCAAAGTATTAAAAAGGGAGGCAATGCATAAATACTGCAGTGTTTAAGGTATAACTACATCCCAAAATAATCATGAGTTGTGTCATCAGTGTGTACCAGAAAAGTCTTGTATCTATCACAGTAAATGTTAGATTGAAAGTTGCTCATGACAGGTTAATGGTGATATACCTGGGATTATAAGATTTATTTATTTATTAATTTAATATATTGGAGAAAACCTGCAAAGGCAGCACTGCAAAGGAATGCTGCTCATACTGATATTTGGGTATACACTGCAACTTTTTGAACCCTGACTATTATCTAACCAATAAAATACAGGCTCAAAACACACCCAGGTTTTGTATTGTTGCACACAGCCTTTCCAAACAACTCTATTTGTAATAAACTAACACTTGAGTGTTAAATTTTTCATATGCAGATCATGGCTGAGTTAGGCAGGACTCTGAATTAAATTGGAGCAAAAACTGGGCTGCTTCTTTTGATTGCTTTTTCCAAGCAAAATTTAACCAAGTAAGAGGGTGTCTTGATTGAGGGAACTGATTAGATATTTTTGGGTTCATTTTAACTCTTCTTCAAAGTTGTTTTCATATTACCTATGGAAGAAACTTTTTTACAGATTAAGCCTACTACTCGTAGTGTGAGGTCTGGTCTGTACTTCATGCATTATGCCCTCATGGGATGTTTTATGAAGTTTATACATCAGAAAAACATCTTCATATAGACACAGTAAAAAGTGCCTTTGCTCGTATATCTAATCTTATTGAAGCGCTAGTGTAAGTTATAGGATACATGATCTTACTTTAATGATTCATTAAAGGTACATCTTGATAGAAGGAGATTTTTCCAGTGTACTTTAAGAGTTAATCTGCCAGAAGGAGATCTTTTCTTTCCAAGATGCCTAGATATAATACTCACAGAACTCAAAAGAGATCTTCCATTTGTCCTCTTCTGTATCATTCAAGCAAAAGTAACATGATTGTAGCAAGACCCATAAGACTATGGAAGTTTTAGACTCTGCTGGATAGATCCTCATCTCCCAACAGATTTCTCGGAAAAATATTTACAAACTCCAACCTTAATTATATTATCCGAAGCTTCACCTCCACAACAGTAAGAACAGGCTAAGCGCATTGATTATAAACCAGTTTCATGTCTTTTATGCTGCTGATACTGAATTTCAGAGGTGTCTTTCCTAATTTTTTAATGGCGTTTTTGTGTAGGAAGAAAGAACAAACTGCACTGACACAGAATTTCTACATGGAAAGCTGCCTATATCACCTCTCACTCTGTGGGAGCGAAGTTATCACTTCCCTAAGGGGATGGCCCTCATGTTCGTCAAAGTGCATGATCATGTGCTTAATTACTGCTGAATCTGGACACATCAACAACAGCTTTATACATTATTTTCTTCCAGCAATATTTGCCAAAACCATGTAAAGCTATGTATAGTGGGAACTTAAGGTGCTTTGCTACCACACAAATGCTGTTGTTAAGTAATTCTTAAATACAACTTTAAAAAAAATTTTAAATGGAAAATTGTATATAGAATACTACTACATTCAGTACACAGTATGACACTGATTATACACAGTCAGAGTTACTGTCTGTTAAGTGCAGTGGACTTACTGCATTTACAGGAACCCAAAATTTCATAATTGACCTGTTTAAAAAAAACAACAACCAAAACCTGAAGAAATTAGAAAATTAGTTGCTTAATATAATGTTGGTGTGATATTGCTGTAATGTTTATTCAGGATGTATAGTCCTCAAGAAGATAGCACATAATTTTTCCTGGGCTTTGAAAAACAACAGGATTGATTTTCTTAGCGTTAGTCCAAGGTATTGCCATCCTAATACTAATATTTCCATTTACAGCCTTCGTAATGTAATACTGTGCTGTAACCTGCTGTATATTCACGCAAGAAGAGAATGTATTCTGTAATGTGACCAAAACATTTAGCATTTTCTGATATTTCCTTACAGGACTTGTTTAAACAGAATCATGAAATGACTTTTTAAGCAACCTTACATATATTGTTTTATGGACTGTTGATTTTTTCCTGTTGTGCTTTCCTGTACCCATTAATTTCCTGCCAGTGTTAAATAACGGCTATTTGATAGATATGCTGTTGCTAATATGATGCAAATGATTAAATGACTGTATTTGGTTGTTTCAGTTAAAGGACATCTGTGAACATTCAAAGTACTTTTTCTTCTTTTTTATTTATCATTACACAATAAATCAGAGTGTATTCATTGCTACTTTTATGTAATTACTGTAAGCAGTCTGGCTGACTGCAGTATAAAATGTAGTTCTTCATTAGTCATTTAAATGCATGATTTTCTCATTCTTGTGGTGTTTCTTGTGAAGCAAGTATGACAACTGTGTGTGGGTTCAGAATTCAGACTAAGCCCCAATTCTGTCCTTTCTTTAGCTCACCCATTTTGCTTTTCACCTTATTCTCCTTTTCTGCTATGGGCCCTAGAAGTGGGCAAAGATGGCCATCGGATTTGGTGCACTGGATGGCTTTAAATTTGGCAGAGGACTGGAAGCAGTCATCTCTGGATACACTCATTCTAGCCATTTGGAATATCACTGTAGCTTCCCTTTGGTAGAAAATTGAGTAGGCTTCACGAGGAAAGACATCTGTGTAAATTCTCACCCACATGTTCCTTTAGGTCTTCCCAATGTACTTTATATCTATATATGCTTTAGCAATACCTATGATAGCTTTCAGTGAGCTCATTGAGCATAGAAAGGAGAGAGCTCGGAGCAGGTTAGTTAAACATGTTTCTTTTTCTTTATAGTCTGTGCTGAGCTGAAGGTTTCGGTGACTGAAGCGGTTCTGGTGCCTGAGCTAGTTTGTTTAAGCCTGATCCCTTCTGTGGTCTTGTCCTGGTGTACCCCCAGCGGCAGCTCAGCCCTACCCAGCCGCTCGCTCACTGCCCCCGCGACGGGATGGGGGAGAGAATCGGAAGGGTAAAAGTGAGAAAACTCGTGGGCTGGGATGAAGACAGTTCAATAGGGAAAGCAAAAGCTGTGCACAAGCAAAGCAAACCAAGGAATTCATTCCCCACTTCCCAGGGGCAGGCAGGTGTTCAGCCGTCTCCAGGAAAGCAGGGCTCCAGCACGCCTGACGGTGACTTGGGAAGACAAACACCATCACTCTGAATGTCCCCCCTTCCTTCTTCTTCCCCCAGCTTTATATGCTGAGCATGATGCCGTATGGTCCGGACTATCCCTTGGGTCAGTTGGGGTCAGCTGTCCCAGTTGTGTCCCCTCCCAACTCCTTGTGCCCCCCCAGCCTCCTCGCTGGTGGGGTGGGCTGAGGAGCAGAAAAGCCCTTGGCTCTGTGTGAGCGCTGCTCAGCAACACCTGAAACATCAGCATGTTATCAACATTATTCCCATTCTAAATCCAAAATACAGCACTATACCAGCTGCTGGAAAGAAAATTAACTCTATCCCAGCCAAAACCAGCACCGATCATTAGACAAATTTAGTCTTTTCTTCTGTACTAGGGAAGAGATTGGAGGAACAGGATCTGTAGCAAAAGACTTCGTCATACCCAGACTTTGAGCCTATATGCAGAGAGATAATTTGTTTACTAGTCCTTCAAGGCTAATACTAGAAGTAAAATTGTGCTAAGCTGCATCATTAAAATGTAAGAAAAAGTTCTGTGATCCTAAACAGACTGAAGATTGTTTCTTTTCTGGTGCTGCAGTTTCAGATAGTAAGCTATTATCATAATGTGCTTTAAGGTTTGCTACATTCCTGTGAGAGAGAAAGTAGTGAGTTTTGCAGAGATGCTGATGTGTGGCTCTATTGAGGGAGCGAGTCTGTACTGAAGTATTTATTGTTAAGCAATACTGAAGTATGCATTTCTACAATAAATCATGGTTATTCCTTTATTTGCTCTTTTAAATAGGTAATTAATTTCTGTTTTTAAATGATGTCGTGTTGAGGAATGTTATTTGCACTTTGCCTAACGTAGTTAAATATGTGAGAGAATGGCTAACATGTATTTCTATAACTGGGATAGAATATATGAAAAAGATAAATGTAAGCAGGAAAAGTATATGTATGCTAAATATATGTCAGCTTGCTGCCAGAATTATAAGGAAAAAAAAAAATGGAGCCTCTGCTTGATTTGGTATTTTTTGAGGACTGTGCATTTCCACACTACCTAATCAGAAATAACTGTTCTGTAGTGTAGGGTAGTAGTTGTAGCACCGTAGGTGAAGGATACTCGGAAGCTGGAGACTATCACTGTTGCAATACTCCAGAGCTGGCTGCAATTCTGACATCTCCCCAAGCTAGGCAAGAGGAACTGATATGGCAGCATATTAATGACCTCCTTGATTTATAGTTAGGCTGACTAAATATTTCATTGATGCTGTAGACATGCTGTTTCATTCTGATGCAGCCCTGCTGTGCTTATGTTTGTTATATCCAAGCAGGCAACAAATACTTGCCAAAAAGCAAGAGTGAATGTGGGAATGATTTGAGTAATGCGTGACTTGCACCATTGACACCATAGTAGTAGCTCTTGATGCTTCTTATTACCAAACCCCAGCATTTACGTATTTTGATGCCTTTCTGGAGTTTTTTTTTCTCAAAAGAAGACAGAAGGGATGAATCCTCCAGTCCCATTCCTCCCATTACAAGTGGCATAATTGCTTGCCCTGTTCCTACTCTTCCCTCGGAGTCTGCTAATGGCCAGTTGGAGACAAGATGTTGGGCTAGGTGGTCTTGTGGGTCTGAACCAATGTAACGGTTATGAAACCAACAGGTGCTACTTTTCTGGGATAATATCCAGACTGATAAAAGTTGTCTTTATTGTGAATGTTTTTCTCAGAAAAGTTGCAATAATATCTGGGAGCTTGACTGCATAGACCCTGTTCCTCTGTGTATTTGGTATACTCCTTACTTCCAGAGATAAAACTGATTGGTAGACTTTTGTATGGAGTAGTTTACAGTTGCCATTTTTCATGTGTCTAGAAAGTTTATCAGTATTTCAGAGGCAGACAGATGAAGTAATGACACTTCCCAGAGCTGTGGTAGAGCTCTACATGGGAATGCCATTTTAGTCCAGATGCTGAAAATGGCATACATCTGTAACAGGTACAGAGTAATTTTAGAGCTGATTTCTGGGGAGACTGTTGCATTGTGCCATTGCTTTTAAAAATTATTTTATCATTTCCTGAAACAGTATAATTGTCCCATTGTTTCTTTCCCATGTGTCCCAGTTCAGTGGGGTTTTTATTTTTTTCCCTGAGTTAATCAGAAGAGAGGTAGCTTAGATGTGGGTTCATTTTGGCTGTGAAAATATTGAGGAGGAGTTAGTGAAAAAGTTCCTCTCTGTTGTGTTGTCACGCTGTTCCTTTGGACAGAAGAAAAGGTTAGTGGAAAGGATATATAGGTCAGATAGATCAGGAATTGTTTTTATGTACTGATAGGACAAAAATACTGATCAGTGGCATCTTGGTAGATAATACTGAGGTCTTGAGTGGTGATGATTTTTTTGTTCAGTATGTGTCTTGATTTTGAAGCAGTTACTGATTTTATTCTTTGTTATTTGGCTATCACTAGCAAACTCAAAACAACTGCAAAAAAAAGCCTGGTACATTAGTTGAATATGTATCTAGATTGCTTTCTTTGAATTTGCTGAAGTGTGGGAGAGTTTATTGTCTGAAAATTTTGGTTTTTTAGTGGGTCGGGTGAAGGAGGTGATTTTTCTGTTTTTTCTGGAGCTCTCCTGCATATTTAGAATTGTTTAAATGGTCAGAGATTTGCAGAGGGTAATCCTTTAATGATGAGATATTTGGCCTTAGGAAGTAGATGTCACTGCTTGGTCTGAGTTCTCTCTTGAACTAATTGTGTTAATCACATTATATCTAGAGCAATTATTCTCAACAGGTACTTCAACTGATGTTTGTTGTGTCTTTGTTAGGCTTGACTTAAGAGTTTTTATGTTTTTTTTTTTTCTGTCTACTCAAAAATAGTGCTTCTACTTATTTATAAGCCTTGCTTCACAGAATCATTTTCTGCCCATATCTGCTAGCTATATTAGAAAGGAAAAAACCTGTGATTTTTGTCATTTCTCAATCTTTCAAGTAAATTAGGGCATGGAGCTTCTTTTAGTATCTTACTGAGAAACAGGTTTCCCAGTTTTCTTACTGTTTCTCATCAGTTTACATTTTGAACCTTTCCAGATTATCAATGTCTTCTATAAAGTGTGGGCAGTGTAAGAGAGATAGTATTGCAATAAAGGGTTCACTAGTATTGTATGTAATACAAAACCATTTGCCTCCTATGCAAGACAGTCCTCCTTACTGTTGTCTGGCCCTGCTACTCTTTGTTTTCAGATTGTTTCCCTCCTGTACACGGGATCTTCAGTTTTAGAATAAAAATCAAGCAAGCAAGCGTATTTATGTATATATACATTCCCAAACTTATTGCTTCAGGTGATGATACTTGTTTATGTTATAGGAGGGGGAGATGTGTGTTGCACATAAATGGATGCTGGTACCTCTGTTTAGCTGCCATAGACTTTTGTTGAAGGAAGACTTATGTCACAGATATTACTCAAATACTTTGAAGATATTATTAAGCACCTAGATGGAAATTATTTGGTTCAAAATGTGTACTCAAGTTTCAGATAATAAAAAAAACAACCCCCAAACAAAACCACAGAGCTTTGAGATGAACTTTCTTCAATGATATTCAAAGATACAGGTATTAGAGAAAAAGTCCTCCTATAGATTACTAAGTTGCTAAAAACTGGGAAGTCAACTATAGCAATGTGTAGACAATTTTCACTACAGAGGTCATCAGTAGTCTGGGAGGGATTTTTATTTTCATAAGCTCTCTGGAATAATGGATGCATGCTAGGATGAGAAAAGTTTCAGGCGTACTGAAAATTAAAACCAGATGTATAGAGGCTCAAAAGAATCTCATAAAGCTGAGTAATTGAAGAATAAAGTATCGGCTAAAAATCAGTTTTGACTGATCTTTGCCTCTGAGGCCAAGTTGCATGGCACAAGTCACATCTACAAGCCTAAACTACTTTTCCCTCCCTCCCAAACAAGATGTTGCATCCAAACTACCTCCTGGAGTGGTCCTTGGCAGCTGCTAGTCCTCTCATCTGAGCCCAAATGTTGTTTTGGGAAAGTGCAAATTGGCAAGGTCCAAGCCATGCTGTGGGTGCAAACAGTTAATCAGGTACTAGTGATGTTCAAGCCCAGACTCCAGCCCTATTTCCTCTGTTTCTTTAGGCCTAGCCTGAATTAGCTGATGCAGCTCAAGGAGAGGTGCTGGGAACATAGTGGGAAAATCAGCCATTAGAGCTTAGCAACAGATAGATAGTTCAGCCAAATACAACCGAACAGGAAACATCATTAAGTCATTGTGGAAATTTGCGATTAATTTGAAGTTCAGATGTTCCATACAGGTAATGTCACCTCAGGTTACATAGAAGAGGAAAGATGACCAGATGTGTAGAAGTCTATGATCTGTATTTCTGAAAGTCTGAAAAACAAGCAAGGAAGGAAGTATTTTTTTTAACGTAGATCTTTTTGTTGATCCGATATGCGATAAGCTAACAGTTCTATCAGCACAGCTGAGGGGGGCAGTGAACTCTTTGACTGGCAGCGTGTGAGGATTGGAGGAACCACTTAACCTGACTTTATCAATGGAGAATGTCCTTGGATAACAGCACACTGAGTTTAATTACATTTAATTATTTTAATCATTTAGACAATTTGAGTGAAATAAGTGACTATCAGTTATGGAACAGGAGGAGATTGTAGATTGTAATCTTCTCTGGGTCTGAGAGGGATGGGTCTTTTCTGTGGAACACTTAAAGCACAGGTGTAAGGAGTTTTTGGGGGAAATTATAATGGGTTATAAAACCAGTGTCAACTGGTGTTGAGTCAATAACAGGTATAAGTTTTATTTGGAGGACTTGTCTTCTTTAAGCATCACGACTGAGAAGCTAAAAGAGGATTAGTTGTTTAAAGAATAATCCTTTCTCAATGGTAGTATTGAGTTTCTGTTCTTTATAAATTCCATGAAGACATTTACGTCTATTGAACTAAATATATGACATTGAAGGATGCTCATTTAGTATCCATAGCTCTTGTGTTCTTTTGTAGGGGGCTTGTTGTTGCGGTGGAGGGAGGTTAGCAAGGTCTGAATTTTTTGCACTGGCTAGTGCATCTAGTTCAATTCAGCCACAAAAAGACCCTCACTCCTGATAACATTATTACCTCTTTATGAAGCTTGCCTTGCTTGTTATCTTTACACAGTTATGACTTTTATTATGCTGCTACCAAACAGAGTGGCATTCTTCATTCTGCAAAAGACCTGAACTGTAGCAGCAGTTTTATAATTATGACTGGCATGATGAAGGCAGTTGACAGATTCACCTTTTTCATGACAGAAGAACTGAAGGGCACCCAGCAAAATGAATTGGCTACAGATTTGAAACAACAGGACGTCCCTTTTTACACAACCCGTGCCTAAATTGTGAACTCATTAGCATAACATATTTTAGATGTTAAAAATGTAAATGGGTTCAAAAAGTGATTAGACACATTCCAAGGAAGAAATACTTCATCAAGAGCTGCTACATACTATGATCCTGATGCAGCCTCCAGCTGAGAAAATTCATAAGCATCTGATTGCTCTGAGGACATACCGGAGTAAGTATACTCGGTGCATCTATAGTCTGTGCTCTCTCTCCTTTTCGTATAGCATAGTTGCTTCATACTTCTTCTATAATGAGCTCTCACTAGCCATTGTCATAGACGGTGAACTTGGGTAGATGGACTTTTAGTTTAGCAGAGTAGGGCCATTCTTCTCTATCATTATGCTTCTGCAGCCTCTCTGGGATTTATATGCCATCCATTGTTAGAACTGTGAGTCAAGTTGTCTTAATAACACGTTTGAATATGCTGAAAAAGAAATTGTGTTTCTATATCGTAATGCATATTTTATGGATCTTTTTAGATAAGCTACAAGGAGTCTTTTCAGTTTTAACACTAGAGGCATCTTTCAAACCCTTTGGAGACAGCACCTTACCCCAGACTCATGTTGCTTAGCTGCAGTGCTGAGCTAAATTACTTTATTCTTTCTTCCAAGCTGCATTATGCAGAGATACCCATAAGTGATGATTGTGAATCTTTGGTTTGTGGAAAAAGAGGTTTATCTTTATCCAGTTGAAATTGCTGAGTAACACTGAGCAATAGAGTAACTTTCTTACATTTTTGTTAATGCAAAGTTAGAATGTTTTGTATGCTGCTTTGGTTGTTCAGCTGACAGAAGGGAGCTCTTTTACAGGGTGTTTGGTCCTCACCCCCAAAATGCAACAGTTTCATTTCATTTGTCATTAAATAAGTATGGGGAGTGAAAGCAAAAGGGGTGATTGTGTTGATGAGGAGCAAGGGTTAGGAAATTAAGAAGACACAATTCAGTGATAGGTGTGGGAGGAGGAATGTGTGTGAGTTTTTGAAGGATTTATAGTAACTGGGTGTAACCGTGGCATTAGGTTTTGGTGATTGGGGTGGGGAAGTGACAACAGACTTGTTACAATTATACTAATTCAGTTCAAGTGGGTTCATTGCGAACACTCAGAACTATCTTCGTGCAGCGCGTCAGGTATTTGTATAGCAATAGAGAGATGTTTATTCCTGGGGACTTGCTGGGCAGTGAATTTAGATTTACTGTAGAACACTTGTGGAGGTTTATCAAAACAACTTTTAAAGCTACTAACTACACAGTGACCCATCTTTTTGAATCAGAGTTGTCATGACCCGTGCAGTGAATGCCTCTTTAGGACAGGAGGAGGTTACTTCATTTGAAGTTTTAAATTGTCGGAATGGGCTCTTTTTGCATTGTATAACCTAGGAAGCCATGTCATTATGACACCTGCTGTCTTACTATCATGTATATATTTCATGGTACCTCATATAAACGTGCTTTAGGAATAATCTGAATTTTCCCTATTGCCTGTTACTTTTCTTAAGCAAAGCTTTAGTTCTACGAATGATAGTGTGCTTTTACAGGCATGCGCTGTTACCAGATTACCTTTTCCAACTGTTCTCTGGCCAAAAACATTTTTATAGAACACTAACTGTTATCCTTCCCTCTGCCAACATGCTTGTGTTCCTCAGAAAGCTTTGCTTATAAGTAGTCATCAGTGACAGTAAATCTCTGATTTATTTGAGTGTTTGGGGTACCTATTGTAGCAGCCAACTGTATACACCAAGTACAGTGAAAATGGCAGCATATAATATAGGAAAAGGGTATTACAAGTCTTTTCTCAAGTTCTGGGTTTTTTCCATCAAAAACTCTTGGTTGCACTGATTAATAACAATTATCAAATTATGAATCAACATGGTTTGAGCAGGTCTGAAAACAATTTAGACTCTTCAAAATGTGTGGTGTTTCCATTCACAGTAGGTAGCAGAGAGCAGTATTGGAGAGTCACAAAAGCATAGGAAATCTCAGAAATACTGTCGTCTGATACAGTGCAGTCTAGCATTTTTATTGACCGTTTTCAGAGCTGAATACTGATGAATGGATCACTGGCCCATGATGGCAATTTTGTATTTTACAAGTAAGTCCTTATGATTTGAGAATTTTGGAATATGTACTACAACTGTATGTAGTTCCTCACAGACAGATTTATTTAAGAGTTGCCAAGATTGGCCCTTTGATATAGGGACATAAATCAGATGCTTTTAAACATACTTGGAAGAAACTCACCAAACCTATGCTTTTTTTCTGGATGATGTGTGTTATTTGAATGTTTTCTTTGCAGTGTGACAGTGGCAATGATGTTCCTGTTCACAGATGTGGATTACTTGCCATCAGTCTGAAGTTGGCATTTGTTAGTTTATGTAGCTGTCCATCCGCTAATTATCTGGAGGTGCTTCTGGAGCACTTCTAAGAATATAGAAGTGCTGATAGAATCTAGAAGTGTTTCTGGGCTCAGCTGGAACAAATACATTGGACAGGTTTCTGATTTTTAGCAGAGCCAATTTTTTTTTAACAGGAACAATGAAAGAAGCAAAGCTATATACATGGAATCCTCAGGAATAAATGTCAGGTTAGATGTTCAATATTTTCTTCTTTTTTCTTGTAAATCTGTAGTTAAAAGGAGAGAAGATATGTGATTTAGCTTTTCTTCATTCTTAATAAACATGCATAAAATCTTGCATAAATATATCTTAGTACTTGAGTTGTTATACTTGTTTTTTCTGTATTTTTTGGATGCATCTTAAAATATACAGTAGCAGCTTATTTCAAATAATACAATATTTTCTCTGGAAGTTATCTCAACTCCAGAATTTCTTAGTTGAGTTTTTGAAGAGCTCTCTTTTCTACAGACTGTTAAGAAATGACTGGCTTTTTCTGAGTGATTGCCTCTATGTAGACCTTCTATTCAGGCATTGAAATCAACACCTGCTTAGGTCAGCATCAGCTTGTTTGTATTTGTACCTTATTTGCCTTTTGATAAATGGGCAGAATAAAGCCTGATGTTCCTTAATTTCCTCTACCTCCCTAGACTTGTAATTTTTTTTATATGTATATTAATATATTTGCATAGTTCTAAGATTATTGGGAGATACACAAATTTTAGTAGGTTTTCATTTCAAGGTCTTCCATTTCTTTTTATATGTCACAGTGATGGAATGATTTCCCTTGGTTTCAACGTTCTTCCTCTCTTGCTATGTCCAAATCCCTCAGACATAGTTGTCTGTCTTTCAGTGCTCTTTCTGAAGATGGATTTTCTTGAAGAGTGCAGAAACGGAGACACTTGTCTGAAGCCTTTTTTTTGTACAGCAGTTAGATGAGATTTGTCTCAAAGCCAGGCAGTCAGGGGCTTTCTGACTGATAGCAAGCTTCATTTAATAAAGCTTTGGTGAGTTCTGACTCTACTTTTACCTTTTAGGAAAAAAATCTTTAATAAGGGCTCCTGGCATTACTATTTTCATATCCTTGAGGCTTCATCTGTACTTCTCAAAAGGTTAAAGAAAATCATTGGTGTGGTAAGTGACAAGGACACAGATTTCTATAAGGAGAATCAAGTAAAAGAAGGGCAGGTGTTTCTTCATTGTTACCAGGGCCTCTTTGGGAATTTTTGCATCAGATAGCACTTTGATTTTTGAAAATGTTTTTAGAACGTGTCCAGGATCCAAAGCTGGAGGAGCAATCAGTGCAAACTGGCTTGGTAACTATTGTGTTTCCTCAAGGAAGCAGATTAGGAATCCAGAGAACAATATTGAATTTCTGTTCTGACCTTCCAGTAATCCTGTTATCAAGAGAGATCATATTTAATTAAATGTTTTTCATTTGACATCTTTAATCTTCACAAATTTTCCTTCTAGCGGTTGCACAAAGTATATGTTGAGTTCCAAATACTGGCATCCGTATAGGCAGGAAAGAAATCACATAGGTCCAGTTCATTTCATGGATTCTACTAGAAAAGTCTAGGTTTATGCAAAAGCAGAATTTATTTTTTTCAGAGAAAGGATATCTGGAATTCCTTATGGCCAATTGAAATGCCACAGGATAGCATATGCTGAACAATGATGCTTTTCATTGAGTTGGTGATACAAAGGTCCTGTTGTTTTGCTCCTAAAACACTTCTAAAGATGAAATCTCTGTGACTTTGGCCAAAAAGATATTGTATGTAAAGAATAGTTGTGTTATAGAAATTGTCAGTACCCAAGCATTTACTCCTGCCTTTCATACTGAACTCATATCTGAAGAACCCTCCTAGCTTGTTTATAAATCCTTGCCTTATTGAGTCCTTGTACAAATTCAGAATCTTATAAATTTTCCACTACTAGGTTTAGCATTTACAAGAAAAATTACTGCTGTGAAGATTAGTGTTTTGAAGACATTGTGGCATAATACGTGACAAACTGAGCTGCTCTGTCAGGAGAGAAGCTTAGAAAACAGCTTACCTGCTTATCCCACTCATGCTTTTTGTAAACATCCTTGGCTACGTTCACAGTAAAGATAGGAATATGAAGCAGTTTTATCTAGTGGTTTCTTTAAGGATTCTCTTATGTACTGAAACTGGAGCCCTTTGGGGTAGCATAGGACAAATAAGAAATGGGCAAAAACAGGGGAGTAGGAAGAGGAGCGGCATCAGCACCACCATTGCTGATGGTGGGCTGAGACAGTCAACCCTTTCAACTAATTAACATCTCATACATTCCAACAAATATGGAATATTTATTGTTGTTTTTCATTTTCTTGCTGATTTTCATTTCCAGCTATTAGTAGATTGATCAGGTAGGATGCTACAGAGCCTGTAGCACATAAAACATAATTTCCAGAATCTAACAAGTTGCAATTCAAGTAATAAGTATATTTATATTAATATTAGCTGTTAACTTAAACAGGCAACCTAGAGTTTCTAAAAGAATGCCTGCAGTTATATACTTGTTTTAAGGTTATGGGAAATCCTTTTATATGTCAAATTAAAGGACACTATTGCTGAATGATATATGGAATGCGGAATAATTCTAGTGATAGCTAATATTTTAAAACAGAACTGAAGCATTTAATCAGGATTTTTTGCTTGTTTTGATAATTACAAAATTATATTTAGTAGAACACAGGAGTCTGTCATTAAAATAATGATTTTCGTGTATTTATTGTGCTGTGTATTCTTTGGATGGAATTATGTACAATATGGTTATGACTAGCCTTGACCAGGTGATAGATTAAATTGAAAGATTATTCTTCTTAATCTTTAGACTCTAAACAACCTCCCAATATGTTGCAACATGAATGTGTCTTTGGGGACAGAACCCAGTCTGCACCACATGGCTGACTGCCAGACCTTTCCACTGGAAAGCCAGCTATTATTTTCTACTTTGTACTGCACAGTAGGGTGCATCCACCCCTTTACAGCATTCAGCCATAGCTTTTTATTTTACGGTAATCTTTTGTACTAGATATTCACAGGAATAAATTTTCTCTAGCCACGTAGGTCACGCTTCTCCCAAGCCAAAGCTGAAACGCAATAGACTCATTTCATTCCTTGAAGTGTCTTTGTAAAAATTGTAATCTCTAGCTAGGGTTTTTCCTGGAAATGGACACGTTTTTACCCTGTCGCTGGCATTGTAGGCATACCTTATACAATTTCATTGCCATACTTCGGCAGACAAGCAAACAAAAGTAAATTAGGAAGTAGTTTTGCATTCTTTCATTATACCTGGAATCGTAATGGAAAAAGAAAGGAGTAAAAGTAATAATACAGTGTAAATCAGTAATTGGTATCACAAGCATCTTTTAGAACATAGTTAGGGAATCTGCCATTGAGCTGTCAAAGTGAGTTTCTCTCCATGCTTATTTTCTTCTTGAGATTTGACTAAATAATTCAAAACCATGAAGCGAACAATAATTCTAAATCTTAATCCCGTCCTTCCTTCGACTGTTCCTAAAATCTTCTCAACTAAAGTGTCAGTTCTACATCATTGAAATGTAGGTTAGACCAACAGAAGCTGCTCAGTGATATGACTTAGGTGTCTTTGTCTTGAATGTTAAAACAGTGTTTCGAGATTTGAAGATAATAGTGTGAATTCTTACATAAGCCTTTCTCTGCATGCTGTACAGATATCTAAAATATAGTAAAACTTCTTATTCTTTCTAGTAATGGCTAGAGGAAACTAATAAATGGAAATGAATGTTGATGTAGATCATCATGCCCTTTAAGTGGAAGAAGCCATTAAATCTAGACATCTCTGCCACTGCTGCATTTCACTCCTGCCTGAAGGTAGCCATAATTGCATCTTTTCTTTATTAAATATGAAACTATTACATATGAAGGAACTTGTTATGCTAAAAAAAAAAAAAAATTAACAATCATCTTAGCAAAGACAACTTTCAATGCCTCCTTAAGAGTCTTCAGAATCTCAGGCTCTTTTAGTAGGCACCAACTTGTCTTGAATAGCCCTGTCATTAAGAAACTGAGCTGCCAATGAGTCCAGTCTACTGAAGCAGTATTCAGTCAAGCCAGAACCCCTTGGTTCCCAGGAAATAACTCTGTGGTCGATCTAAGCCTGCCCTGCCTGCCCTCAGCTTCCATCCCTGGGTGCGTATATCCAGCCCTTCCCTTGCATTGGTCGTTGTGCTTATGTCATTGTAGATGATACCCACCTTTCCCTAAGCTGCTGCAGCTGAAAACCGCCCTAAGGCAGTGGGGAAAGTGCAGAGGTGGCAGCTCAGGCTTAAATTGGTTTCTGCTGGTGTGAACCTGCACCTTGCAATTCCTCTCTAGATAAGTTCAGCTCTTCAGGAAAAAACAGTTTCAAATATTCTTGTCTGAGATTGCATTAGTTGTAGTTGATTAAGTAATAGGCGCACATTGGCAAAACACTGAATCAGGTTTGGGTAGTAGATCCATCAAAAGAAAAAAAAGTAGTGCCATGCAATTCTTTAAACTCTGGAAAAAATACACATTTTGAAATAATATACATCCCTCTGAATCATTTTCCATGTAGCGAGGACCTTCCAAGAATGACGTGTTATACTGGATAAAATATGCTCAAAGTGGATAGGGTGCTTAAAAGAGTTAAACCTTAACACAGATTGTACTAATAAAAATTGCAGAGAGAAGTAGTGTACATCTGAATATATTAGCACATATGGGAACTGATATATATTAGTTTGGAGCGAAAGCTAAATTTTCAGTGTGTTAGCTCTCTCTTTTTATAGTGAATCCATTCTGTCACATTTTGAAGGTGACAGGAATTTGCATCTTTTTCAAGTAAATTAGAATACTAACAGACACCACTTTACCAAGTCAAGACATTGCTGTGGCTGGAAGAAAGACAATAGAAAGTAAGACAAGCAACTACAAATCGTACAATTCCTGAGTGAATTCTGTGTAGCCTAATAATTCAAGATGGTGAAGCGAACAGCAGATAAAGCATCTCAGATATCAAATAAGCCAGTCTGGCACAGCATTTAAAAGCACTGACACGTGTACTAGACACATTTGGCTGACCTTTTGTTTATTTTCTTGGAACATCACCTCAGAGAGTAAGGCTGAAATTTCTGTGAGGATTATTTCTAGAGTAATTTCATTGTTACTTATTGTATATCATAGTATGAATTTTACATATATGCTTAAGGAAAAGTAAATGTAGCAAAACCAACAGGCTTTTTCCCTCTCAGCTGTCTTACACTGTCTAACTTGAAACCCTTTGTATAGAGTTCAGGCTCAGAATGCATGGAGCAACTTGGAAGTGACCCTGGAAAATAAATTACTGTTTCAAAGAGTTTTTCATGCATTTCTTGTGTGCTTTTGTTTCATTTGGCATAATTGTTTTTATATACTAACTCATAAATATGGGGTTATAACTGTTATTTGTACTTTTATGCTATTTTGAATCCTGCAGCTTTATTTGCAATATTACTGTCTTTTTTGTATAGTTAGTATTGTCTAATGAACTTATAAATACTTCATTCTACTAGAATTTTAATAATGCCATCTGTTCACTTGACGGAAAATGGCAAAGCACGTTGAAGCAACTGCCTCTTTTTCTTGACAGCTGTATTTTTAAAGCTTAAGATTTAAGTTTCCAGTTTTTTCTTTAGCAGTGGCAGCGAACAATATTGCAAACAAAAGGATACCTTTTTGCACAAATCTTACTTTGTGAATTACATGTATGATTTTCTGTAGATGCAGTTTGGTTTTTTGATCAGTAGTAAACAGTATTATTTTTTCTTTTTAGTAGAACTTGTTTTCTACCATGGCAGAAAGTAAAGTAATCCTAGAGAGGTCAGTAAAGTACATCACGGTTAGTAGCACTTGACATCTTTGTCCAACCTTCTTACTCATCCTGGCATCTCTGTCCCTCTCTCCCTGCATCTCCTCCTCTTTAAACTCTGTTTTGAAGCTTTGTTCTTTGGCTCTTCTTTCCAGTTTCAGTCTTGCTTTATTTACGTTAATGTTTGTCTTTTGAACCACCAACTTCTGGTATAGTTATTAGGCTGTTCTCTTTGGTGTACTGTTTTGCAACTTAATCTCACTCCTGCAGTTAGGTGTCAAAACAAGTGGCCTGATGTTTAGAATGGGTCAAGTCCTTAGTAGCTCCTGAACGCATTAGTGCTGCTGCACATTTATTGTTTGTGAAAATCACATGGCCTTATATGTATGCTTCTGTGGATGTGAGACCCAAATGGATGAACTACTGCAGCTCTGGTGTTCCTTAGCTGGGTAGATGCGGAATATAAAGACAGTGTCTAAGGAGCAGTTGCGTCACGGGGTTGTTTATCCAAATTCCTCTTCCAGGTAGTTGTGTGGTGCTTGCTTATGTGAGAAACTCCCGTTGGCATTGACAGAACTGAATGGCAGGCCTGGTGAAGAAGTTGGGAAGAATGATGCTTTAACTGACAAAGTACGAGATTCCTCAATCATGACTGTTTCAAAACTATTTTGAAGGCATGGGGAGAAGGGACTTAGATTATGAATTACCCTTTTAATACTTGCAGGAGTAGATTTCTCGCTTGGTTGCCTGCTCTCAGTGTGTGATCATTAGTAGTTCTCTTAGATTGACAATTTGGGAGATAGACACAGCTCCTTATCCCAGCAGGTGGCAACTTCAGCCATGCTGAAGAGGTGCGGTTGGCTCTGGTTCCCTTTATTCCACTGACAGAAGTGGTACTTCCACTCTCTCTTACTGCTGTGTTAGATATAGTTTATTAGCTTCCCAGCTGATTTCTTTATATATTTCCTGAGTTCTTATTAGTATTTCAATTAATTTACCATCTGCATTGGATTTTGTTAGTTAAATAAAAAAGCACATGAAAGTAATTTGGTCTTGCATGAACACATCCAGTTCTTCATTCACTCTAAGCTTGTACATCTGTCTTTGCAGTTTTCTTTTGGATGTTTCTACAATTTTTTTTCCTTGTTCCTTGATATCTATCTGTCAGGTAAGCTGTGAGCAGAGAATTCCTTCTGAAACTACCAGCATAATCTGTTCTCCGCATGGCTGTGTGTCTGAGGCTCGTTTGCCTTGCAACCTCTAAAAATGGGATGCTTTCTGTCACCATGTCTTTCTCATGTTCCTGACTGCAGGGGTATTGTCATTTACCTCCTTTGCTTATGTCTGAATGTTTTGGTCAGCTAGATCCGTTTGATGGGGCAACCACCTGTGCCTGATAGTACAGTCAGTGCTCCGTCTGAAGTCTGTGTCAAAGTTTTGGTGCTTAAAGTTGGTATGCAGTAGATTTGTTTGCGTAGTGGAGCGTGAGGATGTGTTGGTAGGTGTATTCAGAAATGAGAAAATCATCAGTCCACTGAGGACTGGGTTCTGCCTGTTGATTTTTGGTTGGTTGGTTGGTTTTTTGTTTTTTGTGGAATCTCTTTAGAGGAACCACTGTGGATAAAAGGACTGAGTAATCTGGATGCTGATGTACCGAGGTATTTAATGACCATAACTCCCGATGTATGTGGACTGTTAGGTGCCATGACTTTGTGATGTGTTGAGTTGCTGAAGTGTCTTGATGTTGGCTGTCACAGTGTGTCCTCGAGGTTTACACAAGAGCAATCAGAGGTATATAAAGAGAGTTTCACTTGGAACATTCTTGTTTTCTGCCAGGAACAACTGGTATGTGTCACATTTTTTATGTTGCTTTTTAGTAAGCTCACCTTCATCAATTATTTCACGCATTAAATCAGAGATCCATTACACGGTGCAGAGCCTTAAGTTGATGCCAAAGGGTCACAAGTGGTTGAGTCCCTACCACTTAGTGAATTATCATTCTCACTTGAGCTTTTAGAGAGTTTTGGAAATCCTAGTGCACGTATCGCTGCCTGAAAACTTTTCTAAGTCTGGCCTATTATCTTTAAAACTGTACCTGCTACTAAGGAGAGTTAAAATTTTGCATTTGTTGAAAAGTCAGTGTAAGAATACTGAAATCCACAACATGTCTTCGATTTTTTTTTGTTGTTGTTGTTCAGCAGCCAGAAAGATAGATTTTGGTGGGTGGTTTTTTTATTTTTGCTTGTATAATTCCTGTGGTTTATAATTATCTGTCGTTATAAATCTTTTTATAGTAAAACTGTCTAGTTTAGAAATTCAGATGGTACTGTCATTGTCTTTCATAGAGAGCTATCTATAATTTTGTAGTTACATATTCTGTTCATTTACCCTCACTGAAGTTATAATTATTTTTTTTCTAATAGTCTCCTCCTTGCAAGCAAAATGTTTCACTTATGGTGGTGGTACCGATATGTAGTAAATAGTTCAATCTTCTCTTGGTTTCAATCTGTTTATCCTGTTAGTGTAACATATTATTTTTTCAAAGACACCGAAGTCCTGAATTATCTGCACATCATTATTCGGTAACACTCAACACACAGACACCGAGAGCTTGATTATGATTACAAACAAATCAGCTAAAATATCATAAAAGCAAAAAGGCTTAATTTGTAAATTTTATTCTGTCACTTTTTCGTCTTCAGTATTATCCAGATTAATTTGAACAGTTTCTCAGTTTCTCAGTTTTCAGTCTCCTGGGTAAAATAAATAAAATACATCCCTAATACAAATGTACGTATGTTATAGTTACAGTAGAGTTTCTTCAGAGGGATTGAAATGATTCCCCTGACGTAAATACATTTCACACCGGATCACTACACCCTCCCATGTGGTAACCTATCATCTCAAGCTCTAATGATCCCTTACCCTTGTTGACGTTAGCAAACTTTTCCTCGGGGGCATTTTCTTTTGTTTCATTTGTCAGCCGGTCTAAAGAGAAGACTGCTCAGTCTCGATTTTTCTGCAGATGTTGAGGATTTTACTGCAAAGTTCAGTAACACGACATTTGTTTTCAATGTAGTCAGAGACACGGAAACAAGAAAATTGGGCAGGCTGCAAAGTTTCTTGTTCTACTTTAGATTCTCTATAGCAGAAAAACACTGGAATCTGAAGATTTTGAAACAACTTCATAAGAGTGTGATACGTTACAATTTTATTACATGGACATGTTTTTCCCTTAAAAATTCCTATATGTTTCTAAACAGAAAGAGGTGAGAATACAGTAAACAAAAAGGTAGGGATGAGAACAAAATAGAAATAATTAAAAGGAAAAAGTATAGTAAATGCATTGGTATTTGATGCTCTTCTTCCCCAAAGTAAGCGTAAGATTATGTTTTTCCCGACAAGTGTAAGTTTCTTATAGTCTCTTGCTGTCACTGAGCCTTATGCCGAATTTCCTGCACCAGAAGCTGAGAACCTGCTGAAATTTCTTGGCCTGTTTGGGCCAGCAAACCTTTGAAGCCTCACTCCATGCCAGGGATGGGAACTTGGTGGCACCGAGCTGTGTGCGCTCTGGGATCCCATCCCTTGCCTTGCAGCGCTGGGAGGGGAGGATGGGCCGTATACAGATGTTGGGGAAGGAGGAGGAAGCGCCTTTCCTTAAAATCCTCCAGACAGCTTATCTGTCAGGAAGAGGTATTCATGGACTAGGAATGAACAAGCCAAACCCAACAGGGCCAGCAGGGTCCAAAGAGTATGCATAATAATATACGTCTTTCAAATATCCAAATGTCTTGCAATGAACAAGATCCAATGTGGCTTTCTCAGGTTGTTGGAGCTTTGTAGGACCTGCTTCGAGTAGCGTTCTCTTTTAATGATCTCCTTCAGCCCTGGATCGCTATGCATAACAGGAATGCCGCAACATTGAATATATAAAAGCGTTTTTGGTTTCCAATGTCTGCTGTAGCAGTTCTATTGATTTCAGTGGAGTTGCTTAAGGTATATGACTGAGTAGTATTTGACCCAACAGGGATGTAATTTTTTCCTTCTCCTTGAAAGCACCTGCTGAACACAATAAAACTTCAACCTTTGTGCAGTATATTTGAAACACATTCAAAAGTGAAGGAACAGCTCTATTGAATAGTGAGAGAACAGCTTAGTAGTGTTAATGCTGTTTCTGAAATACATCAGTTGCAGTAAAATTTAAGGATACCTTATACCTGGCAACCAGCAGGATTCTGGGACCAAAAAATAGGAGAAAATCAAGTTTGATTTAACAAGCATGATACTGAAATTGTATTACTACTGGATGAGAGACTTCCTTCACCGAACATCTTTGCAAGACCCGTAATCAATTTTAAAGAAAGTTGCCTGCAACAGCTAGTGCAGTGAATGCCAAACCAAATTGAGTGCCAGGCAAGAAAAGTGTTAGATACAGGCAAAAAGGTGTAGCTGTAAACTGCTAAGTATGAAAAAAATCCAAAGTTGTTATACATGCTCTTCAGCCCGTTGTCTAGTGGCTGTATTCCAGTAATAAACAATGATGATTGCACCTCATTGACTGATAAGATAGATGAGCTAACCAATTTAACACTCTCTTCAACAGTTGTGTTGAATAGGATATGAAGTCATAGGCTAATTACCATAAAACACAATTGTAGACTTTACATGTGACTTTACGCTGCTAGGCTCATTATTGCTGAGCAGCGCTCACACAGAGCCAAGGGCTTTTCTGCTCCTTACGCCACCCCACCAGCGAGGAGGCTGGGGGGGCACGAGGAGTTGGGATGGGACACAACTGGGACAGCTGACCCCAGGGATAGTCCAGATCATATTCCATACCACGCAGCAGTACAGCAAGCAGCGAAAGCAAAAAGCAGCCACTAACGAGCACTAGGCTCTAATATACAGTGAGGCAAGCAAGCGCCATGGCAAGCACAGGAGCCTGCAAATTAATAGCTCAACAGCAATAACAGCTATAAATTCAATCTAGCTCATTCCAATCAAACCTGTTGTTATCTTGAACCCTTCGAGCCCCACGTTGGGTGCCAAAAAGGACTGTCGTGGTTTAAAGTCTGCAGTTGACGTAGTGTAATTATCACGCATAAAGTCTACATGTGTTAATTACATGCGGCTTTTGCTTTACCTATTAAACTGTCTTTATCTCAGCCCACGACTTTTCTCATTTTTACTCTTCCGATTCTCTCCCCAATCCCACTGTGGGGGAGTGAGCGAGAGGCTGCGTGGGGCTGAGTTGCCGGCTGGGGTTAAAACATGACACTTGGTGAAGTACCTTCACTGCAGGAAACTATTAAGTTTCTTCCTGGCGGTCAGAGACCGGGTTCCAACATGTTTTTTGGTGTATTCAACTTGAGAGACTTTTACGGAATTTTATAAAACTTCTAGCTGATGTGAGGCAGATATCATTCCACAAGTTCAGAGGCACATCCATCCTCCCACTCTTTAAACAGAAGTGAGAAGGTAAATCTATATTAATTATAAAGCAATTTTCTTGATCATAATTTTGTGGAAATACCCTCCTTAGATTAGCCTAAATTGCTGCATCAAGTGTACAGTTGAGAATTTTTTGTCCATGGATACAGAAGGTGCAGAGCTATCAGTATGCTGTGTACTGCTAAGCGATTTCAGAAACAAGAGCAAAATCTGGATCTTCCATGTGCCTTTCTGTTCTCACAAGGGCTGGTGATACTTTCAGAGGGTCCCTTTTGGAAGTTTTCTGGTCGTTGTTCTGCAAAATTGCTCCGATGTTTCATCAGTTTTGTGAAGGCTAAGGCCATAGAAAACAATGAGCATCCAAACATTTAGGTGTCTCTAATGAAGTCAGATGCACTGTCTCCTGGCTTCTTTTTTGTGTAGTGCCCTGTTTGCTTATATGTAAAGGAGTGTATAAAAATTATAGGACACCTGGCAGACAGTATGTTTCTCTGCTTACCGTCTGCAATGAAGTCTTGGTTCGGGACTTAGTTAACTTTTTCTGATCCATGTTACTTTGTTGTTTAAGAAGAGGAAAAACTGAGCATCCTTTTTCAGGGACTTTTAAAAATGTGGATCTTACTGTTGATGTAAAAAGGCTAGAATTCATGTTTTGTTCTGCTTCAAGGAAGGAAACCTAGTGTGCCACCAGGGATCAATACTAATGAATATTCCCTTTTGATGTCTAAGTCTATGTCTAAACAAACTGTCTATGTTAGTTTTCTATGAAGTAACATTAAAAGTGCTTCTGAATTCTGAAATAAATCCAGAGAGTTGAGAGTTAGGAGAGCTGTTCAGGTGCTTTCAGTGAGATTGTGCCGTAAGAAGCAAGAACATTTTTGAATGACGGCTTTAGCATTTCTGCTATATATGTGTGATATCACTGCTTCAGGAAACTCACCCTCAGCTAAGGTGTCTTTGAAAGATCTTACAAATTCAGTGGACACACAAGCTGCTAGATGCAAGGTGTCTAAAATAAGGATTGCAGAGCGTCTCAAACAAGGCTGCAAATAGCAATTAGAATAGACTGACAACTCATCTGATTGACGCCATTCTACCACAGAAATAAATTAAACCCGGTAAACTTTATTTCATGGTGGTGAAATCAGTCTTTAACCAGTCTACGCTTATCGATGTGGAATTTCTATTGACATGTGGGTGTATGACACTTCTCAAGGGAAAAAAAGCAGCAAAGATATTTACGCTAGTCTAATTGCATTCCAAACAACTTGTGTCTTATTAGCTGAAGGAAAAGGAGCCTAAAGCAAATTTTGAAAAGAAAAATTATTAGGTCAATCTGACATCTGCTGTGTGGTAAAACGTTCCTTGGGAAAATGTGACTGTACAGCTATCTGTGTTCTCATAAACAGAATTAATCCTAAGCATTTGTTTGCTGTCGTCAACGACAGTGGTGGACCAGCAGTAGTACTTAACTACGTAGAACAAAGAACAGTGTAAGACCAGGGAGAAAGTGCGATGTTGTTTTTCCAAAAGAGTTCCTGTGATAAAACTAACTAGGCATTAGAATTATTGCTTCCTTGATAAGTCAGAGTGTCATATCTGAAATATTGAAAGCTTGCTTTGCATTAAAGTTGTCTTTGTGACTACTCTGGCTTAGCATCTTGCAATTGTTGGAAGATCATTCACGTTTTTTTTTTTTTTTTTTTTAAAAAAAGCATGTGTAGAAAGACAAGTATGAAATGAGCTTATTTTTTTTAACATGTAAAATAAAATCTGAGTTTTTCCTATTGAATGAACTATTACACAATTTAACAGCCCTTCACACAACCCCCCAAAAAAGAGAACCGCAAACCAAGCTAAACGTAGCCTCGTGTATATTGTGCCAAATGCCAAACTTTCTGTGGAGGGTTTGTTTGTTGGGTTTTTTTTTCAGTCTGTTCCCTTTCTTGTTTTCTGCTTCTTTCTATCTTATTTGTCTTGGTTTATTATAGAAGCTTTCCCAGATGGATGTTGTCTTTAATTACCGTCCCAGTTATTATGCATATCTGTAGTGTGCTGTGCAGTTGTTAATTAGAAGTATATAGGTAGTAAAGCTGGGGTATTAAAGGTCTGTTAAATTGTAATTTTGTTCTTAAACCCCAAATCTTATCACAGACCTCTTCTCATCCTTCCATGCTTCTTCCCAATGTCACTAACCTCTGAAAGAGAGCTTTTTAAATAGCGATGTTTGCAAAGTTGTGAAGGTAAAACTGAGTTAACTTTATTCTTGTGGTCTGGGATAGTTACCTGGTTTTGAAAGTTTAGAAAATGAACCCTTTTGCGCACATTCAGGGGGCTGAACCAGCTCACGGTGGGGTAGAACAACATCATTGCTGCTGCAAGGGTTTTGCTCTGCAAACTTGGTGTACGGAGATGGGGAAGCCCTTGAAATTTAGTTCGGTTCTCCACAGTTCCTGGTTTTTCCAGTTGTGGTATCTGCGTGTTTATGCTCAAATTAACAAGACATGAACATAACGGAGTTTACAGCATCAGCTAAACCAGGGCATTCGGCTGGGCTACTGATGCATGCTTAGTGCTTCTGGAGGACAAAATCACCTCTTGCTCGGGTCGTGTGCTCGTCTGAGCTGCTCCCATCGCGCTGCTGCTGGCTGCCTACCTCGGCGTGCATCAGGCCACATTGAGGATCCTGGGCTTCAAAATACAGCTCGCAACAGCCGCGATCGAGCGGTACAGCTAAGTTAATGTATGCGCGTAGAGTGATTTCTTTTCCAGAGTTCATCACTTCATTTTTGAAACTGTTAAGAAGAATGTTGGCATATTCAGAGTGCCAGAACTAAATCGTACACGTTTCTTGTACTACTCTGTGTTAATAATGTCAGGTATCATAAAAAATTAATATGATCCTCCTAAATTCTGTGAACGGCAATACTACCAACAAATGGGATTGAGAGGGTGACACTTATTCATGTATCGTGGTTGATTGTATTTGATGTCTAAAGAAAAAGGGAACTCCAACTGCAAAGTTTCTAGTGGCTGGAGCATTTGTATGATCTCTTTCACAAACACTTGCTTTCTCCCAGGGTGTTTATCTCCCTCAGTGCAGACACTAATAAGACACTTTCCCCTCTCTGACTGTTTTCCCACGCAATATGCCATAATGGGGACCTTTATATTCAAGCACAGAATTTTTCTGAGAGATTTAACTCTATAGCAAGCTGCTCTTTATTGATGTACTTAATGTCTCTGAATTTATTTTAATGGTTAATCTGCTTCTTTAAAAGCTTCATATTTTAAAGGGGTGGAACTTGATTTACAAATAAGAGATCGCTGTGTTTGTACCTTTTAAACAAACAGAATTCATGGCTTTTAAATTAACAGGAGTATGCAAATTGAGGGTATTTTTCATCAGCCCCCTGTTACTTTCATATATTAACCAATCCTGTATTTTGGCTATTAAAATAATTTGTGGGAAAAGCTGCTGTTCCAATGATTTTCCCTGCATTTAGAAACTAAGTTGTAAGGGAAGTTTTGTACTCTGTGCTATGGATAAAACCACAGCAAAGTGGTGCCAGCACTGAGGTGGACGTGCATCCTATTGCTCGGCATGTACCTGGGCCTTAAAGACTGCATCTCCAGAAAAACAATTTGATTCACTCCCGGTTCATGGGGTCACGTTTCTTCCTTTACTCTTGGGCGGGGGGGGTGGGGGGGGGAAGGCCTCTTGTTAGGCCTTTGGTTTCTTTTAATATGGAAAATTATTTTCTAGCTCATTGTGTGGTAATTTAACTTGTATCTAGATGTATTAATAGAGTATTTGATGCTATTTTTCCCCTCTCCCCCTCATCTTTTGCTTTCCTGCTTCCCCTAAAAATATCTTCCATTTTTCCCACCAGTTCATAATCCCTGAATTGCAAACTTTATCTGTACAGTTCTAATACCAGACTTCCCAAACACTTTGTTTTCCTTTCTTCTGAAAAAAATGGCATACTGATTATATGTTTTTTATTCTGAAAAAGTATTGTCTCTAATAATTGTTCCATAAAACGTATGTTTATTGAGTACCATAGGTGTTATTTTTTTCCTTCCTGATCTGTTGGCATATTTCTTTTAATTTCCTCACAGAAAGAAATCAAAAGCTCTTTGATGTAATGACTGTCTGTCCGTGTTCATGTCTTGTACCCAGCAAAATGGACCCTGACCTGGACAGGGGCTTCATACCTCTATACAACTTCTTAATAAAAGTATGATTCCTTCATTGTAATTAAAGGAATTAACAATGAATCGCAAGGCAGGAGTGAGTGACACCTGTGTATCTCATGTTATACAAATTTAAGCACAGCATTACATATGTGTGGGAAGTTCCATGTTGGGTTGATGGCATTTGTAACATCTTGGAAATTGCAGTGGCAGTTATGTCTTGCAATGGTGTGAAAGCCATAGGATTGTGATGGTAGTCATTTATACTAGTTATGTTACAATAAATTCTTTTTGTTCGATTAGAGGGAGATCACTAGTATGATTTTACGATTTACCCATGCTTTTCAGCATATATATAAATGATTTGGGTAAAAGGATGCAGGGTTGAAGGTAATTTGAAAAATTAGATTTTTTAACAAAATATATTTTTTTTAGGTTATGAAGTTATTTGGGGTGCTAAAAGTACTGAGTGACCGAGAGACAAAACAGCTGACAAAGCTAATACTGATAAATGCTGACTGCTTTACATGGGGGAAGATGTTTTTAAATTTACATATACAGTAGTGGTCTCTTAATTAGTTGTTAATGCTCTGGAGAGAGATATTGGTATTACAAAATAGAAATGTTTGAAAATGTTAGCCCACTGTTCAATAAACATCAAGAAACAGTTAAAATCTTAGGAATTACTCCTTTCAAGCAGAGAGAAGACCCCTAAATCCATCCCTGTGTCATTGCTTAAGTCCCCATCGTGTTTTCCTGAGCTGCAGTGTTGCCTGTGGCTGAGGACTTCCCATCCCGGCAGGATGCAGTGGGACAGAGGAGGCAGGAGCGCTGCGAGGGACCAGCAGTGCCGAGCGGCTTCCTTGGCACCAGCAGCAAACCAGACCAGACTTCTCCAGCCAGGAAAGGTTCTGACGGGGTGTGAAGCAGAGAAGGGCTCGTTTGAGAGCTTTGTAGAAGCACAGGCTCCACAAAGTGAATAGAGGGTGTCAGGTGAAAGTCATCATGTGCGGATTCAAAAGAAAATATGGGTAGTTTTTCTCATAATATGTGTTTAAACCATGGAACTCGGAGGACATAGTGAATGCTGAAGGATGATGGCTCAGGTTTAAAAAACAAACAAAATCTAACACCCCTCCTGCCCCCCAAAAGTGTGAGGAAGAAAACCCCATCCTAGTCTTTTAAAGAGAAAAATATCACCACTGATTCAAGAAACGTTTGATCCATTGGTTACTGAAAACTGAGAGAATACTCCAGGGAAAGCGTCATCATGTTATCACTTGGTTTTCTGTCGTTCACATCTTCTGTTGCTCACTGTTGGAAATAAGGTAGGGGAGATGGATTTGAGTCTTAACTTTGGCTGTTCTTGTAACTGGTATATAGATCTGTCCAGTCAAGGAAGATTCTGTGATCACTGAACATTGTCAAGTATGTGTTACACATTGCATTGCAAACAACAGAACTACCTTAAATAGCTCAACCAAGTTTATCGCTGTGTTCTGCATGTGTAAATTACAGGTATATCATTTAATTGGGGGTAAGAGATGACTTATCATCACTCCTAGTTGTAAAATATATTATTTTACTTGGTGTCACTCAATTTTGAGGAGAAATCTGTATGACTATCAGGTGTTCTTTCATTGGAAATTGGGTCTTGAAATCTGTTTTCTAGAAAATGTGTTTTTTTTCTAGCTTTATTGTTTAAAAGTTCATCTTAAATGGCAAGATATGTAGAGCCTTTGCTGGTGATAACATTGAAATACTTGTAAATGTGCCCTTCTCAAGGAGAGTCTTGAGATCCCTCTTTCACCTGGGGTTGATTTTGGAGAAAATGTAGTGTACTGTTAAGCAGCCTAGGTGATACTATGTCTGTATCTGACAGAGATGTGTGAAAATCCACTCAATAGAGATGTATCAAAATATGTGTAAATAAAGGGCCACAAATATAAACATACGATCTTTCTCTGTGAGATTCAATCTATTTGGTGACTTAAAATTAATTTGCAAAGCATAGTGATTTGATTGCTAGTATCAAGTAAGAGGTTACAAATACTTCCTTTCACGTTTTCAGAAACAGCTAACCAACTGGGGGTTTGTAAGGGTGTGTTTAAGCTGCTTTTGGTATGACTGAACTGGAAGTTGGAAATGTTTCCATGTTTCCAAATGGCAGATGCATTCTTGCTGTATAACTGTTTTCCCTTTGTTTTCAGAAATATCACTCAATGTTTTAGCTAGTGCTCTGGTATTGTACCTGTACTTATTTTTACGTGTTTAAATTACAAAAAAATGCATGAGAGTCTGCTTACATTTGAAAGGACAAAACATAATAGTGTGTGTGTGTATATATATTTATAAATAAATAAAAAAATATATAAAACCCCTTGTAATCTATGAGCTTTTAACGTGTTATGCCAGATCACATCAGTGATATTCTTGTAGTCTTATGGTCACAAGGCTTTTTTTCCCACATCCAAAGAAGTCAACAGGAATAGCATCTTTGATCTTCAGAACAGAAAGTCTAAGTCTACTCACGAACTTGTTCATTTATGTAGGATGTTGGTGGCATATACTTGGTAGCAAAGAGCCTTTATTTCTCAGACTGTGCAATGCTAACAATTGTCTTACTGAATTGAATATAAATGGAGGAGAATAATATAGGACTTATGGGTTTAGCTGGCCTGTGAATTGTCTTATGAAATGTAGGAATCTTCGTATTCTTATTAAGTCAGGACAGAAGTCCTGAATACTTTATCCTAATTTTAATTCACTTTTAGATTTAGAAGTTTAAAAGATTGTAAATGCACACCAGTCTCAGGATATTTCAGTTACTTTACTGAACCTTGTTAGAAGTTTTGTACAACGGTGCAAAAATGGTTTGAAGTGTGTATCTTGTTCTTCATTCAGTCTAGAAACTTCCCTGAGTGCCTGATTGTTTGTTTTGTTTCCTCTTAGATGAAACGACGCCTAAAGAAGTCAGCAGGGTAAGTGCTACTTTCCCTCCTTTCTAAAAAGAAGTGTAGTCTCTGAGGCCCGCTGTTCACTTGGGATGATTTTTGTGCAGTCTCTGATCAAGATTTGACTCTATTCCCAGGACATAAGTGGGTCTCCAGAGGAAAAAAAAATTGGTGTACTGACTGACTAGAGAAAAGTTAATAAGGAAAATAAGTATTAAGAACACTTGATTGGCTGTAAATAAATAAAGGGGTATTTTGCATTTACAAATTTAGAGTTCTTACAGTGCAATTTTCATGATCCACTTTTAAAAAGGTACTTCATGGAAACCAGGAAAATCATGGGACTTCGAGCATAACAGCAGGCTATTTAATCAGTGTTACTGCCTCAAGAGATGGCAAGCGTAAAGAGGAAACGAGGGAAGGAATATGCTCCATCTAATACCTTCCTTTGAGATGTGATGTCATACAGTTAAGCTAGATTCTTTAATGGGAAATATTTTGCAGTGTACTGTATGAAGTGTAATGTAAAATCTTAAAAAACATATTCAGAAATAAATTCCCAACTCTAGCCTGACATCTGATCGACACTGTGTCCTGCAGTATATCAGTCCGTGGTTGAGGACTAGTTAGGGGGATCTGTTAGAAACTAGTGCCTTTGCTGGGAATGGCAAAAGATCAGTACAGGACAATCTGTTGCCCACAGATATGTCCACTCAGCCTGAAGCACCCAAATGTCATTTCATGTAAGGTGAGGGAGCTACTTGAAGCTTTCTGAGGTGTAATCATAGTCCTGTTTTGGTCCTCTTCTTGAATGTCTTGCCTAAACTATGTCATGTTCCCAGGAGAAAGACAATAGTGTCAGACATATTAAAAATAAGGGCTGATTGAAAGACTGCAAAAGCCGTCTGGGAGGTCTTGCTCTCAGTAGAAGTCCTCTGGAAAATGCTAGGGTGTGGAAGGAGTAGAAACAGGCTGGCAGAGGGCTGGCACAAGGGGGAACTGAAGTTCACCTCTTACGAGACTACAAAAAAGAGATTAAACGATGTCTAAAATGAGTTTATGCAAGCAGAAGTTCTCCATATATGTGATGTGCTATGGATGTATACGGGTGTTGAGAATTTAGGTGAAAATTAATATGTTATAGTAATTTATTAATTTATAACACAATTTTTGGTCACTCCTTAGTATTCAACAGTTTTGGCAGTTGAGTAAATACCTATTGGTGCAACCAAAGATTATTGTTGTTAGTATATCTCTATAGATTGTTTTGATTTCAAAAGAATTAAAGATCTGCCTAAAAATTGCAGAAGCCATAATTATTTCTGTGGAAGAAAGTTCCTCTTAATTGTCACTGATTTGGTAAATAGATTCACATTTTACCTAAAACCCTAAAATGGAGTTACAAAGCTAGGTTACCACATCTGAGCTATTTAAAGCAAAAAAAAGCAAGGTCTGGAACCCTGAACCCCCCCGTGTCTGCCCTGCCAGTGTCCCCCGCCGTCTCAAACACGCTGGTCCCAGCCACCTCAGCCCCTCGAAGTCACAGACGTGACTCGGGGTTTTCCTGAAGAAGGATGGGCTGTCACTTCAGGTCCTGCAGTCAGTGAGCTGCAGATGATACTTCAGATGTTCTTAAGCAAATGAATTCTCCCTTGGGTTTTTTTTAGCTATCAGTCATTGTGGACTTGGTGTGTATACTGTGTTACACTACTTTTTTTTTTTTTTTTTTTTAAAGTACAGTACTTGAGGGCACTCAGTAATGCACCATACTACAAATGAACACGTTTGTTAGTTTATAGTATTTTTGAATAATGCCGTATATAATGTACACCATTGTAATACATCCTCTTTCTTCAGCAGCAGCTCAAACAGATGCCAGTTTAATTAAAATCTGAACATAAATTAGAATTTAAATTAGGAAAGTTCTGTAGGTGAGTAATGTTTTTCAGGCAAAAAGACATTTCATTCTCACTGAAGAATTATGAGTTTTAAAGTCATTGTTACATTTTTTAATTCCTGAAAATGTCTGCAAGAAGCAGCTTATATCATAGAGAAGCAAAAATAAAGGTTAGTGAAAGGAAATTTATTGCGGAATTAAATCACCAACTGTTTTAAAACATTGTATTAGTTAGGAACCAAGGTAGAAATATGCTGAAAAATCTGGCTTTCATCGCTGGATATTTTTTTTTTCCATCTTTCAATGTGGGGCTGAGTGAAAACATTAAAACATTCATAGTCATATGCTGTGGTATCAGTTGCTTCAGTAGCCTCCTTTTCTGTTGTGCTTACACACGACAACAGAATTAAATTGGGGGAGGATATTTTTTGTTAAATTTATTTAACCCCTTTCTCCTCAAAAAAAGCCTCACCTTTTTTCTTTATAAACATACAAGATTATAGGTTCTAGGGACTCTAAATACTGAACTATTTATTCACTTGCCTTTTTTTTCTTTTTATCAGCAAAATGCAGTGGGGTGAATGGTGTCCAGATTTTTTGGGGGAAAAAAAAAAAATCTTCTTGAATTATTGGAAGGAAATGTCAGTATTTTCAAGGGTTTGTATTGCAGTTCCACACTTTGAAAATTGAGGAAGTTCTGAAAAATGCTGTTGTATAGAAACTGCATTTTTAATCTTTTGCCATTTTTAGCAGTTTATTAGAAAAATGAAAATAAAGTAGCAACCTTGGTTATCAGCATTACATCACATGTTTTTGAAACGAGGAGAGAGTAGGAGAATCCTTCCACATATTTTAAATTTTGAAATATGTAGAATAGAAAAGAAGTTTTTCAAAATTTATTATTTTTAAATCTGGTCTACTAATGGCAATTTCATCAATATTTTGGTGTCAGAAGTTAAGTGTAAGTATATCCTAGATTGGCCTGACATAGTAGCTGACAGGTGGGAGGAAAAGAAAAAAACCAAAGGTTCCCCGATTCCTGTAGGCTGCTTTTGGCATAAGAACAACTCTGGTTACAGAATATCTCTGTGACCAAAGAGTGAACCTGTGAACTTTTTTCTGCATGCTAGATTCCAGTATTTATGAAATATATGTAACTGGGGACAAAAATCTCCTTTTCATATGATGTAGTATTGGGAACCTCATTGGAAATGGTGTCTCTTCTGCTTACTTACTGTGCAGATGTGTCTTGGCTGATCCCATCCCTCCTAGCCACAGAAGTGGTTTTCTGGGCAAAGGGATTTCACAAAGAAAACCAACTATTGAACTATTTTGATGAAGAAAACTTAAGCTGAATTTTATACTTTATTTTTGCTGGTTTATCCGCAAAAGGAACGAAAATAGAGGAGTGTGAGTTGGAGCACAAAGCGCATATGTATTCATGTATATCTAGACTAAAGATAAATTTGACAGTATTTGTGAAAACAGTGTGCATTGGAGACGTTATTCTTTTCAGTTGGCAAAAATAACCCCATTCCTACATGAACTATAGCCAGGATTTTGTTCTATGTACTGCTAAGTTTCCCATGATCACCATGTGCTCTTTTGTACCTCAGACTCTGAAGTTTAAACAAAAATACTTAATGTTCCTGATATGATCACAGCGAAATTAGCTGTTGTTCATTTTGCTTAATGACTTTCTATTCCATGTTTACTTGAACAATACTTCCAGTGAAGCTGCCTTTTGGCAAGTACCTTTGCTTTGTAAAGTCCGTGATGCCAACAGCAATTCACTTTGCAGAAGTTTACCATATAAACACCAGAAAATTACTACCTAGCAAGCGACTAGCTCATTTACAGTACTTTATTCTTGGAAACAGGAATAATACTTTAATCCTCTCCTTTCCCCTTTTTGGACTTGGAGCTTTTGGCAGCTGCCTTGGCACCAGCTAGCACCCAGCTCTGGATGTCACTGACAGTTACAGAGTTAGCAAGTGTGTTTTCAGCAAATAGTTGCAGTAATTGCATGTATCTTCACCGTGCGACTGATAATAAAAGTTTGGGGTTTTGATGACACGTTGGCAAAGCAAGCTCATTCTTTGTAGTATTTCCTTATTAAAGGTAGGATTTAAATGTTTTCGCACAGTCCCAGAACTGAAGACTGTGACAAATTAATCAAAAAGTTAGGGGAACTAGAACAAACATATCTACTTAACCTTTAGAAGTGATGCAAATGGCATGGCACCCTTTGTCACGAGAAGATGATTGGATAAGCTGATTTCTTTATAAAGAAAATCTTGTGGATACTGTGGTAGTGATAAGCAACAGTGGTAGGAAAATGAGGAAGTTTATTTTTAATTTTGTACATGATGTCTTTAGAGTGCTTGCAAGTCAAGTATTAGGAGGGAATGTGCTTTTATAAAAAGCTTTTTAAAAAGAGGAGCAGCATTCAGCCTTGTCAAGTTAAAATGAAGCTCATTATGCTGTTTTATTATATAATCCAGAGAGGTGATATAATTGAGATATTCATACAGTGTTATGAGCCTCACAGTTAATAACAGCTTATATGGTTACTTCTATATAATCATAATGTTCTTTTCTCCTAAGCCAAGCCTTTGCTTTGTATTATGTATTTTTCCTATTACTAGTGAAGCAATTTATTTCAGTGTTACCATTTGATGACAGGGAAGGAGCTGAAGGAAAGGTTAGAATTGGATGCCAGTGAATAGGGGCTGTTTGGCAAGAAGCTTCTCCTAGGGAAGGTGTTCACCACCTTTCCAAGGCTTGGAAATCAGCTACGTAAACAGGCTGGGAAACGCGTGCCTTCAAACTTAGTGAACCCTTTCTGTGCAGAGTGAGAGCTGGTTTGCATCTTTTGACATAATAGGGCCCGTTCATAAATACAGTATATGCGTACAGTGTCGCAATGCTAAACTTTATTTACCGAGCAAGTTCTAACCCATGTTTTCTCCAGTCAAAACAAGAAGAATAGGTGTCAGACAAACGCGTGAAGAAGCAGTTTTCTCCGAGGCTCTATACAAGTGTTAAAATTAATCACCTCAGCTAAGTCTGCTCTTTATAGCTTCTTGCTTTCCAGTGTCTAGGTGTCCAGTGTCCAAAACTGGTTACTCCAGCCAACCCCGGTTACCTCTTCTCATTTTTTGGAGCAGAGAGATTTTTCTGAGGTTCCTCTCCGAGCTCACTGCTCCTCTGAAAGCCCGCTGTGCACGGTAAGCTTGCTTACCACATTCTCTCTACTTTTGTTTTTCAGTCTGAGGATTTGACATCCTTCAGTTCAGCATTTCCACCTTGAAGCAAGCAAGCAGTTTTATTCCCTATCTGTAGGGGGTTTTTGGTGGTGTTTTTGTGGGTTTTTTTGGTTTATTTGTTTTTGTTCTTTTTTGTGTGGAACAAAATCCAGATCCATATTTTTGGTTCTTCACATGTGCAGTTTAGATGTGTTTTCACTGTTATTATGACACAGTTATTTCTTAGTTATCTGTGCCCCAAAACAAGAAGCACCACCTTCTATGCAAATGTGAACTAGCCAACAGTGCAGCTAAACAATGCAAAATATCGCAGCCAGTGAAAGTACCAGGCCTACAGAAGGTAGCAGTACGCGTGAACATACATATCAAACATGTACACAACCTAACATATGTACACATAAAAATGACCTGAATAAAAGTTTGTGTCCTTTTCCCAATTTTGTTATCAGTTTAATTAAATATTTTGGCTTTTTTATTACAAGCATTTCTTTCTTTATATGCATTGGTCATCAGAAATGCAGTAACATTACTATAACTAAAATACAATAATTTCTTGCATTTAAAGAAGTAGGTGACTATTGACTATTGTGATACTTGCTGGTCTTGCCCTTTTTTTTTTTTTCCTAAATTAGATGTCTGAATAGTCATTACAGTAAAGCGTAGTGACACACGGAACGAATGTTCTAGGTACTTTTAAACAAGATGTCTCTTGCATGGTTGCCTTTGTCTGCAAGGGACTGGATTTAGTTGCCAATATGTTCCTCTCTAGTTATGCATTCCCTCGGGGGGGAGGGGAAAAAAAAAAAAAAGCAAAGAGGCAAGATTCTACTTCAGTTTAAAAATCTGCTTCTTACATGGGCAAATAAAGTAATGGTCCCAATATTCTTAAAGGAAATATAGTATTTCTCTGAAAGAGATACAGTAATTGAGTATTGATGATCTTCACAGAAGATATGGAGGCAACTGGAAAATTATGTAAACAACTGGAAAATTATGTAGAACAAGTCTCTTAAAGCAGGGTGGTAACTGTGGATCTGGGTTTTTTCATAACTCTACCTGAAAGGAAGGGAAAGCTGATCTAATTCAACAAGAGGCATCAAACAATTTTGTTTGTTCATTTATTTTTGTGACTGCAATGATTGTTTTTAAGAAGTACAAAAGTGTTGCTGTTAGGAATTCTTTTTTTTTATGAAGCAGGTATGACTGGCATTGAGAACTTACATATATAAGACCAGTCTATTTATGCTTCTGGTCCAGTAAGAGCATACCTAGCACAAAATAGTTTAGATTGACATCTCCATCAAACGTCAAGCAAATGTTCAGACCGTTAAGATTGCAAACAAATGCACATTTTTTTTTTATTTGAAGGTTTTTTTAGTTCATCTTTAAATTTGTTCCCTGATGATTCTTGTTGCCAAGACTATAGTTTTATAGGAAAGAAAACTTGTGTTGGCTGGAGGTGTATCGGAGATTTTGGTCAGTTTGGGTTTAGCAGCTGCTTATGTTCTGTAGTATGCTTCATAGAGAAGAGAGTAGCTGTCAGTTTAAAGAGAAGTCTGAAGAAGTTTGGGTACAGGTTGTTGTCACATTTCAGATCTCAAGTGTTTTTGGTGAAATCCAGTCCCTGCCTAAGGACATTGTTTTGTATGAAGTGCTGTGCAGAATCACTTGGATTCACTATCTGCAAGTCTTGATGCTGTCATTGACAGATTAATTTTGGTGGTTTAATGAAGTACTAGCTGGTTATCTGAATTACTATCTGATGTAACCAAAGGGAGAATAGGCATTTTAAACTCGTGTGTCTATATACAATCTCCTTGGCCTACGTACATCCTTTGTTCTCAGTGATTTAGCACCCTTCAACAACTGAGACTCCGTACGAGAGCCTCTGTTTGTCTCGATGGATCCTAATCCTGGTGCGGGAATTGCTACTTACCTGAACTGTTTTTTGTTGTGTGGGGTTTTTTTGTTGTTGTTGTTTTGTTTGTTTGTTTTTTAAGAAAATAATTTTGATCTCACGAAGCTTTTTGAGGCTGGTATTGTTTTATTGTTGTTGGTTTGGTTTTTGGGAGTTTTTTTGTCTGCTTACGTGTCTCAGATTTGTGGCCTCAGTTTCAAGTGCCCTGGAACAGAATAGCCTACACCTACCCATGGTGTGGCCCCTCTGCCGCCTCTAGAGAGCCTTGCAAATGGATAGGGTGGCACTAAGCACAACACGTACAAGTCACGAGCTTGCTCAGCACCGCCGACGTCCTCACCGCACGCCCTGTCCAGCCAGCCTGCACAACGGTGAGGGTCAGGCAGTGCCCTCGCCTCCCAGCTCCTCCGGCACAGCAGGGAAAGCCTGGGATGGCCCCAGGGGCTGCACCTGGACCACTGATTATGAAGAGCCATACTGCTTTCCAGGGCTTCTCTACATTTCAGTCTGATAATACTCGAAAGGGTGGGTAAGGAGTCTTGAAAATTTTTAAGGAAATGCTTGATGCTTGCTAGAAGAACTGGGCCCTGCTTTCTCAAAAGCCTGTTTCCAAGGCATACTGAGATGATGGGTCAGCACCTTCTCCCATTTCCTGGGCAAAACACCTCAGCTCTCCTTCCCCATCGAGCCTGTAAGGAGACGGGACTTCACAGCCACCTCCTGGCAGGCGGCCGCTGCTCTGGCTCTCCTCGCCTGGTGGTCGGCTGGAGGCTGCCTGCATCCATTGCCAAAGAGCTCTGTCTTGTGGTTGTCCCTGACATCCTGTGAAACCAGCCTGAGATGCCTAAATTACAGATGAAAAATAAGCAACATCAAAGAGGAATGTCTCTGGATGCGGTCACTATGTTTTGTGGCTTTCACAGTTTGTGGGTTGTTTGGTTTTTTCTTTTTCTCTCCTCTTCCAGTGAAGTTCTGCATCCCCAAAGTACATTTGGCCATCCCTCTCCACTTTGCATGGAATTCGGGCTGTTTGTTTATTCTAACTCCTCCTAGCTCATGATAATGTCATACACTATGAGGTCTGTAAAAGGACATGCTTCTGGTGCAGAACCAGGCAGTTGTTGCTGTGGACAAAGAGCTCTGTAGTCGGGAGTAAGTATTACATAGGAACTTGCTCTTCTCATTGCTATTCAGAAGGCATTTTAAGAAGTTACAGAGAAAACAGATCAACTTCTGGATTATGTTGGCACTTATTGACCCTGTGCTGTATTAATGAAGGCTTTTTGTTGTAGCAGAAGGGCTTTTTCTTTTTTGCAGGAGCATACAGTGCCTCTGGCACAGCTACCCTATAAGCATGAAAGCATGGAAATTAATCTTCATTTCAGTTTGCCATATATAAAATTTACTTTAGATATTGTGTCCTTGAATATTTTTTTGTGTGTCTTAATTGTTCTGAATGAATGCTTAAAATTCATCGGACTCTTTGATACTTCAGCATCTCCTTTCATGGAATAAAATGTGAGTTTCAGCCCCTTTGTTTAGAACTAAGTCACAGCACTATTCTTAAATCACCTGTCATGGGTTGCTGTCTTCTCTTGCACCACAATATTCTAAAGACAAATAACCATAGACATATTTTTATATAAATCTTGCAAAAATGTCCTTCTTTCATATTATAAATTTGAGTATGAATATTTATAACAGGATTTCCCTTCTTAATTGTTAGTTCTTGTTCATAGCATCATAATATATGCAGCTACTAGAAATAGGATGCCAGTATGATAATGCTAAACCAGTTTTTAGTCCAGTAGAATTATTTTAATGTAATGTCACTGAAATTCAGAATTTTACAGTAAATGTGCCAAAATACTTGTAGACATTGAATCTTAAACAGAAGGAAATCAGCAATGGGAAGAATGGATTAAGTAAAAGGAGCTGAATGTTAATAGTGTTTAAATTGCAAACTAAACTACCATAACAAATTAAGAAACAGTACTTAGGCTATATCTGATGGCAAATAAATATTCTTTTTCCACCAAGTGTGTTGAATTTTTTTCAGGAATTACTTTCCTGAATTAAGTTTTACACTAAATATGCACGGGTCTGTATTAGCAACCGCATTGTACAGTGCTTGTACCGAGGTTTGCTAATGACTTATTCAGTGTTTAAATACAGGGTTTCATAAAGAATATTGTGGCTTTTCAACCAAACATAATTGTGGTTATCCAGTCTAAAATGCCTAGAACCAAATAAATAAACCTCTTTCACTCCACTGTAATAATAAAAAAAAAAAACATTTTGCAGCATGACAAAGTAATTCTTTGCTGGTGATTGATCTAAGTCATAGAATTACTTAATTGTGAATCTGGACAAATTCTATTCATCTGGCCAGTTGTGGATCCACAGATTGTCAGTAGCAGAAATCTGCTGTATTACAACTGTATGTATTATGCAGCTACCATCTTTTTAGTAACATGGGTGCATGCAATGATTTGCCCTGCTTACAAAAATGTTTGCAAGCATATGTTGCAGAGGTGAGGATAAAGGGCACATAGCTTATTATGTAATTACTATGCACGCAGAACTGCTGCTTGATTACGGGGAAAGTTATTATTCTGCCACGGCTGTTATGCCAGTGGGCTCATTTTGATGATGCGTTCTCTTAATGTATTAGCTTTAACCTTTGAAGATTTGGTTTAAATCCTGACTGTGCATCACAGGCGAAGAGATACGTATTCATTTCCATGTTCTGAGAAGGCATTTTTCCATGTGATAAAGGCTTTCTGCCTGTGTGCTTGATGAGTTATTGTTGCTTTAGGATATGTGCCTACACCTACTTTTGCAGATACGGGTTAACATGTATGAGTAATATCGACTCTCATTCACCATTTTCCTGTTATATGGCTACTTAGGGCTGTATCATAAGTATAAAAATTCCACTTTCTTGAAACGATGCTATTGGTTTCTCCCTTTGAAGAACCATACAGTAGTAAATGTGGGACACAACAGAGGACAGTCGATGGAAGCTTGCCAGCTGCCATACAGTGCTAATAATGGTAATGGCATGCTGTATTGTAAACTCGAGACTTACAGCAGCTTATGCATGTATGCAGTGTGACCTTACATTGCTGTCAAAATTTATAAACATCACATCAATTTATAGAAAGAATTATTAAGTGTTAAGTTTGTTACACATTGAGAACATTTTGGACACCCTAGGTCTCAAATGTTCTAATATGTCCACCTGGAGCAATAGATTAATACAACACCATGTATTAAGAAAGGGTCACGGCAAAGACTGTATGTTCTCAGGAGCCATTTTAAAGTCGAGATTAAGATCTGCTTAATTTAAAGGAATCGGGAATTGATATTATCCAGCAAGTACTTGGTTTTTTTGTTGGTGGAGTTTTGGGGGTTTTTTTGAGATGAAGCAGCCAAATGTATCCTAAATATATGGCCATATGCTCTGTATTCATGACAGTGTGTTGTACGTAGAAACGCGTGAAGGTAATAGTGGGAATAAAAGTTACATTGTGGAATATATTGTGTAAGTTATGTGCTTAATCCATCAGTAAGCATCACATGTACACATTTAGCCAAAGTTGCAGGCGGAGAAGATCTAGGGAGGTAGGGAGCAGAGATACATATGGGCACATAAACGCGGGAGTTGTGGGTGGGCTGTGGTGCTCTGAACTTCGTGGCATTTTCCATGGTACTGTTTACGTTAGTCTGGTCTATATTACATTTGGCTCTAAAGTATGAATGAGCAGGAGTATGTGTCTTAGTCTTTCAAGCAACATTAATTCATCTGAATATCACCAGCTTCATTTTTAGTTTAAGCAATGTAATTTACTGCATCACTGAGTTCAGTAAGTAATTGACCATATTACTTTCTTCAGCTACCACATTACCAGTTTTGGGCAGGGTAATGAATCTTTACTCCCTGCCAAATTTTGCTTTCTGTGAAATTATTGTTCGTGATGCTGTCATGCTACGCGCGCACATTTACTACCGGTTTTATCGGCCCTTCAGGACTTGGTTTCAGGACTCGGGAACGGGATAACCAAGTGGAGCTGGGCCCCTGAGGGGAGCCTGCATCTCCTTTCCTATGAGATCTTAGCCATGCCGTGCTGTTTCATCATACCGGCAACCAGCACCCCATTGCTCCCATCTAAATATCCTAACTAACTGATTTGTAATCTCTTTCTGGCTTCGTCTGCTGTCTTCAGTTGAAACAAAGGCCCACTAGGCCACAGTGGCTGGCATGGTTTTGACTCGGGCAATTTCCGTCCTTCAGTCTGCTGGTGTTAATTGCTGCTGTATTTGAAAGGCTGAGCTCCTTGAGCTACCACCTCAAAGGTCTGGTGCTTGGCACACTTCTGGCATTTGGTTCATGAATTTGAGGTGGAGGGTGCTGGCGAAGGCAGCTAGTTCCCTCCTTTTGTGGTGGAGTAGGAGCTTAAAAGGAAGGAGTTGAAGGTTACTTACCTACGATTGTCCCATCTCTCAGTTTCTCCTTGAGACATTGTCCTGTCACCTTGGCTGAGTTTAGGCGATTACTAATTGCTCAGTGGTTTACTCGGTACCCTTTGAACAAACATCTAATGGAGCACAGAGTGGAGTGCTCTGCCTCTTGCTTGGCAGTGACCCAGCTGTTCAGGGCGCTGGATTAGGGCAGCGATTGACCTGGCATTGAAATCTCAATGTGTTATTTTTAATGAATTTATATGTTAAAAACCTGCAAAATATATCTGAGTTATTCTAAAATGTTCTTCTTGTCTTTGCTTCCACAGTACCAGGATACGAATATGCAAGGTGTAGTGTACGAATTGAACAGCTACATAGAACAGCGCCTGGATACAGGAGGAGATAACCAACTACTTCTGTATGAACTGAGCAGCATCATTAAAATAGGTAAGAACGAGAATCAGACATCTCTGAGCTGTTACTTAGCATCAGTGCACAGAACATTTCTTACATGGTTTAGTTAATAAAGACAGGTATTGAAGGATAACAGTGTTTTCTTTGGATGTTGTCTCAGTATGAACTTACTTTGCCTTATGTCCCTCAGTGAATCCCTGACTGCACTTAAATGAATTTTGTCTCTGGAGAGGGTTGTGTATCCAATTGCAAAATTAGAGTCCCCTGTTAAATGAACCAAAGAATAGACTGTTCTGGTTATGATGGTGTGGCAATGTCAATATTGAAAGTAAAAAAAAATCTATCAGTAATATCACTACATATTTGAACTCCTTTTGAAAGAAAACTGAGATGTTACTGAAAGAGGGCATATCTTTTGTGTGATCTCATATTACAGTCAGTTGTTTATCCATTTTTTTCTATGTGATGTAAGTACCTTTTGTGGTAAGAAAATACTATACATGATCAAAAGTTAAAAAATAAAACCAAAAACATTCCCAATAACAATGTAAGTGTAATTTGGCTTCTTTTTAGCCAGAGTGGATGTACTGAGACTTCAATACGAAGTATCAGTTGCTTTGTTCAGTATAGCTTTCTGTCACCCCTTTAGAAAGGTTTTACCATCCCTGTTCCTTCATCATTTTGTAATGATGAGTAATAGTTCTGGATTATATACGTGGTGTTTTAAAAGGACCACTTCTGTTTACTAATTTTGCTTAAGTGGTTATTTGGATATTTATGTCCAGGTCACAGCAAATCAGACTGGATTTTGTTAATACACAGCAAGTGAGAAGCTATAGGAGACAGGGTCTGCTTATCTTTTACAATCATTTTTTCTCTTGTAAAGCAGATGAGATGGTTTTTTTTGTATTTCCTTTACAGTGCTCATTTGCCTTGTAATTCAAAATGCTTACATACTACAGCTGAAGGATTTAAAATCTGAATGAAAATTACCATGCCCTGAACTCCCACTAGTGTTACACAGTTGACAATAAGCAAGTAACTACACAGTGGGATTTTTTTTTCCTTTTGTCAAAGAAATGCAGAAAGCCAAGTGATTTGATCACGCACAAGTATAGTCACTTCCTTGAAAGGTACTAAATGGATTCTTGTGTCCATTCATAAAAACTGGGTATCAGATATGTACATTTACTGTTTAGAATGTTTATTAACTGTTGGAAACACAGACAGACTTACAGTCAAGGTATCAAAGTCTATTGTGTAAAGTGGGGTAAAAAACATTGACTGCTATATCCTCTTCTGATTTTGAGAGTTTTCATTTTAGCAGTAAGTTATGGTGGTTGGTTGACTCTGAACTTTGGAGACTTTAAAGAACTTGACTTTACCCTGTTTCATACAACAATCTGAATCTGGCAGAAATCTGACAGGTATAAACTTTCTGGTGTGTGTCACTGATTTTAATATGGGGCAGGTGCAGAAAATACAAACAGTTTGTTGTGAAACACTTTTATGGCAATATTTGCAACATTTTATCTTCCCATAATTTTTCTATCTTAAGGTAAGGACAAATATAGCTTACCATCTATGAATGATATTTATTTTACTCATGGAAGTTATAATGCTATCTGGCTGATTATATTGTAAATGGATGTTCTTATGTTAATTCTATGCTGTCATATGAATTAATTTGAATTTACAGACATTAGGCCTTGGAATCAGAGTAAGATGTATAAAGAGGTTGTTTTCTAATTATCTTTTAGAGTGCAGTAAATGACAATGGGGAAAACAAGAATTACCTCGTACCTCTAACTTTGTAGAGTCTGGGAAGTTTCAAGGGACACAGCAATAGACCTTCACCTTTAGAATTTTAGATGTTTGTCCTAAGTGGAATTGAATCTGTGGTTTCACCTCAGAGATCTTGCATAAGTTCGATTTCCCCCTGTGAGTACAATTATTTCTTTTATTATTGCTTTGGCAGCTACAAAAGCTGATGGATTTGCACTATATTTCCTGGGAGAATGCAATAATGTAAGTATACTGGATTAAGATGCTGCTTTTCTGTACAGTTACAAGTGCATTTTCCAATTTGACAATGATATTTTATTTTGCACATCATTTAGCAGGAAATATTATCTGAGTGCTGAATATTAGCTTTATGTTAGCTTTATTTCTGTAAAATAGAAACTTATTGAACGTAGTGGTAATGAAAAAAATGTTTCCTGCATTTAGATCCTTGGTCTTTTAATTTTTTTTAAAGATTTGGCAGTAGTGCTGTTGTTTCTCTGACTGTAGCAACTTAACTTGTGATTTAGCCCCATTATTAATTGCGTTTAACAAACAGAAAACTTAACTTGGATTTACTCTCTGCGTAGCCTATTCTTGTAATCTAGTTACGTCTCTGTTTATTTTTTAAATGTTATCAGGTCTTGTGTTAACTGCCAGCTGCAGCTTGATAGTGAGGTAATGTAAATTTCAGATGTAGATTTTAGTTAGCATAAAATAAATTGCACTTTTAAAATTTATGAATGGGATTAGTTTCTGATGTAATAATTTGAATACCAGCGAGTCCAATATTTGCTGGTTTGTTATTTGGCATTTAGAACGCATTACATTTTTTTCTGTCCAGATTAATTTGTACAGTTACCATATACAAGATTTTGTAGTTACTTCAAACGGCTACCAAGAAGGAAATGCAGTTTATACTTCAGTCAGTTCCATCAACTTAAAAATCACAATTTGTCATAAATTTTATGTCTTTCATTGGTTCAAGAAACAAATTAAACTCTTCTTATTGAAAAATGACTAGAGAGGAAAATATTTTTCTCATTGTTTTTGTTTCCTTACTTTACACAGCCAGTTTTAGTAGTTTATTTTTGTATAGTCCGTTAGCCAATTTCCTTTGCTCTTTGTGAAATAATTGAATTCTGAAAAAGGGAAAGAACATCATTTTTAAAACAATGGAAATGGGGTTGAAGATGTACAAACCTGCAGGTGACTTGAGCCTTGCCTGAGAATATTTTTTACTTATTCAAAAAGATAATGTCTAATTTGAAGAGTGTGGAAGAAGGGCCATACAGAAATTTCCTAAAAGAAATGGAAATGGGTTTTGCATTTTTTTTTTTTTCATTTAATGATTATTTCATATAATAAAGATAACCCATTTTGTTATTCAGAAATTGGGTCTGCTCTGAATTAATTCTGTAAGTACGTAAATAGCATATATTTTTCAATAACCCTTTCACTGAGAGGTGTAATTTAAGTAACATGTTGTTCATCCTTTGCGAATGCAATCGTTGGTTCTCACTGGTAGGTGACAGCGTCCACTGTCACGGGTGGGGGGTGATGCAAACAGTCACTGAAGAGCTTCCTCCTGCTGCCAAGGGCAGGAGCTTGCAGCAAGTGCAACCATCCGTTCCGAATGCACCGCACTCGCCAGCTTCAGCGGCATTAACTGCATGCCAGCTGGGCATGGTCATCTCTACGTGCTTTGTAAAAGATTACAGTAAAATTGACTTTACAGCTTGAGACCTAGAGAATTCTTACTATGATGAGGTTTTGCCTGTTACATTAGTGTGGCATAATATGGGGTTCTTCCCACTCTTCTGATACCTTGAGGGCCTTGGCACTTCATGACCTTCTGCTTTTTTTTTTTTTAAATAGCCTATTAGGCAGTTGAATCTATTTGCTTCCCAGTATAACTCCTTCCTGAAAAAAGTTCCAACCGCTAAAAACACACATTGACTTTATTAACCACTGCTATGTAGCTCCATCTCCCAAAATGGAATGTTCTTCACGTAGTTATTATAGGGACTGATCCCAAGTCCTTTGAAGTTAGTGTGAGATTTTCCATTCGCATTAGTGGGCTTTGGGCCAGACTCATGTTTGTAGTCTTGTAACTAAATGGTAACGCATTAGCCTACTTTTTGTAAGAAATTGTCATTGAAAATTAATTTGGATTACTTTGTCTCTTGCATATTTAATTTAAAGGATGTGCCCAAGTAAGATTGACAATTGTCCAGCAAATACTGGCAATGTATTTTTATTTATTTTTATTAAATATCTTTTTAAAATGGGAACAAAAAGATTCTGCATAGCATAAATGGCACAAAGGAGCTAATTCTTTAAGCTGAAGCTTCAAAAATGATAAAACCTCCTATCATTAGCCTGGACAAAGTAGTTGCTGAGCACCTCTGTCCACATGTTGAAGAATGGCTTCTATTTTTTGGTGGCTTAATTTTTTTGCTTAGTTTGTGACTTAAGTTTCGCAAATTCACCAAAACTAATTTTTTTTAAATTTTATCTTTTGGCTTTTTGTTCGATAGCTTGAGAAGTATACATAAACCTGCTTGTATTTATCCAGTCAGCAGCCTTGTGTTTCAGAACTAGACCTGATGTAAGTTATTTCCACCAGGCTTTCAAAGAAGTAAGGTGTGCTGGAATTCAGCTTTTCTGGAGTGTGTGTATATGGCTTTTTGAGAATTACGTGCTAGGAGAGTATTGTAACAGGGAGGAATCCTGTTAATAAGTAGATACCTACTTTCTCCCAAATGGTTTTGTAATGTTTAGCGACGTGTGTTCTGACTATATTCTGTAAGGGAGCCTAGGATCAAAACTGAACCAATAGCATTAAGTCTACTTCGTTTCAGCTCCTGCTGTAAATAAGTATAGGTATACTTGTGCCTGTTTAAAGAAAGCCAAATTTGAGAATCTTGACACATGTTAATCTCAGCTAAGGAATATTTTTGCAATATGAGATTTCCATAACTACCTTTAGCCTAGATTAAATAGTGAGTTTTTAATTAGGATAGAAGATAACTTTCTTTTACAGAAATTCTAGATATTAACAAAATGAAAACCAGCAAATGATTACTGCATACTGTGTGCTATTATTTCTTAATATTGAGAGAAGAGAATTGCCGTATCATTGAAATTTTTTTTTTTTTTTTTTCCCCACGGGTCACTAAGAGTTCATTGTAAATCTTACTTTGAAATTTTTAATACGGATAGCACTTCCCTTGCATGAAAATTATATTAGAACTGAAAGCAAATTTGTTTAATGTGAAGAAAAGCTCTGGACTAGCTGGCCCTTTTCTTTCTGCAAAACATAGGTGATACACTGGCCTTTAAAGGAAGACCTTGTTTAAGATAAAATTCCTTTGGAGTTTAATAGCACAAATGTGAGTTTGTTAAAGCACCTGTCCATATGCAAAGTTTCTTTTTGACCTTATTTTCTTTCTCTCTGTTGAGGTATATAAAACTGTATCTTGACTTGTATTAAAGCTGGATAACAGCATAAGGACATGGTAATTTCTGGCTGACAGGTCAGGTCAAATGCTTTCAGGATCTTTCCTTGAATGAATGTGCTTGAAATGGAAGATGCCACACCAATTGCAGGTTACAGTGCATTTCTTTATGCAAGTATTACTCAGAAGAGATGCCAGAATGAGTGTGGCTGGTTCAGTTATTTTAGGGACCTTCTGGTTGTTCAAATTGCTCGGGAGTGCTAGCACTTGTCGTGCTCCTTGCTAAGGGCGTTCTGATAGTATGATTCTGCTTTTCAAATGATTGCCCCCAAGCAGGTAAGTACCACTCACATGCTCAACTCCTTCCTTGCCCATAAAGTTGCCCTGTGTATCAGAATCTGGTTTTGCGTATGTTGTACATATGGTAGAATGCACTGCAAAATACTCGGATACTAAGAACAATATAGCTTCCTCATCAGGGTCAAGTGATCTGAACAGACCTGTGCCCCTACTGCCTCTGGTTCTTGAACTTTCTCCATATCTAAGAAATTATCTTTGTCCATGGGTTAGTGCAGTTATGCAAATAAAATGATTTATTCTTGAGGTACATAACACCATTTTGCAAATGCTTTATACTGGTGACCAGAAACACTTCCAAATCAAACAGGGATTTTTCCCAACTCTCCAGCAAAGGACTTGACTTTATTTCTGTTTTATTCCTTATGGGGATGAATATGTGGTTCATAATTCTCATGTTATGACCTTAATTGAAAACCATCTTCAAACATGAGTTAAAGGATTTACGGAAATCCTCATATGGAGTGGTGTGTGTGTGTGTAAATCATTGTGCCTAAGTACCGTGGTAGCTGGGCATGGATTTAAGCCCATAAGCTGGCATCTTCACAAGGCAGTATTTCTAAAATACGTATCACAGCTCCAGAGTTTCTAATGTATTATTATATTGTCTGATTCTTCAGATGCTTCTTGTTTATAGTCCTTATTTGTGTGAGTAATTCACCTCATGATTACATTGTGATTCCTATGTAAAGATGTTTGACTTCGAATTTAATAGGCATATACTTAAAGTAGCTTTTACTAGGTCTTGTGAGTGTTACTTAGCTCCTGAAACTGCAAATTGTGTTGACAGACAGATCATCCTTGCTTCAGATAGAAGTTTCCAATAGCTTTATTGTAAGAAATAATTATGTGAGGCCACAAATATGTGCACATACGCTGTGCTGCAGGGTGTATTTTATTAAGCTATTCCAGAATTTCTGGTCATGCAGAAATTGTTGCAGCTTGATGTGCAGTGCCACCTAGTGAATTTATGGGGTGGGCGATTTGAATTATTAAGAGCCACGGAAAAAAACATCTACTGCTTGCTAACTGTCTTGGGTCTTTGTGCCAGGCTAAGCTACATGATTTTGAATGTGTAGGCATCTTCTCTGAAATTGAGTCTTTTAAACATGTTTCCAGGTGAAATCCTTCTAGCTGCAAGTCAATTCAGAAAGTGTTGGTCTCTGTCCTTGAATCAATTCTACCATCATGTACTCCTTTTGTATATAAAGTGGAAGAAATCTGTCACTTTCTTACTTGCCAGTGAATAGTGATACTAAGCAGAGGGGGAAAGCTGTTGATGAATTGTCTGAGTTCAACTCTGGGACAATAAATTATCAAACTGAAAGAAATTAGATAAATAAGTGTCAAGATATATTTTAGTGAAATTTTGGTCCTGTTTCATTTAATATTCAGGTAAATGGACTTGTGGAATATGGTTATGATGAATATACTATAGGTAGAATGCAGAACTAGTTAGAAAATGAGACGGAGGCTAGTTGTGGTTCACTATCAGAATGGGAGGGTATTTTGCATAAATCCTCAAGGATTTATCCTGGATCTGGCTTTACTCAGTATATTCATTAATGCATGGGTGAAGGAAGAATATAGGCTTATTAAATTTGCATATTACATGAAATTGGGAAGGACTGCAGATGAGTTTGTAGGGACGGATTAGAATTCAAAATGATCTTAGGAAAGAAGTCTGAAGAAACTGGACAAGGACTCAGTGAGGAGAAGTGCTGGGCTCTCCATGGATTGCCTCTCTCTGTGTAGGGCAGTTGATGACTTTGAGAAAGATTCTGGGGTTTGCAGTGAATCTGAAGATAAACATGAGTCAGCAATATCATTTCTGTAGCAAAAAAGACGCTGTTCTATGTAGCAGAAGCAGAAATTTAGCCTTCGTGTAAGGTAGTTTTCCCATTCCTCTGTCCAGTGCTAAGGTCTCAGGTGGAATAACACGTCTGCTTTAAGCACCGTACTTCTGAGAAAAAATTGGAGGAGCTAAAGCGAGTCCAGGAGACAGCAGAGAGAATGGTCAGGAAACAAAAGAACTAATATTGCTTAGTCTAAAGAAAAGAAAGTTGATGGGTGAAGATGTGCCTGGATAAGGCAGAGAGGAAGGGAACCCTCTCTTCTCCGTAGCTACAATCTGTAGGGCAAGAAGTAGTGGGCTTGAACTGGCATTAGGAAAGCTTCCCCAGTCGTGGCAGTAATGAAGCACTACAGTGTGTTGCTTGTGAAAGGTAGGGGATCCTCATTGCTGGAGGTGTTTGAGAACTGTCTGGACAAACATCTTTCAGAAAAATGCTTAGCTGACCATGCCTTAAAATGGAAGGGATGGCAGAGAGGTATGTCAACTTAGTTTTCTGTGTCAATGAACTAGTATAACTCTTGTGGTGTTTTTTTAGCTGTGTAAATCAACAGGAAAGTTTCCAGGAATGAAGTGCAGTTAGAAATTGATACCATTGGGAAGGAGGAAAACACTCCCCCCCACCCCTCGCCCAACAACTAGTAGTTATCTTACAGCATAGAAGTGCATTGTCTTCATTTCACAAGCATCCAACATTTTTACATACTATGTAGTTTAATAATGCAAATCTCCTGTCAAGTACACTGTCAGCTATCAAGAAGGAAATAAGAGGTTTTTATAAACAGTGGAGGTAGTTGCTGGGGTTTTTTCTTCTTTTATCTGTGTGTGCTTCATGTAGTAGGATTGCTGCACCTGTGTTTAAACCCAGGCCATAACTGCCTATAGCTCTTTAAGATTTTAGCATGGTAGTATTGGGCTACTACTTCAGCTTAGCCAGTTTACAAATCCAAGGTTTTTGCCTGTGGATACTTTCCAAATTAGTTCTGTTTGTTTGGTTTTCTTGGTCATCATTGCTTATTGTGATGAGTTTTATTCCTGAAAAAAACTGGCCTTAGGGCACAGCCTTTATACCTATCTGCAAATAGTTTTATCAATAGGCTGTGTGGTTTTATATGTAGGTTGTGACGTCCTTTACCAAGAGTAAAAGTCTGTTGCTGTTACTGAACAGAAAAGGATGTGAGCAGCAAAAACCATTAAACTTGCTTGGTATCAACTTGTTTAATTCCCGTTTCTCTTTAATGGTTTTTTTTTTCCAAGCATCAAGTCGTATAGCAATGCTTTAGTATTAAGGCTTTAATTTAATGTCAGTTGAATATTAAATGATTTTCCATTAAGCATTTTTAGGGCTGGTTTTATCAGCACAATTTGCTATGAAGAAACTAGATCAGGCTCCAGTCACCCTTACCACCAAAACAGTTTGTTAATGGAATGCTTCTCATGTGTGTACTTCAACCCTCATTCTAGTCATTACACCTGATTCTTATCCAGACCTCTTTTCTGCAAAGAAATTTTAGAAAAATCGGTTTATGATTGGTATTTGCTTAGTTATAAGGAGTATTATAAAAAAAGAAGAAACAACTGAGCAGTTTGTGAGATGGTGAGCAATACATGTTTGCAGTTCAAATCCAGCCCTGGCAAACTTTCTGTAGTTAGTTGAATGGTTTCTAGCCTTTGGGCGTTGGGATTTGGTCTTGTGCTGGATTCCCACGGGCTACATACCAACAGCCACTAGAAAAATAGCGTCAATTACACCTGTAGTTGACGTCTTTATCAGAAGAGCCAAAGACTGATAGCGCCTGAAAACCGCAGGTACTTTCTTATCCCTGTAAGAATATCGTGTCAGGAGGCGTGGGTGGTATTGTGTTATGAGACTTGAGCTGCTACACCTCATCTTTTCTTTTACCGGGATTTTAATCTGCTTCCCCTGTCAAGCATTGGATTTTCACTAGAAAATCCAACTATGGGGCCAAGTTACGACACCACGACAAGTTGGACATCAGCAGTTCTTTATGTGCGTGCTCTTAGCTGTTACAAACGAGGAGTAATGGGGTTTTTTTCAGCCACAGTAAAAGAGGTTCAAGATAAATCACTTCATAATTTCAACAGACATGGCACCAAGAAAAGAGCACCAAAAGGGATGGTATTATGGCTTATTGGATATACGTATGTTAAGCCAAACATACTGAATATATACTAAGCCAAGTTTGCTGTGTTTAGCTGTGAATTGAGACTGCTGTCATTTTGGTATCCCTCAAGAACTGATTACAGTGTACATGATTATGCATTCCTGTAGACTGGAAGACTTGTTAATAAATTAGCATTTTAAAAAGACATTAGAGATTACAATACGTTGCCTATACCTAAAGTGCCGATGAAATACGAAAGGGTGAATTTTGTTACATTTGTCTGTGTTCACCAGTGGTCAAATCTTTGTTATGGTTGTCATTTGGTTTGGACTTTCTGTTTTGTTACAGTTTGGTTTTTTTAAGCACCTCTTGCTCTCTCTGGTCACGATAAGGCCATTAGTGGATTCCAAGCCACACTGTAGCATCAGTCAAAATTATTAGGTTGGGTTTTTTTTGTTGGAGACTTTCTCAAAGTGAATTAAGAGATTAAACTGGGAAGGAAGGAAGGAATTGTTTTGGAGATTTTGGGCCCGGCTGGAACAATCTGTCATGTCACAGAAGGCAGGAAAGGAGGAAGCACCTTGTTTGCTCTGAGGTTCCAACAAGATATAGGAGGTTTCTGGTGTCAGACTTCAGTGTTCCCCTGCCTAACTACATTTAAAGAAAGAAGTCCATCACCATATGGAACTTGTTGGGAAAAGATTGGTAATAGGGTGGTTGAGTTTGATGTAGGTAAGGAGATTCTGTCTGTCTGTCTGGAAGGAGGGGAAACGGATCAAAACAGGGAATTGCAGGATCCTGTGGGTCTCCTGGGTGCCAGAATGCACAAACCTGGAAGCTTCCAAAGGATTAGCTCTCCAAGCCAATGTTAGCTCTTTTGGTAGTTTATCAAACCAAGAATGACTCTCTCCCATCTTGGTTGCCTTCTCCCTCATTGGAGTAGAGATATCTAATGCTCTGTCTACACTAGATATCTTTTATTACTCAACTTTTGCCAGGAGAGAGACAGTGACATTGCAATGGCTTACAATCCTGGCGTACATTCTCACTACACTGTGAGCAGTGCACAGGCATCCTGCCGTCTCCTCGGCCTTTTCCTTTTACTGTATTGTGAGTTATCAGTATAGTATTTGGGGAATTATGGGACTTTATATTTTCATATTTCCTTTTTTTATTGACTATATATTGTTTAAGTTGTGGTTGAAAATCCACTGATTTGATTATTAATTGCTGTTCAGTGTCATTACCAGAAATGCAAACTGTTAGTCTGTTTTTGAAGTAAAATATTCAAACCTACTAAAGAAGTGCAAGTAATTTGAAAGGGCCCAATCTATCCATTTTTTCATTTACTTGTGAAGCTGTATACAATATATCTGATGTCTGCACAAGAACATTTCTAATTACCCTTTGAGCTTGTGAAGGATGATTTGAATGTGCATTTGCAAATTAAAAGAATGCTGGAGTGATTCATGGTTAGAAGAGAGTAGGTAAGCCCCCAAATTTTGTTATTACTACAGTACATTTTATTTTATAAGTATTTTCTTAAGCAGAAGGAAAAACAGGAAGTGTGAGCTGGATAGGTGATGTGAAAAACCTGGAGGTTTTGGGCAGTGGTGATTAAAGAGATTCCCTTAAAGCTGTGTCTGTGGGATGCCTCAGAGATTATATTTCGGTAATATGCCATAGTAGAGCAGAGCATAGCTTTTTTGTTCTTGCTGCATTTTGTTTGGCTGACCTTGCCATTGATGGCTTCTAGGAATTCAGAAGCTTTGTTAAAAAAAAAACCCAACAAAATCAAGAAATGTCCACATCCTTAATTGGCAATAAATGTTTAAACTCATTCAGATTTAAATTGATCATATATGGAAAGTATCAACAGTCATGAAACTTTGTTAGGTGTATGTATAAAGTCAATGTGGAATGGTGGAAGCTTTTGGACTAATTGCAGCTTATATATGGTTATGAGAAAATTTATCTTTCTTTTTAATAGCGCTGTATGGTCAGGATAAGATTATCAATTGTTCCATGGCTTTGGAGATCAAGGGTTGTTGTTTGAGGTCTAGGTGGAGATCTGTCCTTGCACAGTCGTACTTTTCTACCTGTACGGAGTCAGGAGGAATAGCGGCAAATTTAGAACCTACTGGGTAGTTTGAAGAGTTTTTTGATCACTGACCCCTTAGCAGTGGGGTTTGTAGTCTCCCAGGAGAAGCAGAATGGGATTGCTTCTGCAAAACTCTTTTTGCCACTGGAAGTAAAATAATGTCCATGAGCTTTTTTCAATATAGGGCTGCCAATTCACAGCAGTGAATGGTGGTGGTGGCAGCAGAGGGGTTTACCAGCCAAACTGGTACTTACACAAGGACATGGGAAAGACTGTGCTGGCAAAAGCAACTTTTGCTAACAACCCTTCATGGTGTCAACAGAGTTTTTTGGTCAGTAAAGGCATTTTCTGGAGAAAAATAAGTATGTGTGGAAGAAGTGAGGTTTGTTTTCTGGTGAAAGTGGCTGTTTGGTTTTGTCTTTTTTTTCTTGTATTTTATTTTGAGAAACTGTTTCTGAGAAGAGAAAGATTTGTGCCTTGTTTTATATTTAGTTATGGGCATGACTCAGGAGACCAGTGTGGAAAAGCACATTTTAGACATGTAATTTAAATAACACAGTTACTTTGCTAAGCGTCACACATTGCTATCTTCGCATAAAGAACCAAATATGTCTTACTTTTTCTTAAGTAAGAAGAATGGTGTGAATAAAAGTGTTAATCTTTGGAGAGATCAACTTTGGTCTCCAGTGTCCTGTTAATTTAATTTGACTTATTCCACTACTTTGACCACATAATTCAGACTTTAAACATTGTGTTTCATCTCCTACCTTTTGCAGTGCTCTGCAATATGAACCACCTTTTCAGTATCGAGCACATTATAGTATTACTATTCCTACTATAATAGTACTTTTAAAATAGTAAATCTTTTTCCTATAAGCATATAGTGTAACAGGTGAAACATTTGTGAAGCTATGTATTTCAGTATTTCTATGCCCTTTATATCCTAAACCTTTTACTAGCTTTTTTGATTATTTTTTTTTAAAGATTTTTTATCAGAACACTGATTTAAATAAATCATGAACCGTGGTTTCTTCAGTTTTATTAGAATAATGTGCTTTGTTTTCAGATCATGGGGTGCTTTTCTCAGATCTGTTATGTAAAATGTTCTTTTTCATTCTATTTAAATGCATGTAAAAATATGAAACTGAAGCTTATGAAGGCAAGTAACTGAAACTAAGTTTTCATTTAAGAATTATATGTGTCTTTATTTTATTAGATTATAAGAAAGAATAAATGGAGCTTTTTATTTTGGTAAATTGAGCAGGCTTGTTCTGGCAGATTCAGTGTACTGATTTAATGGGGTTTGTTGTTTGGGTTTTGTGTGTGTTGCTTATTTATGTAGCACATTCTTGTAATTCATATGGAAAATAAACAATCTGACTTTTCCAGTGTCTTTCACTGCTGAAGGCCACTCTTTAAAGAGGCTGTGAGTGTAAATGGGTTTGAAGAATAAGGTTGGGGTCTGGGATCAGAATAAACAGAAAATTTCAAGATTTCATGCACTTGTACCATAGTGCAAGACATTAAAATGGAGTAAACCCCATGCATATTCAGTAGAGCTACTCCAAGGAGGAAGTACCTTTCCTTCCAACTGCATGAGATCTAGCAATAAATATGCTGAAATGACTTGTCAGTCACTGCCTGACTTTCTGCTTAAGAACAAGACAAATACTCAGTTACTGGTTTTGTCAGAATCTTGAGTGTTTTTCTTTTGAACTCACTAAATGCCCTTGACTGTTGGACTACTGATTCTTCTTGGATAGACTTCACTCTTGTTGTGGCTATGAAATCCATACTTTTCCTTTGACCATTTGTTTTCTCCTCAGCATAAAATCCAACTTTCTCCTTCCAAAATGCTGTTAATCTGTTACAGGTAAGGTACCTCCATAGCTGCAGGAGTACCTATATATGGTGCATTATATTGCATCTCCGTAGTTTCTGCAGATTTCAGTTTGATCTTTTTTGAATTTAGTACATTTTATAATGTGCCTTGCATGTTTGCAGAATAAAGAAATGATAATGATGAACGGATGCATCTCATATCATCGCTTCATTTTCTACAGCTGACAGCAGATGCTGGATTTTCACATGCAAATTTTACCTTTAATATTCCGTGCTAGAAAACAGCCCCTGTTTAGTAGTTTACCTGGTCTCACAGGGCCCAAATTGGTAACTATCAATCTCTGAAGTATGTCTCCTTTCTTTCACACTTGAGTTTTCTTTGTCTTGTGATCCATTTGGCTCCCTCTAGCTCTAAGCCATAGCGGAAGGCATTCTGTAGGCTATGTGGTGAGCTGTGAAGTTCGTACTCAAATGGTGATGGGAGCCTCAGCTAAAATATCCGTATCAATACAAAATTTTTGTCACAGTTTCCATCTATAAAATGAGGATAGCGTCACCACCCAGCTTACAGAGGAGTCGTAATAATGCATAGTTAGAGATTGTGAGGTACGTCACAGGTCTAGGAGAGCAAAATAAGAGAAATGCCACTGATTTCATGGTGCCTAGATTTCACTTTATTTCTTTAATGAATTGGGCCCATAGATTTTTTTAGATTTTCTGTTGGGCTTTTTTTCTGCAAGGAATTAAGTATGCATATAATGTCATAATATTTAAATAATAACAATTCCAGTGCGAAGCTCCCTGCTTACTGCTAAGCCTAAGCTGGAATCTTATTTAAACAAAATAAAAGTTCTTTGTTCAGTCTTTCAGGGCAACGCTGCATTCTGAGCTACTGGAATCTGGAGCACCTGTGCACTTGCTTTTGTCTACTGTTACAGAAACCTTTGTGAATGATAAATGTAGGAGACAGATTAGAAGTAATTAATGTTTATTATCATAACTGTTGATGCTGTAGAATCTTGGGTGATTGACCCTCATAGCAGCCCTAATGAAAGCAAAGTCTGATAGTAAAATTAATCAGTACAAAGGAATGGCACAACATGTGGCCATTCCTACCAGGAATGTTAGTAATACATTGTGTGGTGGCACCATCATCTATCTGTGGTATTCTATACGTAAATGAAAAAAAAAGATTAAAAAAATTATATTTTCCTGCAAGGATCTTTGCTTAAAATGTTTCATCTTAGTTCTTATGCTTTAAGTTCATAATTTTAAATCATACAGCTATTTAGCAGTAGAGTTACTTACTACAGGATCTCTCTATATATACTCCTGGTCTTACAAATTTATCAGTGAAATAAATTGGATCATTGATTATAGCAAATAAGAAAACACAATTTGCCAATAGAAGGTGGGTGTCTGATGTGGTGCTGTAGTTGTGTTAATATTAAGAATGTATAAGGAGGGATGGCTCAAGAGATTAGGACATTAAGCTGAAGTCTTGGAAATACAGATTTGATCCCTGCTGTTCTAATACTTTCTGTAACCTTTGCCATGTCATTTATTCTTCATGTGCCTAAATGCCCTTTGTGTTTAAAGGGTAATAGCTCCGCTGTGCTGAATAGGGTGTGGCAGTGATAAACGCTTTAAAATTTTGAGAGCCTCTGGGATTCTATAGCGTTATGAGATACATAAATTGATGGATGTAATGAGACGAAGGTAGAAAAATAAAACAGAAGATGAAACTTTTTGCTTGTAAAATGAACTGTTCCTGCTTGATTGCATTGGAGACACGGTTGGGGTTTTTTGTGTTTTTCTGACTAAAATCAGTTGTCACTAACACACTTTGTCTTTGCAAGTTGCCTGAGGGGAAAAATAAAGGAACATTTAGAGTCTGTGATAGGGACATTGTTTTACAGCACTCTACTGTTCCATAAATTTTATTTTTCATCCAAAAATGAATGAAATTTTAGATATGAAGAGTGTCTGGCATACAGAAGGTTTTGCAGGTTCGACCTCTATATGCGTGTTTAATTTTCTTTTTGTAAAATATTATTTGCAATCCCATTCATTCTGGTGGTGTTAACTTGTTTCATATTTCTGTTATAGAACAATTATCAGATGTTTCTGGATGAGTTTCATGATATAAATGTTGTCATACCTGACTTTTCAACAAATGAGACAGTTTTAAGTAGGCAGCAAGTAAGATAGATGTTTCTTTTAGTACGGGGGATGAATGCAGTCACTTGGATTTCAGGAAATAGAACGTTAGGATAATTTTGAAATTACCTTTCCTTGGGATGAGATAAACAAGAAATTTAAAGATTATCTCTACTTTTTGAGTATTTTCTATCTAAATAAATGAGTGCATCCTAGGAAAAAAACCATCTTTCTCTTACAAGGTAATGTTTTCCTCTGTGAGTCTTTATGCAGTGTACTGTGTGTTCAAGGTAAACGCAATCCAATCCTGATATAAGCGATGACTGACTTCAGCAGAAGAGTTATCCACAGTCTGAATGGTGACTTTAGAGTGGGATTCCCTAAGATTTCAAAACAGTTAAGCAGAGTTTATCCAACTACTTTTCATTGTCAAAAGCTGTGTTTCTCCGCATTATCTACTTTACTCAATCCTTTATGCTACATAGATAAAGGTGACCATGCTTCTAATTGCATTCTTTTTTGTTCTCTTTTTTTTTTTCCTTCTAACTAGAGTCTGTGTGTATTTACACCACCAGGAGCTAAAGAAGGACAACCACGGCTCATTCCTGCAGGGCCCATTGCTCATGGCACTACAGTATCTGCTTATGTAGCCAGATCCAGAAAAACATTGTTAGTGGAAGATATTCTGGGGGTAAAAAGCTTTCTCTTTTTAATAAGATGATTACAGCATGTTCTTAGAATGAATATTTTGATGCTGAGATGTTTATTGAGCTGAATGTATAATGATAGAATTTACATCTGTCTTGCTACCAAGAAAATAAATTTGAGTTTGGATTAGCTTGATGGAATAATTTCAGAAAAACTCGTTTATTTTTAAGTTTAAAAGTTTTCAGGTTTTTTGTCTTTTAATGTTTTTTTTGGTTGTCAGTTAAGGGAAGTAATTGTACCATAGTCACTTGTAGAGAAAAAAAAATCTATCAGTAAAAACTCTTGTCCTCCTGGTCTTGAAATACTTAGTGTGCTAATCCCAAACAAGAAGACTCCCATATAGTCAATCAAAGTTTGATTTAATTATTATGCAGGGCTCACACTGACACGAATGTCAGTCAGAATTCTGGTTATTAGACAGGATTTTGATCTCTGCTTACACTAATGTAAAGCCAGAATGCTTGTAAGTAGACCTACATGGAAGACACACTATATGTAACTGATATCAAAATTCAGGCCTTTGTCCGTCAAAGGATTCAGAAAATCCTAAGGTGATATTCTGATAATTCTTGGCACTCTGCATGTCTGTCCTTAATTTTTTTTAAAAACTTCATCCTCTAGTTTCATCTATGCAATTGTATGAAATCGGTATTTAAACTGTACTTTATGAGAACACGTTATGATCAGCTGGTTATGAGAACACCAAGGACATTTAAATTATCTTCTGTCTTCAGTGTTTTCTATCCTTTTCAATTCTGCCCAGAATAACAGTCTTTGGATACTGTGGCCAAAATTGGACATTTGTGTCTCTATTTTAAAAAATATTCGTTTAAAAATATATGACCTTTATTGGGCAAACCCAGGCTATAAACAAAACACCAAATGCCTAATGTGAGTACACTTAAACAGAACCACAAAAGCAAAAAGCAGAAGCTGCTTTCCCTGTAGTAACAGTCAGTGCTTTCTGTATACCCTGGACTGTAAAGATTTTATATGTTGTTAAGCTTTTTCCGTCACATATAGAGCTTAAATTGTTACTGATCATGATATCCTTGTATACAAGGCTGCATGTTTTGATTTTATATTCATAGTATCAGTGGATTGTTGACCGAACAGGGAAATTAATTTTGGTGACATGGTTGGCCTTCATGTGATTTTAGGAGCATCTCAAACGTGAAAGGGAAGTGCTTGCAGATAGACTTGCCAGCCCTTTTTTGGGGGGAGGACGAAATTAAAAAGTGAAAGCAGGGGGCTCGTTTTGCAAAGTGCTTCCCACTCTCTTTTGTCTTTCATTTGTTCCAAGCCTTCAGGTTGATTATCATCTTAGTAATTAAGGTAGAGATTACTTGCTGTTTTCTTTGAGAAAGAAGGGATTTTGATCAGCTTTGCAGGAGTGTCTGTCTTGCCTAAGCACAGCCCGCAGGGAACATCTGGGAAGAATCAAGGAGGATTGATGTGCAACCAAGTCGGGTCTCGCTTGCTTCATGTCGGCTAGTTACTGCCTTACTAACTGTAACATCCAGCTGGTTCTCAGGTCTTTGTGAGTTTTCCTACACGGGGAGCTGAAGCTATAAAGCCTTGGACATTCCCTATGTAGTTTAAAAATTATGAATCTGGGCCTTTTATAGCAGCTGGTAGGATTATTTTAACATTTGTTCCTGTAACTTTTGCACCGGTTTATTCAGGATGCATAAGCAAGGGAAGGAGAAAGATTCTTACTCTCATGCATAATTTTGGGGGAACACTTTTTCCTCTTCAGGAGTCGGTTGAGGATTATAAACCTGTATAACCTAAAGCCTTAGCCTTAGGTTTTGATTTTTGTTCTCTTGCAAGCACTGCTGTCTGCTTGGTAACACTGAAATCTGAGCAATCCATTTCATAATTAAAATGCTTTGGACTTTTGGGGGGGGGTGGCGGGGGAGTGTTGTTTGTTTGGGTTTTTACTTAATCTGCACTGGCATTAGCAATGAAGTGCTGGTTTTGCTGCCTGTGAGATTAGAGAAAATGTATTATAGAAACAAACCCAAAGCTGGGTCTAATATCACGCCTAATTCTGACTTTACATCAATAAGTTTATCTGTATATATAAATTAGTGCTGAGACTTTTTTATTGCATTTTTTTCAGTAGATGTCTTAATACTGTGTGTAAATTATGCTGAGATATGAGTTTTAGTGAATTTTATCATTTTCCTGCAGATTTGATCAGCCAGGAGAGGGAGGAAAACGTCCGTATATCTTCCATGTTAATGTTATGATATTTACATTTTATCAGATTATGTTTACGTTTTCTAGGATGAGCGATTTCCCAAAGGTACTGGACTGGAATCAGGGACTCGTATCCAATCTGTTCTGTGTTTGCCAATTGTCACTGCAATTGGTGACCTGATTGGTATCCTGGAGCTTTACCGTCACTGGGGCAAAGAAGCCTTTCACCTTAGTCACCAAGAGGTGAGCTCATGCCTAACCTTCCCCCACTTCCTCACAACGGTCAGCACTTCAGCCCCCCCAGACTTCCTTCTCTCACTCTTCTCAGGTGTTTTTTACCTTTTTCATACTTGAGTTTTGTTCTCATTGAACGTTACTTATGAAAAAAAAAAAAGAAGTAGTGATTTGTATTTTCAGTTACAGGAGGTAAAATTTATATATACAAGTACAGGGACACATCAAGAATTTTACCCTGTGTTCTTTTGTGGAAAAAGAGGTCCAAGATTTCTTTATTGATTATAAACTCAATATGGAGTTGTTAGAGAAGTTAATGCAGATCAGGTGAATGAAATATAAGTGTAAATCAGATGTCAAAAAAAGAAATTACTTTATAAAAAAAGGGCACTGCTGAGTTATCCTGAGTCTCAATTTTAACTTTCCAGTAAAGCTGTATTTTACAGTATGGAAAGATTTTTTTTTAAATTATTTATTATTTTTTTTAATTGGCTGTTTTGGTGTGGCTTTTCAAGTGAATGAGCGCCATTGTAAAACATAATGTTGCAGGGTTGTAGAAACAGTATACCGAGTCTCAATGCTAGGTGTCATGGGAGGGGAAGGGGATTTTATTTTAAAACAAAAGTGAAGCAAAAGAGATTTCATGTATTTGCATTCACATTCTTGCATCCGCACACTCTCAGACACCGAGTTGTGTGTGTCCAGGTGGTATTTCCAAGAGTCGCGTGCAGAGATGAGCATATCCAGGTAGTCTCTCCAGGAAGCCTTGCAATGGGAGGACAAGGGATGCCATCTGTTGAGTCCTTATGTCTCCTGGTTTCTTCCTAGCTTACCAACCATGTGCTGGTTTTGGGTCAGCCTTTTCTTTAGCCTTTAGGAGCTGAACATCTTTTGTCTCTCTAGCCTGTCCCATCTCTGTAAGTCATCAAGATTTACTCACTGTCCTTTTTCTCCTGACCCAGATGTCCTTAGAACCTGTGTGTAGATGTACTGGTACCTGGATGATCTCCTAATCTAGGTGCCATTCGTAAAGCTCTCTTCTGCTTTTTTGTCCCCCTGATGCTTCCCCATCCAGATATTCCCATTCATAACTATCTTCCCACTTCCATGACTGTTCTCTACACTGCATGGTTTACTCTGTTTATATGAGGCCTCTGTAGCTACATTGTCCACACACGTCCATTTGTCAATCCAAAGTTACGAATTGTTAGCCAAGTACAAACAAATTTGAAAATGGAGCAGATGTCTTAAAGGCTGTTGCTGTATCAAAGGTGTTAGAAGTGCATCTTGGCTTTCATGTCTGGGTGAGATTCCTTGTTATGTCCCATCCACACATTAAGATGACTCTCACATTAAGATGAATGTACTGTTCATTTCTCTCTGTACCCTTCCCCAGGGAAGAGAACCTGAACACAGAGGTTAGGACAAAATGGGGTGAGTTCTAGACAGGTCTGTTGTCTCGACGGTGGTGCGAGATGCACCATGGAGCAGTTTAGCTGTACTGAACAGGAGTTACTCATGTGAAAAGAACAGAAGACATGCAGACAAGAGATATTAAAACCAGCCCTCCCAAGGAAGGAAAAAACAGCAATGTTTGTCAATTGTATATTCTGTTTATCAGTAACCTAAGCAGCCTAGCATATATGTGATGCTCATACATGTGTATTAGTTGGGCAGTCAATGTTGCTTCAGCCTCAGGGTCCCACATGGTATTTTTTCACCACTAGGGGACTGGATTAGTATGGTGGTGCCAGTAGCCTTGCTCACTGAACGAAGAACAGGCATTCATGCAAAACCAGGCTTTATCAGTTCTGCTGCTTACACACAATGTATTTCTTTTTTAAAATTATCCTGTAACATTAATCAGTCTACAATTCAGATAGGTCTGAGACATGCATTGTTCTGTGCAAATATGAATCTTTTATGTTATGTGAAATACCTTCTGTAACTGAAATTCATGAATGTTCTCTTTGGAAGAGACTGGCTGCTAAATAAAAGTATTTTATTAGTAAATTAAAAATATTTTAGGGTCACTTTCTGAGTGTTCCAAAGCATTCTTTTCATTTTCAGGTTTCAGAAAGCCTTTGGATACCACTAGCACTTTTTGTAAAATGTGTACAATGTGTTCTGGTTAAAGAAAAATAAAATTAAAAAAAAAAGTACCTTAGGAGTGTATGCAGCAGCAGACCTCTTGTACTTCTGTCCTCTGTGTTCCTATAAAGCTCCTGTGTTTCAAGGACGGGAGATTATGTATAGTAGCACATCTTGGTTAACTGCAGTTTACATGACATTTGTTTGAAATGTTGCCTGGAAACTGTCATACTTAAAACACTGGTCTTGAGCTGAGGGATCAGGTCTGGTTCTTCTACCACCAAAATGGTAGTGAAAGAAACAGTGCCTGTTTACAGCTGGAAATAGCTGTGGCTGAAGAGATACAGCCCCGGAAAGATGTTATGGCATATTTTATTTCTATGGCAGATGCCTTTCAACAATGTACATAATGTAATTTTTAAAGCCCTTGGCTTATGAGATGTGTGTTTTGATGTTGTATTTCTGAGCTGATGGGTTCCCAGTACCGCTTCTGAAGGGCATTGGTAAGCAATTTTTTGATACAAAAAATTAGGATTGTTCTTTTGTGACTGAATGTACCTTACTAAAATTGAAACACTCGCAAGTATACTGAGACTTTCACAAAATAACTGTCTTCCTACAAATTGTTACTGCCTGCCTGTCTAAAACAGCTCAGTCAATTTACTTAGCAGTAAGATAGAGAAAATGAGTATGTAACTGACGTGCAGTTTTCAAGGTTTCTTCAGAGTTAATTTCTTCTCTTTTGTTTCAGGTTGCAACAGCAAATCTTGCATGGGCTTCAGTAGCAATACATCAAGTACAAGTAAGTGTGGATGGTTGGGGTTTTTTTTTCATTGTGTAACCCTTCTGCCAGAATTTGATTAGTAGGAACATGGATTATGGTCAAATTTAAATGGAGGTCACTACTAAAATATCGATTCAAGCACTTTTCCCTGAACCTGGGAAAAATACGCTAACATTTTTTGTGTTCATTGAGCTAGTTTTCCTCACTTGCAATGGTGGATCAAATATCTTAACAAACAGTATTTTTACTAAGGGAAAAAGAAACCTTAACAAGGTAGATAAATAGTGGTTAAAGCAGAATTATAATAACTTTGCAGTTTTTTTCTTGTAAGAAAGAAGGCAACTGCTAGGCCAACTGGTTGCTTTCCTCCTGCTTTGGTATTCAGTTTGAAATTATTAGGTGTTGCTGGCTAAGCCTGGTTTAAGCTATCCTTGCTAGCTGCTTCGTGGTCCTGTTACTTCTCCCACTAAGGATGCTTCATGCTGTCCCTAGCAGGGTGCTTAATGAAGCTCCTCCACACAGTGCAAGCTGCTCGAGCAAACCCCAGAAGCTTTGCTCGTAGCTTCTGTTACTTCAGCTCATAGAAGACGGTGACACTGGAGCTAAACATACTCTGTCAACTTTACAGAAGATGCTAAAATGGGTTCTTCTGTCAACTCACAGGAGGAAGTTCGTGACATTCTTTTTTTCAAGGTGGCTTTCACACACTTGGCAGAAGACTTGCACAAAGCTTCCTGCTTTTCTTTTCTAGACTCTAATATTTGCCACCTTGGTACTAGAAGTCATTGACTTTGTCTGGGATGGTCATTCACCCTGGCACATTTAGGCAGAATTAGCTGGTGTAGACTGTTGTACACTAGCAGAATTGCAATCGCATGCAGTTGTAGCTTCACTTTGTAAAAATGACTCTCTCTTTAACTGAGAAGTCTTTCACACCTAACAAAACAAAACATAGAAAGTTTAGTTTAAGCCTGTCCCGTGATCGTTTTCATTTTTCTCCCTTCTGCTAAGCAGAAGGCTTGCCCTTCCCAAGTTTTTGCATGAGAAGAATGCAAGAGTTTTGATCTGGCCTTGGGCCATACCTACCAGACTCACAGCTAGGCTTTAGGAAGTAGCGTATATCAAGAAGTTGTACCTAGTTACTTAATTATATGCAAGAGTAAGGTTTGTGGATGTAGTTTGTCATATTTTGCATATTTATTTATATCTGCATTGCACAGATTAAAGAGAGTAGTTCTGAGTGGTATGTTATTGTGTAAAAGGTACAAACAGTAGAGGTTTTCTTTTTCTGACCTCAGTGCTTGCTCTAGTAATATACAGTTGTACAATTGTACTTTAGATACAGAGTATGCAATCAGGTGAAGTAAAATATGCTTCTAAAATATCGTATGCATACTATTTTTTTGTGTTCATATTCGTGCTGACTTCTCCCAAAGTTGAGCACATATCATCTGCTACTTAGCTTACTTAAACTTGCCTGATGTCAGTCTTCAGTAGTGTGTCCATGCTACTTTGCAACCTGGAAAAAAGTAGTAAAAGTATGGTAAGGAAGAAAGCAAACAAAATATTTGACATTTTCAGAAGAGCTGAGGGTCTGGATAAGGAGGTGTCAAGTTGGTTCCATAACCACGTTCAGTGGCAGCTTTTGAGACAGCATGAACAAGTGTAACAACCAACATCTTTCAAAGAGTCTTAAGAAAGATGTTACTTGCATTTGACAGGTTTAACTCAGCAGCTAGATAGCTAAGGTTGAAGCCCAGCACACAAATCCAGCTTTTAATTTTATACACTGCTGTAACATATGTATATCCTGGTAGTGGTATTTTTTTCATACACGTTAAATGGGTAGACTGCGTGACTTCGGTTTCCCTCTGACTTCAGTGTTCTGGAGCAAATGATAAAGTGATCTGTGCTTCCAGGTGTGCCGGGGCCTTGCCAAGCAGACTGAACTGAACGACTTCTTGCTTGATGTATCGAAGTAAGTCTGCTTTGCACTATAACCTCTTCAATTTATTTTGATAAACTTTTCTAACGTGGCTTTTCCAACCTACCCATGTTTTACACTGTAGCTCACAAGAAGGCACACCTTGGAGGGTGGGCAAACTTCGGCACAGGGACAAGAACGAATGATGTGGGTGGCAGTGGTGTATACCTGTTAAACTTTTTTTTCGGTGGTGGTGCAGAAGGAAATGTAACATCCAATTATACTGTACAGGATTTATTTAGTCTTTGCATGCGTTTTTTGTCTTTTTTTCCCCTCTTCTGTCAGAGTTAAACATGTCCCTATTTTGAGAAGTGACCAATAGGCTTGCCATCTCTTTTCATGGCCAATTTTAGAAGGTTTGAAAGGACTATGAAAAGTTAGTTAGCCTGCTTCACCTTCCCCCCGCTTTTTTGACATGTATGCATACACATACATATATGCCTAAGTATATGCACTTCAGGGATATATCCTTGAAGAATCAGGGCTGCCACAAAATTGTTCTTCCCCTGCGTTTTCTGGAGGCTCTGTTTTCATTTTCAAAGACTGTAACTGCATGTGGTATGTTTCCTTTTAATTTCTTGTCACAGTAAGTGCAAGATTAAATTGAAAACACAGTGAAGAGTATGAAAACTTGGGCTTAGACTTGGAAAGTCAGTTTGGTGTCTTAGGTGATATGCTCTTCCTTCATCCCTTTTTCTTTGTTGCTGCTATTAGCATCTTTAAATAGTAGAGATAGCCAATAAATTAAAAGACAAACCAGAGTTGTACTTTTGGTAAATCACAGTCTGGGGTGTTTAACAGTGTTTTATCAAACTAATTGGTTGAAGAATTTTTAAGTGAATCATAAAGGACTGACAATACTTTGGAAAAATGAGATGTCTTGGATTTTTGCTGTTACAAACACTTCCATGGGTTGTGATGAACAATTCTCAAACTGGTGAGATTAGAGGACATCCAAGATTCCTATGCCTTTGCTAGGAATGTACGCAGCTGAGTCAACCTGGCTGGAATGGGGAGTGATACACCGCAGGGAGGAGTCTACCCCTTACAAGGAGGGCAAGCTGGTTGTATCCAGATATTTTTCCTTAGCTTTTTTCCTCAGGGATGACCTTTTTTTTTTTTTTAATTTCGGTTTAGGTTCAGAGTGTGTCTCCCCAAGGGCGTTCTCATCGTTCCCTTGCCAGAACCCACTTCCTGCAACGTCTTGCACTGTTATGTTCCTTTCCAGAGTGCTTTTATGTTGCTAACATCTGTACTGAGCTGGTTTACCAGGGAACTCTGGATTAATCTACCCAAATTTATGGGCTGGCAATTTGTTATCTTGGTACATAGTACTGAGATTGTTTTAAAGAACTTTGTGATTATTTTAAATTTTTAAGATAAAAATTACAATAAATACTGCAAATATTTAATATGTATTTCTGTAAGACAATACCTCTCATACAGCATTATCAGTTGCTAGAATTGTTCAGTTTTAACAACAAACCCCCCTGTGTTTTGAGCCACAAAATTGGGATATCATTTAATAACAACTTTATGAACTTCATGCAGGTAAAGACTTGCACTAGCAAGAAAGTAATTAGTTTCCTCTTAGAAATGGTCTGTACCTTTTCTTACGTGGAAAGAGGGTTTCCTATTCAGTGAGGAAATTGTTAGCATGCAATGTCACTGGGACATGTTCTGTAACATTTTAGAAAGGGCATAGTATGCAGTGCTCCACCTCTTCATGTCCCTGACAATGTAAGACTAGGGTATTATATATTTCCTTTCCCCTAGACCCAAACAAAACTGAGCTGTGTATATGTTCAAGGCCATGGGATGATGTCTTTCTGTCTGCTGGGAACATTGTAATCCAAGGGTTATTAAGACTTGGCATGTGAAAGATTTAGACTTCTTTTACTAATAAGTTTGACCTTTATTTTTCAATGTTCTTGACTGTCCTTGGACAGTTTCCACTTTGCTGTGAAACTGAGATACTTTTTTTGTTTGTTTGTTTTTAAGTCACAAGATCAGTCTTTTTCTGCAACTTCAACATGCTACACCTGGGTTGATAGAGAAGACTCATTAAGAGTTTTATAAATTGTTGCCTTTTAAATATTGTTAAAGGTTGGATAATATGAGGTGAATTTAGCTACAATACATAGTTTTCATTAGTTCTCAGTACACAGTCCTCTATGCATAAACCTAATGAGACATTTTGAAAGCATGTAGGTAATATATATCAGCAATGGAAAAAAATCTCTTTTTTTTTTTTTTTTTTTTTTTTAATCTTTTGGATTGCTGTTCTTTTCCGTTTTACTTCTCCTTTTAAAATTTTCGGTGTGTAAAGGGTGCCAAAGTATTTTGATACATTCTTGGTGTTGCTCAGCAGGGGCCTATTCAATCCATGGCAGGCAATCTTTGGTAGTCTTTTCCTTTTCTACGGAGAAAATTCTACATATTACAGAGAATATTCTACAATTCCATCATTGTAAAATAATGGCTTAAAGGAACAGAGCTGGGACCATTTCGCAATTCCCTTGTGCTGTAGCACGCCAGCCAGTAATTTTCAAGGTGCAGAGGTTTGTCCTCACCTATTTGGGCTCCACGGTTAAGCAGTTGTGAAACAAGAGCCCATGACAGCCGTTTGAGAAGTGTTTGACTAAATGCCAATATTTACTGACTTCTCTTTTTCTGCAGAACGTATTTTGATAATATAGTTGCAATAGATTCTCTACTTGAACATATAATGGTAAGTTGACTTCTTCACTTCTGTAGTTTATTAGTCTTAGTTATTAAACTGCTTCCTTGAAGTAAGACATTACATCATTGAAATATTTGAGCTGTTAATAATGGACACTTAATGCAAACAGTCTCTATATGGAAGAAGGTGGCAAAGGTCAGCTTGATTTTTCATTGTCGCAACAACTTTGTTTCTCGGCTTTCATAAGTAATGAAACGTGATTGTCTCTCTGAACTGAATAGTTACTATTGCGTTTTAGAGAAAGTGTGGAAATTGTAACAGAAAGGCTTCTGCTTTTCTTTTTATTTCAGCTTGTTGTATTGATTTTTTTTTTCTAAATTCAATTTGCTACATGCTGCAAAATGCTTCTGAAGAAGTTGTAGTCTGTAGCAGGACTAGAGATCAAGCATAACTCATAGAGTATTTGTTCCAGTTGCTGAATGAGATGTGCAACACATGACATCCCTTTTTCTTTGCAAAAGTCTTTACACCCATAACTAGAGTGACAGTCAGTCAATGTTTTATAAAAACCACTAAAGTCAAGTCGAGAAACAGATTATAGTTTTCTGAATCAATTTTGAATTCAGAATTATTTCCTGAATAGTGTTTACATATATATGGACTGGTTGTTCGTAGCATGTTTTAAATGTTTGATATATGAATTATGCTTTTGAGCTTTAGGCACATTCATGGCATACTGCAGTTCTTTTTCCTGAATGTAAATCTTAATCAGGTCTGTGATACTATTATTTCAATTTGTGTATTCAAAAAATTACTCTCCAACAGTACTTCAATACTTGCTCCAAATTTCAAAGTGATATTCTTAGCTAGATTATTCAAAGACAACAAACTTAGAATGCAAACAATATTAAAGTGGTTTTATTTAGAAACTTGAATTAGTAATGGAAAATATTCTGCAGTGCTTGTCTTATTCTAGTTAGTACACAGTCAAGAATTCTGCACATAGGACACATTTCTGAACATTGACTTTTCCAATTTAAATGAACTCCTTAAAAATAGCTTAACATTTAAAAGAACTGGTGTAATATAACATATGGCATTGAGAACAAATATTGATATTCTTCCCTGTTCTTCCCTGTGAATAGAGGTCTGGTGGAGAACACAATTGGCAGTAAAATATGCTTACTCTTTCATCTTCTTTTTCAACACTTGGCTGCATCATGATTCTGCATTTTAACCTGCGGAGATGTTTCATACTCAGCTTCCTTTGTAAGCTGTAGCAGTCGGCTGTTTCTTGGGCCAATTAATTGCATTATATGTTGAATTACATTTATTGCCATTTTATGGGAGTGTGATTTTATCATTATGTGCCTTATTCTGTGTCTCACAGTAAGAAAAGAGTGGAACTCAATTTCACCTCACTACTTCACCCTTTGGTGATTGCACTTAAAGTTTGATTTGTTCCTGTAATAATAAAGAAAAAAGTACAGGCATTTTAGCATTCTTTTCATTAAAATCCCTCAGCAAAGTTAATAGTATAAGGGTGTTTTGAATATAGATGCAAGGAGGGGAAGCAGAAGTTCAAGTTGCCTTGCAAATTTTCTTACCAGTATGCTTGAGTAGTTACAAGCAACCTACCCAAAAGGTGGTCCCTGGCCTCCTTATTGACAATGCAAAGCATACCTTTTGTACTGATAGTCCCCTTCAGCCACTGGCCTGGATTTGAACTAGGGCTTTAGGGAAGTAAGACTTTCTCATCCTATTAACTGTTTCTCTCAATTAGTAGTGTTTAAGCAGTTATTTTTGAAAAGCATGAGTCGTGACCAAGGTAAGTTCTTGAGTCATATGCATTAGAACACAGAAGTTAATTGTATAAAATCAACACTGTGCTGTTGATTTTATAAAGAAATCTGATACAACTTCAGAATAGGTGTGGAGAAGCATTTACTAGACCCCTTGTCCTTTTTGGCACAGTTTCTATTCACTCTGTTTTGAGCAAAGGAATAAACGGTGTGAGTGGTCGAGATCTTTAAACTTCTTAATGCTCTAAGTGGGAAATATTTCACAAAAGTTACCTCTTAGCTTGCAGTCTCCCTGACTTTCGACTGCTCTGATGGAGCAAATGGAGTAGAAAGCAACAGAATCATTCCAGCCACCGATTCTGTCGGTACAGGAGGGGCCTCCAAGTTCTGTAGAGTTGGTCTAGATGGTTTCTGTGCAGTTCCCGTTACACAGCTCACGTGACATGGAATTAGTCTCCTGACTAATGATTTATTGTCTGAGAGGTTTTTTCTGCCAAAGTCTAATGTTTATCTATTTACATTAATATGAAATCAAATATTTTAGGTTTTTGGCTTTATTTTTGAAAGACAAGCGAGAAGGGAGGGGAGTTCATTCATATGGAAGTCTCAAGAATTCTTAAGACACGCCACCTGCATGCATTGCATGCCAAGATGTAGTCAGCCTCTTTCTGTGGCTGAATGACTGGATAGCTATTATATACAATTTTAAAATTTAAGCAAGATCCACCTGAGATCATGCGCTACCATGCAGTTACTATACTTTCTGAGGAGATAAGAAACATAGGATGCATATCTGAATCGGACAGAGCAGGTTCTTGAACCTGAGTATATGGCATCTGAAGTTCACCCAGTGATCCTCATTTGACTTTGGTTCACTCTTTCCTATTGCTCTCAGAAAACCCATCGTGTGTCTGAGAAACATTTCAGTGAAGAGCTGCCGTGTTCCCGGGACAAGATTCTGTTCTGACAATCAGTGCTGGCTGGCAGTTAGTTTTGCTAAGATAAAACTAGTTGGTTCAAAGTATGGTAGAGACCATGCAAGTCTGTTGCTGTAGTGTGGTACTTTCTTGACTAGGTGTGGTACCTTGTGGGCTTTGGTTAGTTCCTGTAGAACTACGAAGTCTCAGCTTTTGTGCAAGAACTGTCCCTAGCATCAGGAGGGTGCAGCCATTTCGTATACTACTGCACAGGGCAATCCATAGTGACACTTCTAATATTCCCTATTTGTTCATTGTTATGTATTACAGGTGCATTTAGCTTTTTTAGAAACAAACACTAGCCTCTCTGTTATGTCTGTCTTTGCCAGATATTCAATACCAATATATTTTGCATTGAATATAAAGACAAAAGGCCAAAAATGTTCTTAAGTCTTGCTATATCCTGTCTATTTAAAGTCAGGTAAAGGTGAATAATACCTAAACTATCTAAGGAGGAAAGGTACCATTTTGAAAAACAGTGTAATAGAAAAGCCTCTTCCCTTACAGCAAACATTCAAGCCTCTAAAGATATTCCCACATTTCTCAAAGAGTACACTCTAATTTACAAAAAAAATATTGAATAAAAGACATCCTTTCATTTTGAATTGTATCCTAAAAGATTGCTGTGAAGGTGGATGCTACTTCAAACAGATTTTCATACCGGATAATTTCTCAACACTTTTATCTTCTAGGGACCTACATTTTTATCAGACAATGACTAAACATAATCTAACGCAGGACCGTTAACTCTAATGTGTTTTTTTTTGTCTATAGATATATGCAAAAAACCTGGTGAATGCAGATAGGTGTGCACTCTTCCAGGTTGACCACAAAAATAAGGAGCTGTATTCAGACCTTTTTGATATTGGAGAAGAAAATGATGGGAAACCTGTCTTCAAGAAGACCAAAGAAATAAGGTAAGGGTAGCTAGCAGAAGAATGCGGTTTCATTATAACTACGGATGTGCAGGCATTTTGTTACCCAGTCTCTGTGCCTACCTGCAGGTACCCTGACAATACTTGTCATACTGTGATATCATTCCCACCAGGACCCGCCTCCAGAAGGTAGTACTTCTGGGAATGACATTGCAGTGCCATCGAAACAACGTCTCTGAAGCTATAACGTCACTCCTGGAAATGCCGTCTTCCGGAGGCGGTCCTTTTGGAAATCATGTTGGGAAAAAAACAGAGGTGTTCTGAGGTAGGTAAAGGTGCAGGTAAAGGTGCACCTAATCCATAGTCTGCCAGTATGGGACTTTTTTTCCCAAGAGGGTTCCCAAGAGGAATTGAAATTTGTGCGATTCAAGCACATCCAAAGCAAGGAAATCACAACTTGTACTTCTTGCGGATGGATTAGGTGTGTGTAGAATCTAGTACGGACTGGTCACTGGTTTTGAAGATTTCAAGTCCAGTAATTTAGTTTTACTTGTTCTCATGTGAATGTAGAGTATTTTCAAACTTCTAAATAATTGTGATTCTGAAGTATGCTTGAATTTGAAATTTGAAAATTTGAAAATGCATATGGGCTTGTAACGAATACATAGGATTCTCTGCCTAAAATTGGTGTGTATTTCTGCTTCATGTCACAAGTACCTAATTTTTACACATATGCAAGTTTTTTTAATGAAAGAGGCAGAAGAACAAAGTCAATATAACATTTTTCACTCTTCAAAAATTATGAATCCTTAATAGATATAGATTGAGATTTTCAAAGGCACACAGGTTTTAAACCTGCAGCTTCTTAAAAAGAAAGAAATGCATGACTAAATATCATGCACTAAAATTTTGTTAAAATACTCAGCATAGATTTTTCTCAGATTTTTTTTTTTCATTTCCTTCTTATACTTTTAAAGTTTTAGGCCAATATGAGATGTGATTCATGTCTTCACTTAGAATCCTTTAGACAAACTTACTCCCACCTACTACATTGTGTGAGTGAGAATGGAAGGAGTCAAAATTGGTGCGATTCAAATACTGACAAGCAAGGAGGTGGTGTAAATTAAAGAAGGTGGCCTGCTTTAACATGTATTTTCATACTCCTTCTTGGTAATTGTTTTTTTTGCTTATATCTTTCTGTCTTTTCTGTATGAAAATTATTGAAATGTTGACTCTGTGTGCGAGGCTGTGAGCCATTTCATGGGTGCTGTATACTGAAAGAGAAGTACAACTTAAATATCTGTAAGAAAGTGTGACTGAGTCAGTCATCAGGAAGGAGCTTTAAGTTGGTGTGATGTACATATCATAACAGGCAGCAGAAGAAACTAGCTTAAAGTCAGGTGTGCAGGGTGAAATCCTGTCACCTTTGTCACTAACTTCAGTGTGGGCAGGATACTACCCAGGTACATTTAGATTTGCAATTGTTCCACATGTGATTCTTTCTACTTATTTTTTTCCACAAATTCTTTTGTGCTTGTATGTCATAACTGTTTTAGGTCGATGAATTGAAAATTATTTCCTTACAAGACAGACTTGTAGATTTGTCTGATTCGACCCCAGAATATATTTGTTGTGTTTAACTTTCTTGTGGTGGTGAAGCGATGCAGTTAGTACCATGGCATTGTTTGCACATAATGAGATGAAACAAGCTGGTTATTCTGAAGTGGCAAACGCATATAATGTTTAGCTTTGAAATTTCCACTGGTCTGTTTCCTGCTACCCGAAGAAACAAGCTCTATATGGCCTATGATGTGTCTAAAGAAACAATGAATATGTAAAAGTGATGATAATGTCATGTTTATTAGGCATAACCCCCAGGGTTATTGAAGGCTTTGAATTTTTGTCATTAAAATGGTCATATTATGGCATCTTTTCTATTAAGCTATGTAGTTATATAAAATGTTTTCAGAAAGTATCTATTAGCATGTGCTTTTTTCTTTTATTATTTACTACTAGTTGTTGTCTTGTAAGATTTTTCTCCTAAAAGCATCAAAATTACGCTGGTTGGGAACAAATACCCATTACCGTGCCCAAGACAGACTCCACTGGAAAAATGTTTTTCCAGACAGTTCATATTGTGGCTAACACACATTTTTATTTCCTACAGATTTTCTATAGAAAAAGGAATAGCTGGTCAAGTGGCAAGAACAGGAGAGGTCCTTAACATCCCTGATGCCTATGCAGATCCACGCTTTAACAGGTACGATGTTACTCGTGGGAGGGGAAGATAGCTTACCAAACCTTTTACTGAAATTTACTACTTAAATTTCATATTAGAATGCATTCGTGGAGCTGTGATCCTCTGATAGGGAGACAACAAGATACAATTAAAAGTATTATTTTTAGCAAATAGAAGTATAAAGGAGAAAAATTTAGTTATTTTTCCTGCTATGGAACTTTGCCCAGTTAGGTAGGCTGGTGCTGATTTTCTTTATTAGCCTCCCTGCAATCTGATTAGTTTCAGAGGAGAAAAAAAAGTTCACTAACAAATAGCATGCCTAAGTACCTGAATGTATTCTTTAATTTTATGAATAAGCTGACTGTACATTTGAGGAAGGATTAATTCCTTATCTTGCAAATGGAGATTAAAGGGTTGAAAAGTTTTTTCTAAATATGACACTGTAGATGGAAATATTTGAGAGCTTTGGAGGTGAACTTCTTGCAGGTACTAATTACATCTACTTTAAAACTACTTACTATATTGTACATCAACATTTCTGAGAATCAAGGAATATAAGTTAATTAATAATATTAACTTTTTTCTTTTTTTCCTTTCCCTTTTCTGGCTCTCTAGAGAAGTAGACCTCTACACAGGCTACACAACCAGAAATATCCTGTGCATGCCTATTGTAAGCCGAGGAAGCGTAATAGGTGTTGTGCAGATGGTGAACAAAATAAGTGGAAGTGCCTTCTCTAAAACTGATGAGAACAACTTTAAAATGTTTGCAGTCTTTTGTGCTTTAGCCTTACACTGTGCTAATGTAAGTTTTATTTACAGTTTTGTAAGCTGTTTGTTATAATGAGAAGACTTAGAATCCTACTTAAGGATTTTGATGTTCCAGATTATTAAAGTGATTCATAAGCCTGTTTTGTTGAATTAACAAGGAAACTGGAATCATTGAATCCTTTGCTGAATAATTGTATTTTAAGAGGATGATAGAGATTCGTTTGATGCTTTCTGAAATAATTGTACTCTGGATACATCAAGTTCGTGTAGCTAAACTGAGGGATGCTCTCAAATGTGAATGATATCTGTCTGTCTTTGCTTTTCCATTAGAAAGTATGATTCTTATTTACTTTTATAAATTCAGGTCACATGTTTTACAAATTCAACTGGGGGATGGGGATGTTATGTATTCTCTTGATTCCATATGCTTAATATTCAACGATACCAATTTATACATTTATATGCTGTCCTATATACTCATAATTATCCATGCTTCTAGATAAGAGTGGATAGCCTTTTTTGTTTTCAAAGCCTTTATCATCACAAAAATTACTATTCCTGTAGGAAACATAAGCAATTTAATGATCATTGCTATACAAGTATAAAAATGCAATAACTGCAATAAAAATGCAATGCAGAAGAAATGTGTCATATTCATGGGAGGTAAGATACAATGCAATGCCAGTTAAGCCTGATGATTTACATTAAGCCATTTTACCAACATCATGCTGTCGGTATACTGGGGCAGCAAATTTTACTAACAATTACTTAAACTTGTTCCACCTGACTCAGGGCAAGTAGAAAGGCCTGCATATAAATGAAACTTGGGACTATGCAATCACTCAGTTGTGTGTGAGTTCACTCTTTTTAGATGATGAATGTTACCATTCAGGGCATGCTGCTCCATATTATCTTTACTAGTAAAATTGTTGTGTCCTCACTTGTTTACAAACCATGCCATGTCTGCAATAGCTGTCCGAACCTCTCAATAATTAACTGCACTTATTTTTCACATTTATTGCATAGTAATGTAAGTGTGATAAACATCTCATGTACTTTTTACTGGGTATAGGTAGCAGTTATTTGTACCAATTAATAGCTGAATTCATGCAGTGGCACAAAATATGAATCATGCCCTGTTAACAGTTTTCATTCTGTTAGCGTATTGGCAGGGACTGAGCTCCTTTTCTAACTCCTGAACTTTGATTCTTTTTCTTGTGAGAACTAAAATGCAGTGAAAAATTAGCCAAGCCTTAGATGTTTACCCAAGTGAGTAGATGCAGAATGATGTGATAGAAGGCCCAGTTTTCCTGAAGTACTGAATTTCATATAATCTGTCGCTTTTCTAATGCATGAAGTTGAGCAGCCAAAAACACTAATGTTTTTGCAGATGTGTATTTTAAGAATAAGTGCTTGAATACAGGAAAGAAATGTTTTTTCCTTTATTAAAATTTCACATTCATGAATGACTTCTCTTTTTCAGATGTACCACAGAATTCGCCATTCAGAGTGTATTTACCGTGTAACGATGGAGAAGCTATCCTACCACAGTGTTTGTACAGCAGAAGAGTGGCAAAACCTCATGCACTGTACACTGCCTCCACATATTTATAAAGAAATTGAACTGTAAGTATTTTCCTCATATAGCGACAGCTGCATCTTGTATCAGTCCATGAAAAAGATTTCCCCCCCCCCACCCTAGGCGTAGCGGAGGGTTTTGTAGGAAGCACTTTTATTATTGAACTATCCCAAAATCATAGGCGTTTATCTCTGGCTTTCTTATACTTAGTTACACTTAATGACCTGTGAACAAAATTTATCTATCAAAGGTGTAAAATAATACCTACTCGGAATGGTAGCATATTCCTCGGGCATGGGTAGCTACAGTAGTTGCTTTAAGCATTAGTTTATGTCTAATGATTGTAGACATGTGCTTGCTTTCTGATAGTCCCAAGTCACTAACAGCTCAGAGCCAGAGAGGAGACTGAGCTGGAGCATCAGTAGTTAAGACCAAATGCATGCTCTCATCCCCTTGTACCTGTTTTAGAATAAAAGATTCAGTTCATTCCTGGGATCTTCTGAGTTGTGTGGGTTTTAATTTGGGTTTTGGGATTTGGTTTGGGGGTTTTTTTTGGTGTGTGTGTTTTGTGCATCTGCTTGTGTTTCTTGAAGGAGGGGAAAATGGATACAGATCTCCAGACTTCTGAAGATAATTAGGGTTATGAATCCCAGGTGCTAGAGTTTAGAGTTACAGCCTAAATTTGGAGGAGGACTTCCCATCCAGCCTCTTAGGCTTTCTTTGAAATAATTCAGTTACTTTCAGCTCTCAAGGATCTGCTGTGTGCTGAAGATGTTCAGATGCTCTATCTGTATTTTACCAGTCAGTCCCCACTCAGAGTCATCTGATTTTTTAGTCACCATTTTTGGCCCAGGACAATAAATTCTACTGTAGTAACCAGGTGCCTAAAATCGGAAGTCTATGATATCGAGTCACCAAATCTAAGTTGTCTTTGTAAACCTGATCTCCAGAGCTTGTTCACTCCCGTCAAGCGCTGAGCACTGTAGCCGTGAGCGAGCAAAGCGTGCAAGCGTATGCTTAACAGGGGCTGCTTACAGCTAAAGTTCATTACATGCTGAAGTGATTTGCTTGAACGCCAGAGTATTAGCAGCTTGAAGGATTACACCCTAACAGAAGCTTATTCTCTGCAATACAATTTCTTGTGCTTTGTTAGATGATATTATATAACCCACCTCCTCAGCAAAAATTACTCCTACTTGCAAAGATGACAGGTTTCATGCTAAATTATATTAACATCCTTTAGTTTGAGCAATCTGAATACATTTAACCATTTTCCAAGCGGTTCAGCTACCTTCAGCTCTCTTGCACCTGCTGCGCTGTTCAGTATGCCACGTACGTGCAAGCGTTTAGCTGGGGTCGGTGGAAAGTAAATAGAAGACTTGCAGCACGGCAGGTGCAAGGAAAGGGGTTAATTAATAATCGAAGGACAAACAGTGCTGCTAAGCAGGTCCCTAATATTAGGCCTAAACGTTGATATTGGGAGAGAGGAGAAGTCATCAGCTAATGAAACATAAAAAGAATGCAGCATTAAATGTTTGATTTTTAACGTTTGGGCTTAATTTCTATTAGCCAGTAAAGGTTGATTTTTTTTTTTTTTTTCCTGTCAAAACTAGAGTGAGTCTCACCGCATTCATGACAGAAATTACTGAAAAAAGGCTAGTAAATACATTATTAGAGACACCATCTTTACAATTCCTGAGAGGCAAGTCTGGAATATTTTAGGAATGCCTGTAAAGCTCTCATCATCCCCGTAGAAGAAAGATTTTTTTACATTAAGCAATGGATTCTTAAATAAAGATTTATGTTTCTATTAACTAAACAAAGCCGAAGGCTAACCAAAGGCTAGCGGTTGTACTTGATGATCTTAAGAGTCTTTTTCAACCTAAATGATTCTGTGATTCTATGAGCATAGTTTTGTTGGCCTTAGCAGAAATATGTTAACTTACATTGCTGGAAAATAGAGCCTGTAAAGTCAGTTTTCTGTGTATATACAGAAACAAGTGAATGCTGTCAGATATATGTTAGCCTAGTCGTTTTCACCTTGGTTTTAGATGCTTTTGTCCTTACTAAGTTGAAACTTTCTTCTTAGATACCACTTTGATATCAGTCCGTATGAGGATGTCTGGCCTGCCATTTTTGTCTACATGGTTCACCAGTCCTGTGGGACAGCCTGGTATGAAGTACCTGATTTATTGCTTTAATTCTGTTATTTATGTGTTTGTTTATTAGGAAATTTTGAGACCATTCTTTTCTAATTCAAGGTCTTCTTTTCCTTGGGGGTTATTTACTATGTCTGGTCTGTACAGGGCTGTAATAGGCAGGCTGGATTTCTTGTTCCAGTTTCTTGGTCTTCAGTTAATAAAATTTGGGAACAGCCAGGTAAAAGAACTCATGATATCATCCAAACAGTCATCCTTCCAATATGTAGAAGTATTGTTTGGTTCTGAGATGAGATTGCTTTTCAGACAAGAGAGGGTGAAGATACTACAGGCACTCTTGCCAAAAAGGAGAGAAGGTCCATGAATACTGGTTTCTCAAATACATAGCTGCTGAAATTAATATAGTATATGGTTAAAATAATCCAAGGTTAGCTCTTATCTTGCTAAATGAATTAGTTATTGGCATCATTGTGCATTAATTATGGAAGTGAATGATTTTCAAATGAAATGTTTCATTTATTGTCCTTTCTCTCAGTGTCCATTATCATTACTAAGATCAGTAGTCTCTTGGCTAAGTATGTCCCATTGCTAAAAGAAAGGAGCTGCTCCGAATTATAGAAAAAATCTACAGATGGACAATTGAAAGGGGAGGTATCTCCCTGCAAAAAGGAGCAACATTTGGGAAACGTTTGCTGGGGACTGTTTCATCTTAGTAACTGGATGAACCTCCATGCCCTCAAAGCATACAGGGTCTTTCTCATGACTTCTTCAATACAGTTCTTAATACAGTTCTCTACTACTCAGTGTAGTTAGCATGTTTCTGTTCCTGACTGAATAGCTGTGGATGCAGGACTGGGGTTCAGATTTTCAGCTAAGTTCTGTTTTTTTCCCTTTCTGTCTCCCAGTCTCTTTCTTTCAAGGTGTAACTTTGATGGGAAAGAATTGATTTCTACTTGACGTTTTTCAAATGAGTCTCAGCTTTCACATATAAAGTTAAAGAAACAAAAGTGAGGAAAATATTTGAAAAGGAGGCTGTTGGGACTGGACTTGTGTTTAATTTCTGAAAGAACAAAACTTCTCAACCCTCTGAAACAAGTACAGCTATTCTAAGACTAAAATTTGATTTTTAAAGTATCAAGGAGTAAGGTTGTGCCTTTAAATATACACCTATGTAATGTATAACTGTCCTGTCCAGGGAGGATTTTGGACAAAAATCTGTGATATTTACTACATTTTCTTTCCTCTCATGAAGAAATTATCTTTTACCACTTCAATCAAGTATATAAAATACAGCAGTGGAGGAAGTAATAGTATTCTACGTTGAGGTATCATTGATAATGATTTTGGCTACAACCATTCTATCCCATAGTAACCATTGAGTTGATATTGGATGTAGATGGAAGTGACTGTTGTGATATTCTGAACTATGATGTACTATTTTAAACAGTAGTTCTAACGATTGTTCTAGACCTGTCTGACTTAACTCTCTAGAATTAAAAAAGAAAGCCTAAAGTTTTTTTGAAAGACAGTATGCCTCCATTTTTACTAATGTCAGACTAAGGCTAAGAAGAATGACCTTGCTCAGCATACAACCATAGAAATATGTTTTTCTATCTAACTGGCTCCATATAGCGGATGTATTTACATTTTCACATGTAGATCACAGACATTCAACTTTGTTTTCTCAGCCCACATGTAGTGCAAAACTAGAACATTAATACTGCTTCCCTGAGATACCTAAGAAATTATCAAAACATGGAACTTAAAAAAAAGTCAAACCACAGTAATGGGAAAAAATGAGAATAAGAGAAAACTGATCTGTTATGAGGGAAAAAGTCAGTGACTTGGGACTCTGGCATCTTCTGTTCAGTTCTGGGCTCAAGTGTAATATTCCCTTTTCACCACAGGCAGCTCAGATTAGGTACTTTAGAAAATTTTACCTGATATCTAATCTGTGCTTGAATTTCCCATCTGTAAACAAAATGTATTCAGCTTTCCTTTCAAAGGAACATTGGTAGAAAAAGGTCTATTAAAGATTGTGCAGAGCTGTGGTACTACAGAATATGAACTCCCTCGGAGGTGTTTTTGGTGAGCACATAAGCCAAACTTAACAATTACTTTATTACTGCTTTTTATTATTACCTTAGTGAAAATACTCTTGATCATAAATTCATTTTGCTTGTCTATCTTAACAGCAAAAATATAAAAAAAATTCTTTAAGAAATAATCCCCTAAATGCTGTAAATGTGGGGCATCTTCGTGGTTGACCAGCAATTACTTAGCAAAATATTGTTTGTTCAAAAATGAAGAAACAGTGAAACGTGAATTTCCATTCATTCGCCCAAACTGGAAGAAAAATCTTAAAGTCTTGGAAAAAAGTAAAATCTTCTTCTTTTCATGGTGTCAGTATGTCTAGTATCTCAACTTCTTTTATTCAAAACAATTTATGCATTTGGCGTTTGACTGAAATTTTAATTTAAACAGGATTATTTCTTCAGTGTCAGTTGCTTAAAACCCCTAATTTTCTGGTTTGATCACAAATGATGTTTTCAAATTGTCCGTTAGATGCCGAGTTTCAGTATTTGACAGGTTGAATAGATAACGATTTAAAGAAACCACGCTTCAAGTTTCTGGGAGTGAGGAGGGTTATGCAATTGTGTTGCCTGAGCTGGATAGCTTGACTTATGTTCCAGAACTTTACAGATTAAACTAAGAGCATTGTCGTGTATCCATGGTCCTCTGTCCTTGCCAAAACTTGAATGACTCTTGTAATCAACAAGTCTTCTGCAATGAGAGTCAATCCTAGCAAGAAGAGTAAATCAAAGAGCATCTTTTCTCCTCTGTTGGTTATTTTCCCATTCTTCTTTCTTGTCTCTGACCAAGTTAATTTCTTTCTAGCTTTGAACTTGAAAAGCTATGCCGATTTACTATGTCTGTAAAGAAGAATTATCGCCGTGTGCCCTACCACAACTGGAAGCATGCAGTTACCGTTGCACATTGCATGTATGCCATACTTCAGAACAACCAGGGGCTTTTCACTGATCTAGAGGTAGGTGAGATGATTGTATCAGTTACTAGACCTTATCAGAGGTATCAGCCATCGCAGAAGTACATTTTCTGTGCAAAACTCTATTTTGCTGTCAGCTTGGGCAGAGCGTGTATAAAGGTCCCCACAGAGGAACGGGTGTGAGTAGAAAGCTTGAGGAAGGAGAATTATTCAGATTCCTAATCCTAGTGTTTCCTTCACGTTTTTCAGGTCTGCCCACTGAAGAAGCACTAGCAGATTTGCTATAAGTCCATGTCCACGTTTTGAGGTTCTCCCTGCCCACTTACAACCACAGTCTTTATTTTAATTATTTAACTAACTGTCGGATCTGTACTGAGGGGAGGGAAACACCCTGGATCGTGAACCCTGTGAGGTCTGGGTAATCCTGAATAGGAGGACAAGGGTTACAGAGATGGTTGACATATGTGAGTAAAGGAGATGAGTAGAAAGAATGGAAGGAAAACAGTTGTCCAAATGTGCTAGTTCACTGATTAACTTTTATTGTACAACAGTTTTCCTTAGCATGCGTGTACATATTTTGAAGATAAATGCATAGTGTTTAAAAAAAATCAGGAAAAAAATACTTTGGATAGATCACTAACTGCTGAAGTTATAACAATAGAATGGAAGGCTTAGAATGGTTAAATGTTAATATACACTACGAAGAACTGTCAGTTGTTTTTTTTTCTGAATTATGGTAGGTGCAACTGGGAGTGCTGTCTATTCTTAATACTACCTGAAACTTCTGACTGGGTGAACCTGTTTTCAGTTGTGTATAACTTCGCCAAACACTAGCCATTTGGGCTGTAATTTTCCAAGCTCCGTGACTTTCTCAAGCTGATTCATTTGGGGAAATTTCAGCCAAAATTGTTTGGCTCTTATAAAGAAACGTGCTAGGAGAAATCAAGTTTTTGTTCAGTGTATAAGAGTAAAATAGACTTTGGTGATCTTTCAGTTGAAAAGGTCTAGTTTATTCTGCTGTAAAGCATGGACTTGAAAATTGACACTGAAATAGGAAAGTGGCATTTGCCAGGCATATGCTGAAAGTTGGCAAAGCTATACAAGTTTGAAAAAATCAGTATTCCTTTAACAACAAAAATCTGTGGATTGCAGCTTCAGGGAATATTTCAAGCTCTCATAACATTCAGTACTAACCAAGTAGTAAGGCCCATCTTTTTGGAGGCACAGAGTAAGAAAGACGGAGAGCAAAAGAGGCAGCTGTTCAGAGAGATGGAAACAGTCTTTGTTCCCTGCCAAAGTCCAGGCAGCCTTCACCGGTTTGAATGCCTTACCCCAGTCGATGTTCCAGCTCTTTCTAGCAGTCTCCTTTCTTGAGACTGGAGATGAATCCAAAAAGAATACAGGAAACTGCTGAAGGCAAGTTTGGGTAACTAGGATGGGCTGGTCTCGGGTGAGGGATGATGACATGAACCTCGATAGACTTAGAGATGGGAAGAGAAGTATGAAACACTGCAGAGGGGGCTGTGATCTAGAGACCAATAGACACAGCAGTTGGCAGTGGTCAAAGAGTTGGGATCCAAGCAGGGACAATATGTACAAGGTCAAGGACACTGGGATTAGGCATTGTATAATCCTGAAGGACTGACACAAGGCTGACTTTCTGGGACATGGAGAGTGGGACAAGGTAGACAGAACCATCTGGTACAAGGGACAGACTGATCAGAACTGTAAGACTGGAAAAAACACAGGCTGTAAAGGACGCAACAGGAGAATGAAACTTGCGGGGGAAGGACAGAAGAACTTACGCCCACTAGATCTAATGTAGCACGAAGGATTCTGAGACTCATCTTTCTTTTGCTGTCAGAGACTGCTTTTCAAGTCTATTGGTTACACATCTTGCCCCTCCTGATAGTAGTGAAAAGGGGATACCACCTTCCTGCAGCTGTTACTGCACAACTTCAAGTAATATAGATGTGTGTGATGTTCTCAGGGTTCCACTCATGCTGAGGATCTGTGTGGACGTGTGTTGCTGCATCTTCTGTTTTACCATGTGCTTTTTAAAAATGCACTTCACAAGATGCAATATTGAAAAGACATCATTAAAAATAAAAGTGAAGGATTTAAAATAAAAGCGAAGGTCTCAAAATCAGAAATACATTTCAGGTTGCTACAACCTGAGTTCTGCACATTGTATATTTGTGATAAAATCTTTATCATCATTGTTTGTTATTTTTCCACACAATCATGTGCCTCTTAGTAGAGTATACAGGTTGAATGTTGCTCACTTAATAATCAGTATTCTTTTTCTGCTTCATTTTATAGCCTTATCCTTGTTTACTGAACACTCATCAGAACCATGTATAAGACAGAGCTGTTAAGTCTATAAAGACAGTTTCGTGATACTCCATGCTGACAGTGACTGCTTCACAAACATTAATGAATGTGTTTTCAAAACACACTTGCTGTGTGAAAAACTTTTGCTAGTGTTCACGTATTTTGTGTGTTGAAAGACAGATTTCAGGGACTCCATTTCTTCAGGATATTAAGAGTGAATTAAATGAAAAAATCAGTTTCACCTAGGCAGCTTGGTCAGTGTCTCCGAGGAGTGTTACGGAGGCAGGTCTAGCATCAGACTTTGGCACAGCTGCCTTGACCAGGAGATCATACATCTTACTTATTTCCTCTCCCTCAGTAACTGCACTTTTTATTTTTTAATAAACATGGTAAGAATTCAGTGGATGACCAGGCTATCTGTTTAAAACTCAGATTTCTTCCTGAAGCAGAATCCCTCCAATAGTATGTGATTGTGCAACATTTTTTTTTTTTAATTCATAATATATAAGAGGTTTGAATTACAACTTGTCTGAGAATTTTAATTCAGCATGTCCTCACTTTTGTGTTTCTCACAATATTAAGGATGTTTCTCCATGTGCTTTTTGAAGGCTGTGTAAGCATAGTGCAACTTTTACAGTATTTTGGGAAGAGAGTGACATCTAGGGGCAGGAAAGACATCTTACTTTTCATGTTTCTCTCAATTTTTTTTGTAGCGAAAAGGTCTTTTAGTTGCATGCCTGTGTCATGACCTGGATCACAGAGGTTACAGCAACAGCTATCTTCAGAAATTTGATCACCCCTTAGCTGCTCTCTATTCCACGTCAACAATGGAACAGCATCACTTCTCGCAGACTGTGTCCATCCTGCAGGTAGGATTATTGAATTTGTGTCTTCTGTGCAGTAGAGTCCAGTGGTGGAAATAGGAGTCACATCATGACCCAGTAGATTTCTGAAGCATGCTTAATTTTATTTCTGGATTGTAGTGCTCATTTAGAAGAGTGGGAGATTTATTACAGCAAGCCGGGTTCCCCAATTAGCAACCCAAGCATTCAATAATAGTGCAAAACATAGCTTTTCCAAAATCTTGATATTATAAAAAATACTGTGTATTTGAAGGTCTTTGCTTATGGCCTGCCTTTGGAGCTTTTAGCTTCTGGGTCAATTAGGGTTTTTCCTATAACCACGTGGAATAGGAATTTTAAAAATGAAAAATTAGTTTCTCACTTACTTAGATATTTCCAGCATAATGTGCTTCAACAAAGTCTTCAATCATCCTGAAATTCTGAATAAAAGCTCAAGTACTGGCAAAAGTTTGCATGAGAAGCTTGAAAACCTGCTGTAATAAATTCCATGAACAGTAAATGTGTGGCATGAAGGAGGAAATGTTAATTTTGCACGCATGAAAAGTTTAAACTTGTTTCATTATGTTATCGTGTGCTTTTTTGTTATTCAGCAATTTGAAATTAAAAAAAAAACTGAGCAAGGTAATATTCTATGAAAGAGAGTTCCTAATACGAGGTAATGTGTCCATATGTTTAATGAATAGAAAGCTACAAGAAAGCATGCAGACGCATTTTGGGAAATCCAAGTGTGCTACTGACACACAGATATTTTCTCATCAGTGAAAATTTTTTTCATGCTCAATTAGAAGAGTGAGAACTCTCACCTATGAAACCACTGCCAGTCCGTAACATATTTGTGCTCACTGGTTTTAGTTTACCATGCACATGCTCTATGCACAACCTTACTATGCTACTGCGCCACTAATTCGTTGTTAACTTTTCTTTCTTTCTGGTCTTTCAGGGGGAAGATATTTATTTTCTTAAATATCTAATCACCTTTTAGGAAAAATACATATTCTGTATTGTATTCAGAAGTACATCTTGTGATTATGGTTTTAGGTATCATATACATTTCATCAGAGAATGGAAGCTTTATCTCTGAATGCTCCTCCATGTAGGAGGGTGTAATTGAATCCTTCAGTGGTGGTATGGCATTAGATTTTTAGTATTCATTCTTCATGTGAGTTTGTGCACAGTGAGCAGGTTCCTCAGTCATTAACGCTCCTCTGTCCCACTATGGCTACGTGAAGCAGACTTCAGTCATTCTTCAAAAACCATTTTGCATTTTTCCTGCAGAAATGTTGTAGTCGGTGAAAGTCCCAATTGCCAAGAAGGCAGGGAACCTTTTTGCTTCCCTGCTGCCTCCTCGCTTTGGCCATCGGCAGGAGTGAGGAAAGGGAGATAGGTGAGCAGGGCTGCAGAGTGGATTCGGACACTGGCTACCCAAGTGCCCACGGCTGGTGATTATTAGCAAAGGCAGATTTGAGCGGCCTTTTGGACTTGCTGTTTTTTCATTTGAATCAAAAAACCTTACTGAATTCCTGGACTGTTACCAAAAAAAGCCAAGCAACCCACCCAACCCTTTAGGGTTTATCTCAGTGAGTTTTAGTTTTATGTTAGTAACCTGCAGTACTTCTCACTGTTTGAAACTTTATAGCTGCTTTGCTCATCCACCTGCAGTTCTAGTGTACAACATACTTCCAAATACAGAGGATTCCATTCGCTAGCTGTAGCTCAACAGGGAAACAATAAAATCTTAGGAGCTGTCCTTCGTATGTACTACTCAAAAGCCTAAGTGACATGCTCAGAAATGGCAGCTTCTGTCAGTACTTAACGGAATCTGTTGTTTTCTAGTAGTATGAACAGAAGCTGTCACAGTGGTCTTTCTGACAGTGCAGCTTCCCTAAAGAATAGAATCTAGAATAATTTAAATATTAGGACAAATAGCCTGTTCTCATGGATTAGGCAAGCAAGGTCAGGGAGGAAAGTGTCCCCAAAACCCTAAATCATGAAAACTAGTAGTAGTCATTTCCTGCTCCCAAAATGTTCATGATGGGTTAAAATGTTCTGAACTTTTTTTTTTAAACATCATGTTCTGTGACTTAGGAGTCTGTCAAAGGAGCATTGAGACATAGATGGATCGTATTTTCTATTCATTATTCAAAATAAATCTACTTGTCCAAGTAAAAATGTTGGAAAATGACGTTTACATTCCGAATGGTGAGAGAAACAAAGCCTATTTGCACCATGGAGGATTTATTTTGAACAAATTATTTAAATGCTTGACAAAAGTCAGAGAAACTTTTTATAAGCTTCAGCCCAAATGCCAATTAAATGTCAAAGCATATCTGCATTTGATATATTTTAATAATATTTTCTATTTGTGAATGTGCACACCTTGACATGGCTGGCTCATTCTTTCTTATTTTTCTCTGTTTCCTCTCAAAAGTAGGAAGACTTTTGACAAGTTGTTTTCCAAATCTTAGAGACAGCGAATAGTGTTGACTTTTCAAAATGTGATATAGCTTCGTGAGTGATCACAGTGCACAGATATTGTCAGTTAAATGCACAATAATACATAGTGGAAATATTGCAAAGGGATGACAGTGGCATGTTGCCTCCATAGTGGAAACCATTGTCTTTAGTTTATGAGTCAGTCAGCTCATGGTTGAACAAAGCAGCTTTTTCCCCTAAATGTTCATATACATTAAAATACTGTAATTAACTTTATAGAGAAAATTGTATTAGTAAATGCAGCAATTCCAGGCACATTTAATTTGGAACACTATGAAAACAAAATTATTTTAGTACTTTAACTTGGATATTTCCTTATCCATATTGTGGGTTACGCGGTATCAAAATCGTACTTCAGAGTGAATCAGACAGTTTACCAACTTTGCAATGCAGTACTCTGGATCAGGATTGAATCACAAGTTCCCAAGCTAATACTGTCTGGAAGTGCTGTGTCTGTAGTGCTTATAAATCAGAGGAGAAAAAGCTAGCATTTTTCTCTATTAATACCTTTAAGCTTCAGAAGGAGCAGTCCAAAACCAGATCAGTGGCTTAGTCATAGGTTTCATGACAGTATTTAAAAAAGGAAAGATAAAAATGGGAATTTCAGGCTGTCAACATTTGAATTTGCAAAAAAAATTGTCATTGGGCTGTAAAACCATTGTAACCTGTCTGGTGAAGTAAAGACTGAAATCATCTCAGAATTAGAGCTTGTGCTTTTTATTGGTTTTTTACTTTTTCATAGCTGGAAGGGCACAATGTCTTCTCCAATCTGAGCTCCAGCGAATATGAGCAAGTACTTGAGATCATCCGGAAAGCCATCATCGCCACAGACCTTGCCCTGTATTTTGGAAACAGAAAACAGCTTGAAGAGCTGCATCAGACCGGAGCATTAAACCTTAAGAACCAAGCACACAGGTGAAGTAGCAAACCAGTATTAGTTCACTATGGCATTAGCCCTAGAAAGAAAAACCTTACTTTTGCAAAAAAAATTTCTGTGTACACAGTAATTTTCTTACATATAAGATTTCTAAGACCAGCTGTGCGTAAAATTTCAAGTATGTAACAGTAATTTCCAGTGTTTTATATTTGCGTTTCACTGCCTTTGGATGTCAACTGCACAGTTCAGTGACAGATCATCTGCAGAGGAAAGTTAGTGCACAGGCAGTTAGGTGGTGGGGAAAAAGGTACAGTGCAATAGTTACTTTTATTTTTATGTCAATATTTTTATTATTCTGTCAACATGCTTTTTTGGAAGGAATTCTGGTCGATCTCAACCTTTATGAATTCAGATAGCTCTAAGTTTTAAAAATGTACATTTATATTCATAAATACATGACTCTGTTCACATAAGCAAAACATAGTGCAGCCTGGATGAGAGGTGTGCCTCATAAGAGGCTTCATTAAAGTGCTCATGCAGCCCTACAAGGCTTCTTTACTGGAAAGTGGATCCTGTCATTAATCTAATGCAGGGAAAAACTAGAGAGGTAATATGGGAAAATATTGAGTCAGGATTCTGATTTCTTTTCAAAAGGAACTTTGGTACTTGGGTCTTCTTTCTGAGGAGTTTTACAGGTTTTTGCCAGTAGTTTTGAATAAATTATTACAACACTGTAGGAAGGGCAGTTTTTAAAAGCTTATTTCCCAGTATGAAACTGAAGCTTTTCAGACTTGAATAAACCTCAGCATCTTAAAAAGACAAAGATATAGTAGTTCCTGATAGTCTCAGAATGACATTTACCAGAAATCTTGAATTTAGGGTTTATGAAATTTAAGTAGGATCACAACTATTTAGTGTGTGATTGAATATTGTGTTATGCTGATTTTTTTAATCTCACCTGCCCTCAGAGCATTTTCAGTGCAAAGCCACGTGCCTGAAGGTAGGACATCAGTTTGTAATGTGGCTAAAGAATCCGAGACTTCTAGTTGTTACCTGTACGTACAGCGGAATGCTAAATTTGGCCCTTACGTGGCTGCTGAATCCTCTTGCTTAACTCAGGGGAATCTATTGATTATATTGTGTATTTGTTTATTTTCTCTGGTATATTTGTCTGTTGGTACAGTTTTAATGACTGCCATGACATGGGCATGCAAGTTAGCCAGTTGTGTGCTTTTCCCATGGAATAGGCATTATTAACAAAGATGCAGGTGTCCTTAAGTGTCATCTTAAGTTCTCCGTTGGGTGGAAGACATGTGAAATCATTCATTAATTTGCCAGTTTTCTTTATAAAACTTTGATTCATAAACCACAGGTTTGGGTAGTAGACGAGTGCTAGAAAAATGTTTAAATAAGCTTTTTGTGTGTGTGCCTTATTTTAATAATGATTATAATCCTACTGATGCTGTTCAGTTATTCTGTGAACAGGTTTGTCAGTGTATAGAACAGAGTTAAGTGTGTAGGATTCTTGTTCTGTCAGGGTCAGAATTCATTCCAACAAAGCAATGACAGAGTACCTTGACATAGACTCAGAACTAGTTTTTCCTGGTTTTGGAACGTGCGTTCCTCTCTCTTTAAAGAACAGAAAGAAACACAGCAACAGGATATGCCATCTTTCTTTTTATAGACTTGTACTGTGTTTTCAGAAAATCAAGGAGGGGCATGCGAGTGTTTTAACAAGCAGGCATTCTTGTGTAGTTTTCTATGACTGTGATTGTGCAGAGGATAGTCAATGAACTCTGGTTGCAAACGATGCAGGGAATACTACAGGGAATATAATATGCAATTTGTGTGATGCCTTACCAATGAATCATAAACAAGTGAGGAAGAAACAAGCAAGGTGAGAGAAATTTTGTAGTATATATACTTTACTACTGATTGAACTGAGGAAGGGCAAACAAAAACTTTGCAGTGTGATCATTAATTTTTTACTGAAATTACAATTTAATGCAATTTTATTTTAGAGATAGAGTGATTGGTCTGATGATGACGGCTTGTGATTTGTGTTCTGTAACAAAGTTGTGGCCAGTTACCAGACTGACGGCCAACGATATATATGCGGAGTTCTGGGCTGAGGTATGTGTGTTTCTTTTGTTTAATCTCTTTACAAATGGAAGTATACAGGAAGAAAAAACAACCATAAGTATTTTTCAATCGATATCTCAGCATGCTTGTTTTAAAGGGTGTTCACTCTCTTTATAAATGGAAGTATCCAGGAAGAAAAAAACAACCATAAGTATTTTTCAATCAATATCTCAGCGTGCTTGTTTTAAAGGGTATTCATTGGTGCATGCATGTGTTTTGTTGTTTACTCTGAGGCTATTTAAAGAGCTGAGTTAGCTTCCTAATTTTCTGGCAGTGTTTTTTCTCTCTGTTAAAGATGAATTTAGAAAGTATGTCCTAACATAAAGTGACCAAGTAACAGAACACAGAAGAAAATCTGTAAGGTTTTTTGAGTCGCTAACTGTAGTTTTGTGAAGGATCTATTTCTATTCTAGAAATCCAAAATATGAAACCAGCTTCCAGGTCAACTGCCTTGAAACACACTTATAAAGCTGTAGTATGAGTCCAGGAAATGCTAAAGCAAATATGACAAACCTTAAAATTGTTCTGATCTGACCATTGGAATCTTCTTTGGGAGCCAGCCCAACAACTGGGTCTCAGAGAGAGCTGATTTTTTAATATGCTGAAAGTTACTCCACAGATAAGATGTACTGAGAACTGAAACAAGGCATTGAGCTGTGCTAATGTAATCATGTTCATAAATAAAGATGCAATCTCTCACGTGTCTTATGCTGAGGAGTAAATGTTCTAATTGTTCAATTTTTAATAAATATCCCTGCTGTAGAGATAAGGAATAAATTCTGAGGGTGTTGCATAGAGTTGGATTAAGCAGTTTTAGAAAATATGCTGTATTTTCAGAACTACTATTGCACATGTATATGATAAAGTGTTTTTCTTATCTGTTATGTGCCCTATGGAAGTCTGCAGAATTCAGTGGGCTTATTTCTGTTTTACACCAGTGTAAAATAGAAATCAGGCCCACAGAGTTGATGTAGCATGCATATAGTGTGGAGATTGTTGTCCTGCCTGTTGCGTGTTCATTATGAAATTCAAGATCTGCATGGCTTGGGGGTGTTTTTTGTATTCACATGTTCTCAGCTCAGACTACAATAAAGTATTTGAAAAACACAGACTGTATAAGCTCAAAGATCTAGTTCAGTACTCGCTTTCTAAAATGTCAGCACTGGAAAGTGAGTGTCCTTATGAGTGATATAATAGAGGTATAATGTTGATGTGCCCCACTGATTACATACTTCACTTTTTTGCTTACAAGTAAAAAGACTTTTTAATGCAAGTCTTGTGAACTCAGTGGAGAAGGAAGGATCAAACTGATTTTTTCCTACTCAACAATAGTAAAGGTGGAATTATGGACATAATTGAGCCTGCCCAGACTTTAACCTGTTTTGTAATCCAAGGATGAGTTAATAAAGGTGGATGTTGTTATATTACTACTTCATAGAGCAAATGTAAATTAGAAGTTATTGACAGAAATTGAATTCTGTAATTGGTGTTTTACTGAATCCTCTTTAAGAAGAGGTTAACTGATACATGGCAGAAGTTGAATATGTTGTGATCTAGTCAGGATGGCTGACAAATCCAGCCACAGGTCGAAATGCTTCTGGAAATTGGAAAGCTGGAGTCAGATACAGAGAAAATCCTGGGAAAGTGAAACCAATAGGAAGTTTAGATTGTGTTTCACTGCAGAAATTGTTACTTAATTGGGAAAAAGGTAAACTCTAGACAAGTATGTTTGACGAGATTGAATGGTTATGTTACAGTTTTAAAAGTAGGATAGAATGTTGCTTCTAATTACTACTGAGTTCATAATCTTAGTATGTTGAATGATTTATTCAGAGCATTTTTATAATATTTCTTCTTTGTGTAATCATTAACTAAAACAATAACTGCAGAAGAGGTTGCAGCAATTTTGTGATACGTCACACTGATCTTTTCTCATTGAACGAAGCCTAGTGTACCTAGTGTTTTCAGCTCAGATCTACCCTGATATCACTCAGCATGAAGCTTTCCCACAGTGCTACAACTCAAGCAAAATAATACGTTTGCTGATCAATTATATAGGATTACAAGCTTGTATAAGATTTGTCTGCTGTGATTTTTTTTTTGTGAGATATGAGGCACTAGGCAGTTGTTAAACCCTTTCTTGCAGTATTTAAGAGACTTACAAGCCTCTTATACTTGGAGTATGGCTATAATATGAACTTCTTGGCTTAAAATTTCAACTTTAACTTTCTGATCATGATCATAACTATGAGGATAAAAGCAGTATTTTTTATAATAGTATATCATATATGTGTTCGCACATACTGGACACAAGAAAACACTTGTGTTTCTGGTGCATGTGTTCCATTTAAATGTAGTACTTTTTTACCGTGAGGGTGGTTGACCAGTGGCACAGGTTATCCAGAGAGGTTGTGGATTCTCCATCATTGGAGATATTCAAAACCTGACTGGGCACAGCCCTGAATCACCTGCTCTAGCTGATCCTGCTGGGGTAGGTGTGTGGGATGGATTGGATGATGCCAAGAAGTCCCTTCCGACCCAAATCATCCTGTGGTTCTGTGATACCTTTTTTCTTTCAGGGTGAACTAGTGAACATAAATCTGAGCTTTGCTCGGTGTTGGCGTAATCAGTCAGAGGCTGGACAGCTTCGTCAAAGCTCTGACTTCAATTCTTACTCAGGCACTTGATATTAATCGAAAAGCAGCCTAATCATATGATCATATAATCATATGATGCTAAATGGTTTAGTGTTGAGGCTCTTATCATTGAGACTATGGTAGCTGCAGACAGTCGTGGATCAATCAATTACAGTACTTCAAGCAAATGGGAAAAAATTAAATATTATTTACCGGTGGCACATAAAACCAAAATTTGCTTACAGTTCCTAAATAACAATCCACTGAATTTCTGTGCTTGGACTTGTTACAGGCATCTTTTTTTTTCTCAGCTGAGGAAGGAAGCCTTTCCTTCTGTTTCTTTCAACAGTAAAATGTCTAACAGAGACTAGATTTGATGATTCTAGCCTCTCTAAGTACTTGGTGAAAGAAATATGTGATAGGAGAGAATAGTACAGACACCAATTCAAAAATACCTTCTTGACTGCATCTCTTGTTGGTTAACTGAGCAGGATCATAGTTAATAGGTGATGTTGAGGCCAAATATGCAAGATTTCCAGAAGCCCCCATCTTTTCTACACTCAAGGTAGTTGCAAGACAGTCAAACAGAAAGATGCTCTGCTCAGGCCAGAATCAATTTATTATATTGCAAACTTCTCTTTGAGTAAAGTTGCCAAAATCCTCCCTTGGAAGGGCATGTTGGCACTTGAAACGTGGCTTGATAAAATCTTAGGAGAAAGGTGTAATAAATTGTCTTCTGGAGATGCCTTCACTAACTGTAGCAGAAACATACAACACGGAATTAGGGAATGTCCCAAGCTTTCCGATAGCTAAACCTCTGTAGGCTGAATCTCACATTAAAGGACACCGATAAGCAAATATTGTACAAGCAGTTATCCTGCATAAACTTTCTCCCTAACTAAGGTGTATTAGGTTTGGCTGGGATGGAGTTAACTTTCCCCATAGCAGCCCTCATAGTGCTGGCATTGACTGTCGGACATGGGGGAAGCTTCTGGCATCTTCTCACAGAAGCCGCCCCTGTAGCCCCCCTGTTACCAAAACCTTGCCATGAAAACCCAATGCATAAGGTTAGCAGTTTGAAGATCACATTGACTTTGGAATCTCAGACATAAGCAGCAGCCAAAAGCAACCATTGCTGTGGCTGTAGTTGCCTTTATAACCTCAAGATTAAACATCCGTGGTGTTTTGACAATGCAGTTGAGGAAAACTTGGAAAACTTCAATTTGTTACAGAAAGTAGCCAGCTACTTACAGATTTTTAAGAAGTAATTGTGTTCAGGCCCAGTGTAGTGCTCAGAAGCGTGTTTTGGCTGCTCTGCTGGTAATGGGTGAAATACAAGAGGACAGTACATTACATATATCTGGTCTTTGTATATACTGCATCTTTCCCAGTATTCCCCTTAAGAACATAGAGGGATAACATACTTAAAGAATAAAAGGCTGTTTGACAGGCAGCTTCTTTCTTCAAAGCAGCATGGTCAAAAAGACTGGATTGTTGACAAAGATGGCACATTGTAAATTCATCTGTTTTGCTCAGCTTTTCGTTAGATGGGTGAGCTGTGTTCTACTGGTCAGTGTATTATAGTGCTTTAAACAGATAAGGTTTTGAAAGATGAAACTACCTATAAATAGAACAGAATAGGATGAACTGATTTCTTTGGTTTTATTCTTCCAGTTGCTTTTTATTATGGAGACACCCTTGGAAACAAGGAAAACGTGTGTATGTTGGCTCAAAAACTTCATTTTCAGCATCTGCTATTTACATTATCACTTAGATGAATGTATAAAATGAGCCCGTCCTTGGGCAGTTTTACGAGATTGCCTTAGACCAGTTCCACAGGTCATTTTAAATTCTGGATTTTTAGATTGACACACAAGAGAACATGGAAATTAATTCAGGTCTTGTAGTCTTGATTTTTGTTTTCCTAATCTCTCTCTCTGCTTTTTTTCCAGGGTGATGAAATGAAGAAAACGGGTATTCAACCTATTCCAATGATGGACAGAGACAAGAAAGATGAAGTCCCTCAGGGTCAGGTATGAACATGGTATAAAACATGGATGGAAAAAACTTTTTATATATTAGTGAATGTTGCATTTGACATTAGGGTACGTGGGCTGTTGAATTCTATGTTCTGTATGCAAAACAGGGTTAATTTTTTTTAAGTAGCAGTGGAAAACTTGTTTTCAAATGTTTACTTAAGTGACAGTGTGCTCTTTGCTGTTGTCACCTGTTCCATTCCTTGTACTTGTAACTCTAGCTAAACCCGCAATCACCTACGGTTTTGAGAAGTGTCAATAACACTTTTTTAGCTTAGGAAGTGGTTGCTTCAGCCCTTAGATAAAAGGTTTCGCTGTTTTATCCTGAATGCAAAATGAACTTCATCATCTGTTCCTGTTTAAAATATTCAGGTTCAGATTTCAAAATATTTGTGATTTTAGACCAATACTTCTTCATTAGTTTTTTTGATAACTACAATCACTGCTTTTTGACATTCCTAAAACAAAGAATAATGTGAATAGTTTCTTGAGGATAAGCAGTAAAGGGTATATTTCTAAGAGCCTCAGTCATCTGTTTTTCAAAGTCTTTAGATACTGATTTGCCTGTGCACAAATGTGCAGAAGTGACTGCTTTTTTATGCTTTCCCTAGGGAAGACTGGTATTTTGTAAACATAAATTTGAGGGGAAAAAAGGTCTTTGAACTAACTTTTTGGGGTAAACGAAAAAGGTAGCTTGTCCTTTGATTATCTGAGCAGAGAAAAATAAATTTAAATTGTCCATTGTCCATTCATGTACATATATAAGTGTAAGGTTTTTTTTTATTTCAGTGGCACTTACAAAACGTTTCATGAACTCTGAAATTAGCAATAATATTTAAAGTAAGTTAGAAATGACAAAGTATTACAAAGTCACTATAGATTAATTACTTGGTAAGCAAGACTATGGAAATTTTTATATTCTGAGAATTTACTCCATATGCTCTATCATATTTTAGCATAAAAACTATTACCCTTATTATGGTAAGGAATTAGCAGTTAATTTACTAAATTTGTGTGTTTAGTATAAGCCTAAAAAGAGAAGAAACATTTTTCTGCACTGGGTTTATTTTTCCACACACTATACTAGTTATCTTTGAACATCTTGAAAAGTACATAGTATTACAGTAGTAGTCATCTTAGCATCCGTGAAAGAATTGTTAATGGGGTGAAAGCACAGATCTACAAAATAAGCTATTTTTTTTTCTCTTTAAAAAAAATACAGTATTTTTCCAGGTACTGTCTTCATCAGGTTCTTTTTTACTTTGTGCTCTGTTTCATGCTTCTTAAGAGTGTAACAGTAAAATATTAAGCAAAACAGGACATTAAAACCCAACTTCAGTAGTATAGTTGTAGCTGCTGTATCTTACAACAATGTTACAGCAAAATGTGAGATGTAGGACATACATAATTCTGTGAAAGTAACCTTTCCTATATTTATGTAGAGACTGAAGAATTTAATAAAGCATAATCATCCATTTCCTTGGGCTCTAACAAAAAGCATTAATGAGTATTTTTATGTGGATTTTAATTAAAGCATTAATACCTTATTTAAATGACAATGATGTTTAGGAAATGAGGATTTGTATAAACATGTAATCTCTGAAAAAAACCTTCTTCTGCCTCAAGTACTCATCTTTGATGAGAACAGCTCGTACTTTTCTCGTCCTCTCACTTGGCTGGCTAGATCAGCTGGTCTCTGTTGCGCTTTACGCCCTTTGCAGCACAACTCCTGTAAGGTCTCTCAATTGGATGTCTTCCTACTGTGAAGCCTGCACTGAGGATTTGTTCCTGACTCAGCAAGGATCCCATCACCCTCTTTTCTGCCCTTCCTTTTGGAACCCGTGAAGAAAACAGAAATGCCAAAACGATGCAGTGATCTAAAAGCCCTTTTAATAAGCAAGTCAAGCCAGCCTCTGAGTAATGAGGGGAGAGAGAAGGAACAGTTCACGTGCTTCAGCCATTCAAAGCTCATCCCAGAAATACAGTTTTCAAGTTGAAAATAAAAAGTTTACTCTTACGCAGCAAGGATTGAAATGTTAAGGGTGATTTCTTACTTCAGTCAGAACATTAAAGATCCAGCTCTTAAAGCTAGCAGTGCATTTAGGATGCACGGTTGGAGAGACAGGAACAATTTATTTCAGACACAAAAGATATTTTCTAGTTCCTCTTGCTTATACATCTTTAGGATATACGTACACTGCCTTTCCTGCAGTGACTTCAATAGTTTGCTCGTACCTGAGTGAACTCTAGGCTTTCTGTCTAGCCACAGCAACATAAAAATCAATCTGGAATAATTTATTCATATAATCTAAACCTTTTACAAAAGGGATTTGTGTGAGTTTGCTCTGGTCAGAAATGGAAGCTCTCACAAAGGAATGTTTTTAATTAGCTTGGCTTTATTCAAAACCTAAATCCATCGAGCCCTTTAGGGTTTTTCCTCCTTGATTGAAGTGCATTTTAACTTAAAAGCTGTCAGGACCTTAAAGGACACATTTTACTCTAAATCCTGGGGTTCCAAAGATAAGGTTGTTTGGAATATATTGCAGATGAACTTAGTTTGATTGAAATCTTTTATGTTTTGCAATGGCAACGCACTTCTCATTGACCCAGAAGGTCTACAGTGTGACTGTACCTAAGGTCCCATTTTAATTTTTTATAGCTATGGAGTAATCTTCTATTTTCTAGTGAAATAAAATAGTCCCCCTTCAAAACAAACAAACAAGAAAAAAAAAAGCCACAAGAAAAAAAATACATAGGAAGAAAACGACGCACTATGCAAAATAGCAAACTTTTTGTTGATGAGCCGACATCACAGCTGTGTGCAGCCTTGCCTTCTCACCAGCTGCAGTTTCCTTCTATTCGTTACATCATGATTACTTCAGCTCAGACTGTTGGGTTCTCAGGTCAGAAAATGTATCTTATTTTTTTTAAAGTACAGAATAGTCTTGGTTACATAGCAGTATGGGAGGAATCTCTGTATTGATGGAGGTGAGGACAAGAGTTGCTCTTTGTTTTCTGAATAAGGGCCAATGTTTAGCCTGTTAAAAAGAGACTCATTATCAAATGCTTTGGTCACAGTACAATACGTGGTATTTCACTAAAAGGCGTTTAAAAACTCTGCCCAAAGAAAGGGATCATAGTGCACTACTGTAACTATCATGAGAGTCTGGGAGAAATGAATGGTGTTACAATGGATCTGAATTTAACCTGTCATCCTTGGTAATATATAAGAAGCATTTTCTAAAAATTCCCTTGTGTCATGACAATTCAGCTGTGACATGGTAGCCGTCACAGGCCCCTAAAGCCTGTATGAATCAGATATCATTAAAAAGGTGCTCATTTGACGTTCTCTGAATAGGTTTATATGATAATGGTAAAAATAGATCACTGAACCGCATACATGAAAAGAAATTGCAAACCAGTTATTGATCACAGCGCACGCCTTTTAGAAACTTTCCAAAGGTGCAAAGCCCCTAGCATCTCAAGTAAATTGAGCTATGGAATACATACCCTGGAGGACATCAGAATAATCCAGAATCTGACTGTATTTTGGCAATCCTGCACCACTTTCCTGTTTTAAAAAAAGAATCTCATCACAAGAATAATGTTTGCAGAAATGGTTCAGTCATCTGCACCTACTTCCTGCCACTACTGACACCAAGAAGCCAGACAGATCCTGAGCAAATCAATTGAATCAATTGCATAATAAAAGGTCCTGTAAAAAATCCTATCTGAAGCAGCCATAGCAGTCATAAAAGAGAGGCATGTAAGCAAATTGTAATTGCCAGAGACTTCCCTACTAGTGCTTCATTTTAAAGTATTTGGATATTAAGAGGAGATGCAGAAGTATGAAGTACTAACGTAAGTAGTAATGAAGTAAGTAGTCAACAGCTTTGAGCTAGTTGGCTGTTAACTTTCAGTGTTGTAGTTTGGCAACATTTAACTATTTTTTTTCATTGTTGTTTTTCATAGATTGGGTTCTACAATGCTGTAGCCATCCCATGTTACACCACGCTTGCACAGATCTTTCCTCCGACTGGGCCGCTACTCCGAGCATGCAGGTGAGTAAATGTGCAAGTTTTTGCATAGCGTGTAGCTTGGTTAAAGAAAAAGCAAACACGCTTTGCAAGTTTGTCTGGAAATACAGACTTTTAATTTTAGAATTTGCATGCAGATAAACAGGGATACGCATCTCGCATTAATCTATGCAGAAACCCAGAGGCAATAACTACTGGCTGAGACTATCCAATGCAGATCTGCAGACATAGCTGATTAGAATGTGTCTGACGCCAAAAACATTTAGAAACAGGTTCAGTGCTTATGTATTCCTATCTATGCTGGTTCAGTGCAATTTCCCTCTGTGTCCTTTTTACTTCAACACAGTTCTCACAGCCGAGATTGGCTGGAATTCTGTTTCATTACGAAAATGTGGTTTTATTTCATGTCACAACATTTTTATTAAAAAGCAGGAAAAGAGCGAGCCCTGGAATATTCAGTCATTGGGAGCATAAGAGTAGTACCGCTGGAATGTGGGAGAGGCAAATGTAAATTTGTCCTGTCAATCAGTTGGAATGTAGCTTGGGATCTTCTGGAGGAGAGGCAAGGGTCCTTAACCAATTGGCTGCTTCTACTCTGGAATGATGGTGGATCTCTTTGTAGGTGGTTCTGTCCAATAATTATATCCTGGACCTTAGCAATCTTTCCTGACAAAACTTCTGTTGAAACCAGTATATGCATCATGAAAATGTTCCAGTTTCAGGTTAATCAGTGTTCTTTCTAAAGAAAAACAGTTGGTTCATAAAATGCCAGCAATCTTTAGTTACATCCATGGAAGAGAGGCATGTTTTTCTATGCTCTTACTAGCACCTCTCTCATAATCTTTTGGGTCTTTTTCTCCTGTGGTCCTTAAATTCTAGCTTGCATTGAACTTTTTCTTTGTCTTGTATGGCAGACCTACCTACTCTGTCATTTTCCTGACCTTGTGGACTAAATGCTCTGTGTGAAGTAACAGAAGGGTGCCCGCTATATACAAAATGCAGTGAAATTTAACGTAGTGGTTTGCAAAATAATGATGTCATTCGCACCCAAACGCTATTTTGTGTAGCTGTGAGAAGAATATGTAGGTCTGCACCAGTGGGACAGAGGACTATCTTAACAACAAACAGTGAGTATCTAGGAGCCATCATTAATAGTCAGCTTCCTCTAAGGTCCTGCCGCTGGGCATGGCTGTGCAACCCTTAGATGGATATGGAGGGAATATTAAGTAGGATTAGAGTCTATACCTCCGTCGTTATTACATTAATGGGGCTACAGCTGGAATCCTGTTTAGTGTCTGTGCTTTAAGAAGAGTAGATAAAGACACTAGCAAATAAGAGAAGATTAGGAAAGAGCTTAAAGAATGTTTTGACATCTTAGTAGTGAGAGACTAAAAAATCTGACATAATGGATTTAGTTTACCCAAGAGAATGACTTTTTCAAAATCTTTAACTGTCTCCATAGTATGTTTTTCTGATTAGACAAAGCTCATTAATTTAGCAGGTAAAGACTACTTGAAGCCCAAAGGTTCAAACAAGGAATATGGTGGATGTCTTTTTTTTAGCATTTGGAATAATGCCAGTTGAAGATCTTAAACCAAGGCTAGGTTTACTTTTTAAAAGAGAGAGGTAAAAGGGATATGGGTCTGAGGCACGGTTACTGTGATGCAATTGCCAAGGCCTGTCTTCTCCAGGCAGTCAGGCTAGGTGATCCTTATAGTAGTGTCTTTTGTCCTTAGAAGCTATGAAAGTAACAATGTCTGGTAAATAGCAGGCAGTGATTTGTTATCCTAAATTGACTAATCTGGAAGTATTCATGTCCTGGTTTCAGCTGGGATAGAGTTAACTGTCTTCCTAGTAGCTGGTGCAGTGCTATGTTTTGAGTTCAGTATGCGAAGAATGTTGATAACACTGATGTTTTCAGTTGTTGCTCAGTAGTGTTTAGACTATAGTCAAGGATTTTTCAGCTTCTCATGCCCAGCCAGGGCACCTGACCCAAACTGGCCAACAGTGTATTCCATACCATGGGACGTCCCATCTAGTTTAGGAACTGGGAAGTGGGGGGCGGCAGGGATTCGCCGCTCGGGGACTGGCTGGGTGACAGTCGGCGGGTGGTGAGCAATTGCCCTGTGCATCATTTGTACATTTCAATCCTTTTATTACTACTGTTGTCATTTTATTAGTGTTATCATTATCATTATTAGTTTCTTCTTTTCTGTTCTATTAAATCGTTCTTATCTCAACCCAGGAGTTTTACTTCTTTTCCTGATTTTCTCCCCCATCCCACTGGATGGGGGGGGGAGTGAGTGAGCGGCTGCGTGGTGCTTAGTTGCTGGCTGGGGTTAAACCACGACAATTCATAAGTGCGGATTTTAGTGGTTCCATCAGTTACAATATAGCATTAAACTCTTCTCTAGTTTCAAAATGCCATGGAGTGTATTACTACCATAATGGTATTAAAGTCCAAATTCTCTTATGGAATTCGAAGTTACAGCATGGGGTAGGAATGTGTACTCCCTGAGCTGTGTTGACCTAATATATATGTGTTGATAGTTTGATTATAGATAACTGAATAATGTGTACCCTGACAAATAAAGAAGAGTTGCTTTCAGTGTGAAATCAGAGAACACGAAGTAAACTACAGAACTGCTTGTAATCCTTTCAGTCTTAACAAGGTCATGAATCATTCAACTGCTTTACTGAGAGGTAGTCTGAGATCTTGGAAGTTTTTTAACTTCTTTCTCTTTGTAATCCCTGCTTGAAGGCATGTTGCTTCAGCTGTATTGATGGCTGCAAGCTAAATGGTCGGTTGTTTGATCCATGTAACTGGAACACAGATTGTGCTTTGCAGAACCATGTTTGCAGACAGAAAGAGTTTTATGCTGTTTACATGGACTAAACAGCATCACCTATAATACCCACCATTAGAAAGGCAGTAATGCTTATCATGAGTGTTTCCAGTTACTTGTTTGTACTCAAGCTAACAAATATTGTCAAACTGCTTTATATATGTGAAAATTTTTATTTCTTTTGTATTACGTGTCAACATCTGGGTGTACTCTTATTCCCCAAAGCAGTATCTATATGCTTTTAACATGAAAATGTCTTGCAGAGTCTGTATGATTAATAAAGTAACCTCAGTGCTGGATGTCAGGAAAGTTCTGTTACTAGCACAATCAAATGGGAGGTCTTAAAAATGGGTTTGTATTTACTGTAGAACCATTTGCATAAGCCTGCCAGTACCTGTGGTAGGAAGTTAGCATTGTTATTCCACTTAATGGGAACTGAGGCTTAGGGAGGCTAGGTTGAGTGCTTAAGACTGCACAGCACCTTTTTCAGGAACAGGGTTCTGGGAAGACCCGTATCGTTTGATTTCCAGCCACATGGATATCCAAATGAGGCTTATTTGCAAAAGTGGCTTGTAGTGCTTGATGGTCTACCTTTCAGTACTCAGCTGCGGAGATTTAAAATTGAATTGTAGAGTATCAAGCACCCACATGCATATGAAAGGTTCTCCATGATTCTGAAGATCAAGCATGAACATCTTTTCAGGAGTGGGTTTCTCTGCAGAAGGTGTGATGTCTGAAGTAAAAGCAATCACACTCCTGGCAGAGATTACATGAACCTTTTCTATTCTAGAGATTAAGTTTGTTGTTTGGAATTCCAATTATAGTTGTAATACTGATACTTCTGAAAGCTACACTGGCACAGTCTCCAGACTGGGCACAGCTCTGTACAGACACAGCTCCCCACCTTGCTCTTGTGCATTCCTTAATTTAGATTGCACTGATGCAGAACCGGGGCACAGATGTGTGGATGGGGCTGAAGCTCTCTGTAAGACTAAAGAGCTTCCTGAAAATCCACACCCTGGCATAAAGTTTTCTGAGGAGCAGTTTAATAGTTTTAGCTGAGCCTTGAAATTACCCTCTGCTGTCTCTTTGAGGAGGAAGTGTTGAGAGTTCGGACTTGGAGATGCAGAGTAGGAGATCAAGAACACAGATCTAACTTCAACTCCCCAATTACTAAGATGTTATGGGTACTAAACATACTAAAATGTATGTTATTGCAGGGTTTAGGTTACTCCAGAGTGTTTCAAATAGCTGATATTGCACTACACTTTTTTTTTTCCCTTTATTTTTGACGGGTGACTGTTATTGAGTGTGATGAGAGGAATACAGCCTCATCCCTGTTTGGTATTGCCTCAGCTGCTGGCTGAACCGATTTCAATATCACCCCTTTACCAGCAGTGCTCGTTCTTGGAACGCAGTGTTTAAGCTGCTGCGTCCTTGAGTTGTTTGGAACACAGACACCAGCTGCAAATAATAGCAGCAGAAGCAGCCAAGGCAGGATGTCAGCATCAAGGTTTTTGTTTTGAGAGCCTCTGGGCATTTATTCCAGACACTTAGGAGCCAGGGCTTCATTGGGAGCACAAAGGCAAATGAATCCTATTATCTACATCTTTTAAAAAAAAAAAGAAAAAAGTATCAGTCACTGATTTCCCTGAGGTAAGGTAGCAGCTAAGGATCTAGAAGATTTTCTTGTCCAGTAATTTATTCCACATTTTTAAATACTCTCTTGTCATTCTGTGCAGATCAAAACTACCAGCCACCTGTGTTACAGTGTTCAGAATAAGTCCTATGTGTGTTTTGTAGCCCATGTACTCAGTAGGCCTACCAAAGTGGCAAATCTATGATAGTATATTTATTTTGAGGATGAGGTGAAGTGATAAATTTTTTTCCTTTATTCCAGACCCAATAATTTTAAACAATTTTCCATGTGCTTTCAGGTCTCTTAATTCTCGCTGAAGTTGATATAATTTTAAAATATTTTGGCTGCAATTCTCTTCATTACTTTCCCAGTTTCAGGAGAGGGACCTAGAAATAGTGACGGTTCAGTTGTTCCGATCCTTAGTGCCCGATTGTATAAGCTGAGATTCAGGGCCATATTTGCGATGGCTTCATGACTTCCAGTTGGCCTGGAGCACTGGTAGAGCAGGTTTCCATCTGCTGCAGAAAATGGTAGAGGTGTTCCCCTAAAGGGCACCAGCTTTCTTTGGTAGACTCCATCAGATCCTGCCTTTCCTCATCCCCAGAAAATGCAACATTTTCTTTTCTTACCTGTCCTCTGTCTTTCCAGCTCATTATTTGCTGTTCTATCAACTGTTTCGGCAAAGCTGTGACATAAAAATCAGAAGAGCTCTGCCACATAAATGCCGATGTAATAAGATAATACGACACACAGCATGTAGGACCTTAGTACTTTTACCATCCTGTTTGTTTACTGAAGACTTCTAAGAACTGTTGTTTTAGTAACTAGGTATCTGATAGTATGGAATTGAAACAGTTGAGCTCGCTCTTTCTGTATTTGAAGACTGAATGCTAGATTTAGCCATAGGTTGCAAGTATGGTCCGCTGTTGGATGTCATCAACATAGACTTCCAAGTCACCAGAGTGGAACTAGTGTACAGCGAGTAAGATTATGGGTCTGTATGGATCTGAGCTTCAGATCTGTAGAACATTACCACCTTAATTTTTCATCATGTTACAGCTTGCGAACCAAAATTTGGACTTGGGGGTTGGCCAGGCTGTGAGACACTAAAAAAAATTTCTGTCTTGAGGAAGGGGTACTCTTTAAATTTAGTAGATTGATAGTATGATCACCACATTAGTAATTGAAAGGTGATACTGTGATGTTGGCATGTGACATTTTATACACTTATCGGGCAGCCCACGTGCGGGAGTTTCAGAAAGCTTAATGCGCTTCTGTGGTTTCCAGTGGAGCAAGTTTCCTGGCAAGAGTCCTGATCTCAGTGGTGGTTTTGAAAAGGGCCAAAGTATGCTGCGGTAAAATCCCTGAAGTCCGAAGAAGGGAGGAAGGCCACTTGTCTCCAGATTGCTGTTTCAGAGTGTCTGCAGACATGTCTCCCTTGGGTCACAGCTGGGTTTTCTCCGCAGCCGTGAGGGCTAGAAATTTGTAATGGAGGCAGGTACTAGCCTCTAGCTCCAGGGCTTGTTCTGGGGAGGGTATGCTGTGGGCTTATATACAGTCAACATGTATACGAGCCACACAGAATTACAAAATGGGATAACTGAAGGTGAAGGATGAAATAATGTAAAGATGATAAAAGCCTGATTACATACAGGTACTTGCATGCAGCATAAAGCTACATCTCAAAGTATAGTAGAGCAGACAGTATTGTTAGGAAGAAGTCCTAGTAAACTTACGAACAGTGCTTTACCTCTGACTTTTTTGTACCTTCAGGGACAATCTCAACCAATGGGAGAAAGTAACAAGAGGTGAGGAAGCCTCTATATGGATTCCCTCGCAGTCCCTTGCTCCTGGGACCTCAGATTCGCTTCCTGTGAAGATCGATGACTGAACAGCAGCAACGGATTGCTTCAACCTGAAAAGCATCCCTTCTTGTTTTGGGGGCTGTTTTTTGTTTTGTTTCATTTTTATTTGGGGGCTTGAGGGAAGGAAGAAGAAAAGCTACAAAATGCTAACTAAGAAGCCAATCTGCCTAGGAAGGTAACGCCCATGGAGTTACCTCGGCTAAATGACTCTGGCAGCCAACCTCCTGACCTCCACCAGTGACACGACATGAACAGAGGGAAAACGACAACCCAGATGTTTTGGAGTCAGCTGTCAAAAGAGAACTTACGACTTGTGAATATAAAAGACTTATCTCATGGGCTACATTGCTGAGGCCTTAATTTAAAACTGACGGGGCGGGTGGGGGAAAATCTTAGGGGGTACTTCTAAATTGTATCTTTCTAGTAAGGGTTTCAATGGTACTTTTATTATACCGTACTGTGGCTGGCTTTAACACCAGTGTCACTTGGGAGTTCTTGGCTATAAATAGAACAATATACCCATTGCTATTGTGAATGTTTATGTGTGATCTACTTGTAATCAGTTTGAACTCCAGCAGAATCCTTGGAGACTATAATTCATGCTTAGGTTACAGTGAATTCTCTTGCTGCAAACTAAAGGAAAACAAACATTCAGGTTAAAGTTTTGAAGTACTTCATTAAGCATCATGATGCAAATAGTCTGTCACTCACAAGGCAAGGCAAACGTTGAAAGAACTAGTGACGGTGCTTTGTTCTTCAGAATGATTTATAAACCTAGACAACTCCTCCCTCAAAACACTGGAAGTACTGGATATTTATCTCCAATATGAAAGAGAGTTTCAGGTTGGAGTTTTTGTATCCATAGTGACAGAAGTATCAGATTAAAATTTAAAGGTGACAGCAAAGATTTCCTTGCCTAGGTCACAATTAAGTAAAGTCATCATTTTTATTTCTGCCTGCTGAGTTGTATTTTAAAAAGTATTAGAGACATACCTGAAGTATGCTATCTGCTGGGAACAAAAGCCTTGTCAGAAAAATCAGGTCTGATAAGAGGTATTGTGGTACCATCACAATAAATCAAAAATGGTTTTGTATTGACTAGCTTTTGTGTTGCACAGTAACACCGCATGTCTTCTACTGCTCTTTTCCCCCATCCCAAGATGAGTGAAATTAGGAAACTTCTCCATGTGTCTGTTTGCTTTTTTTCCCTCTAGTTCAGCAAAATTCCCAGGCTTAGAACTGCCTATCTTAGTGAAAGAATAGCTGACTGAAGAAAAGTACTCTAAAATAGTGTGTTTACAGTTCTGTGCTGACTTAGGCTTCAGCCTTACAAACTTATGCACAGACTTTAAGACCTTACATTTAATGCCACTCTTTTAAATTGAGTGCAATTGTACAGAGTATGTTTCAACAACGCTTAATTTGCCTTCATCTTTCTCTTAAAAATAATGAGGACAAAATCTTCATGTTGATCCACGCAGTAGGTGAAAACACAGTCTTTGCGTACCATTCACATACAGCCTATGTTGCATTATATGCTTTTTCACAGATAATACACTCTTGTAGTGGTTCCATGATAACACAGCCATTTGTGTAACGGCAACAAATAATGGTAGGGACTTAAAGACAGAACACAGGTTCTCTTTTTCCATCTCATGTCTGTTGAGCTGTATTGCTCTAATAAGCATGCCATCTTAGGGGTTTCATGTAAATGGCTCGGACTCTTGAGTTCTGCCTTCTGTTATGGTCGAGCACATAGCAGTATCTGTACATCTGTACAGTATGTGATACGTAATCACATAACGTATAAATGCACCTAAGCCTTTGCAGTACATAGATATCCCAGAGGTTGAGAATTCAATATGAAGTTATGTTATTTGTATGACACAGGTTACCCAGCAGCAGCCACGTAATTTTTTTCAGTTTGCTTTACCAATTCTAAGTGCAGAAATTCATTGTTAACCACAGCAAACTATTTTGGAACAAAAGAAAATGACAGGAAAGAATGACACCGAAGTGGAACGAATAGTATCTCATGCTGTGTCCTCTGCTTTACTCCTTAGCAGTTCTAACTAAATCATGCAGATGCAACCTTTCATCCGCTAAGTACTTGAGACACAATCCACGGTTCCTAATTTACATGTAAATTATCAAAAAAATCTATGGTGACTACAAAAATACTCCCTGAAATTCGGATACCCCAACAACTGAATGGAGTGTTTTTCCTTCATGAGTTAAGTATATTTGCTGTTATTCTGTTGCTTTGAATGCTGATCTTAAAGCATTGCAAAAATACTCCTTATCACACTGTGTCTGTGTGTATGGAAAGCTTTTAATTCACCTTTTACTCATTGACAGTAAAGATAACTTCACCAGTTCTGTTGCTTACCATTCAAAATATTTGGGAGTATCGCACAATATTTTAGGTTTTGAAGTTTATAAGTACTGATACAGAACATGTTTCCCTAGCAAATTTGTCAGATTGGCAGTAAATTGTACTATTAATGTATCAAGTCAATCAGGTATTGTTTCTGATATAGCACTATCCAAACCACATAAAATACGTTTGCCATAGTATCACATCCATTAGAATTAAAAATGTTGGCTCCAGTTGTGGTGGTTTGGTTTGTTTTCCTGGTGTGTAAAAGGAGAAAGGTCGTGACAAAATGTTACTCTTTTTTAGCACCTAGACCAACAAAAATAGCCACAAGGGGCTGTATTTTCTAAGCAAATTTAGTCTGGCTTAGCATTTACAGAGTACAGATTCAGATGTGTAAATTTTTTGTAGAAACAAAATTACACCTGCACTTCCAAAGTCAAACCCACCAAAACCTAAAACTTCGAAGCCACATTTGAATTTCATGGCTCAAGTACATTGAGATTTAATTGTTCAAAACTCTGGACTTGAACTCACAAATAGAGTAAGACATCTAGATCTGTAAGACATCTGGCTCGTTAAGCTAAACTGCCAAAAGCCGTTCTTGCTTGCATTTTTATCCTGCTAAAACTGATCTTGCCCAAGATCAACAAGAATGTATAAAAAACCTAACATCTCTTCTTTCCTGGAAGCGTTAGACTTTATACTCCTAGAACTGCATTATTTTTGTTAATAATTCCAATTGCTTTTCCCCTCTAAGCCTGGTAATGGTAAAAGGACTGTTTGAAGCCATACCTGAGCATTTCTAATGTGTTACAAAATGGTGCCTGAAAGGTATGCACTAAGTGAGAAAAATAGTTGACATAGCATGATACTCATCTGAGATGCTGCATATTTTATTACAGCACTGACAGAAACTCCATTGTTATAATTAATCTATGAATTTTATATGCTCGTGCAACATTCTGCTGTAATGGTTCAACTCACGGCAGTATTATTTTTTTTTGTAACTGACCATTAGAGAAATGCAATGGGATTTTGTAGTTGGAGTATATGATAAAACATATTTACATTGGAGGGGACGTGCGGTGTGGTATTCATCTTTTCATGTGGCACAGACTTCTTTCATGTGTTTAAAATTAGAACGGTATGATCAGTTTGCTGTGACTGCCTTTAGAGCATTCTAAATTAAAATTAAAATTTAAGTTAAAAGTTAAAATTGTAGGGATAGAAAATAGCACTATTATTGTTAAAAAATAGAGATTGTTAGATGCTCAAAACAATTATGACCCTCTTGAAATAATGCATTTGCCTCCAACACTGTGATATAGGAACAGTTCTGTGAAGTGGAACAATTAATTTGTTCATTCTAAACACAGAAAAGGCTTTCTGCACACTACTACAAGGAAGTTCATGTTCAAACTTTAGCTTATATATCCCAATTTAGCAAAGGCACATCATAACTCTTGTTTTGCTTTCTGACCAAAAACTGTGCTCGATTGTAATACGGGTGTATACTCTGTCAAAAAACCTAAAATAACAGACTGCTTTCTAGGGTAGATCAAACTGATTTGTAGAGTAGATTCATATATATTCAAAATTCAGGTTGGGCTGTTATGTGAAGAAGAACGAACTTCAAGGTAACAACATTCAACTTTACTACATTTAGTGAGCTGAAAAATTTGTTTTATATATATATATATTTACACACACACATATATATATATGATACATATAAACTATCTTTGTAAAAAAATATGCAAGTGCAATAATTTAAAGAGGTCTTAACTTTGCATTTATAAATTATAAATACTGTACATGGTGTGTAATTTTTTTCATGTATTCATTTGCAGTCTTTGTATTTAAAAAACAAACCTAAACCTTTACTATTACGTTTGTACAATAGAACAGTAAGCATTTATTATGATATAGTTCAGTTGTAAATAAATTCACAAACCAAACAGCCAGTACATTATGCATATATGGGTGTCCTATTGTGAAACCTGGTTTTGCTTTTACTGCTGGCTTTAGCACAGCAAGACTACTTCTGTGGATATGTAATTATACATATAAATATATGTATGATACATAAAATATATTTAGAAATGTTCATAATTTTAATGGATATATCTATACATATACTTTGGTGTGAATATTACTGAATACAGAGTTTTTTAATATTTTTCATGTTTATTTTTGCTATTATTGGGAGTGGAAGTGAGGGATGGGAAGTGTGTGTGTGTATATGTATGTTTATACCACGAGTAAACCACAGGAGAAAGGGATTCAAAACGTAACGGAGTCCTTTAAAAAGGTAGTGCCTGTTTTTCCCTGTAGTTGCAGTTCACTGCTTATGGTGTGTTTTCCCAACGTAAGTTTATTCTTTTTTTACCAAAAAAAAAAAAAAAAATTTTTTTTTTTCTTTTTTTATCACCTATTTCAAGTTCACACTGTCACAAACTGCAAAGGGATCCACTTTCCCGTGCGCCCTCCTGCTGCTGGAGCGTTTACCTTGCTGTTGACAGGCACTTCCACACAGACCCTTGCTTTGCCGCTGTCAAACAGCAGTGCAGCTAGTGCAGAATTATTTGCTACCTTTTGGGAATTATGGAGATACTCAGATGCTGAATTGTAAAAAAATAATCCTGTGCCTAAATTTTTTAAGGTTTGCTAGTCCAAAGCAATATAGGGCTTTGACAGCTGTCAATACCCTGAAAATACAAGGTAGGTTCAGGGAACTGTAAAGCAAAATTCTGGACAACACATTAGCAGATATTTATAAAATAGGTGAAAAAAAAAGATGAAAAAAAAATCCTGTGTATTTATCTACCTAATACATTGATTTGCTTCGAAGATCTCTTGTACTGTTCATGCTCAGTAAACAGGGTATCCACCATTTGTAGACCTCAAAGTGGCCTTGTGTCCTTATGACTCTGCAGGACCCTTCCGTTCTCAGAGAAAGACGTTGAGCCTGGGCTAGAGCATTCAACCCGAGTCCTGTCTCTAGTTCTCAGCACCGTCTCCAAATGTTCCTGGTCTCCCTCCTCACTGAAGGAACTTAGCATTGCTAAGACGACTTGGCCAGAAGCAGGTTTCCAGGGCAACTGTTTCGGTTTAACTACTGCATGCTGTTGTCACAAACAAGTTTTACAAAATATACTTGGGTTTGTGCTGTTGTGACCAGCCCTTCCAGAAAGCTCTGTTTGCTGCAAGGGACATACTGCTAGGGCTAGCTGTTGTGATGAAACAGAAATTTCTGCAGGGCTTTGTTTCCAAGGTTCATGTAAAGCACAGAGAACAGGGTGTGTACCAAATACTGAGTTAATGGGCTGGAATTGTGGAAAGGAGACCTTAGTTTCTTTCTGCCCTGAGAGTAATAGGTTGCATGCAGTATTATGTACCTGAAAAGCCTCGAACAAAGTAAATGGTGTGGTGTGTCAGGGTAAGGTGAGGGTGGAACTGAAATGAAAGGCTCTGGATATAGGGACAGCTTCTTTCACCCACTGGCTAGCCTAAAGTAGTGAGGCTGATTTGAAGTCTCAGCTCCCCACTCTTCCTGCACGGTAAGTTTTGCCCTGAATGGCCTCGTACAGAATCACCCTCTGTCTCATAGCAGTGTCTTGTAACGCTTATCATGCAGAAGAGCTTTCTGAAGTGCTTTGGACAGTGTCTCTACGCAGAATTGGCATAGTTGAAATGAATGTGTTTGCGGATCCTGGTGCTTTTCTTCTGAAGCTGTATTATGGAGCTGGTTAGGAAGTGATAAGAAAGGACTACAGAGTGAGATCAAGAGGGTTTTTCATTTGCAAGACCTTTTACCAATTTCCTGAATTTAGTTGATCCTGCATAGCCTACGTCACGGATGAAGCCATTCATTTATCTTACTCTTTTTGCTGCTGTCTCATAGTGGCAGTAAAACAGAGCAGAGGTTTTTGTAGAATTTTGCTTGAGCTTCTATTTCTGTTTTGTATCTAACCTTAGTCTGACGAAACACTTCTGACACTGATAGAGTTCCCCCTCCCCAGGAATATTGATGCTACGGGAAATGCCGTGGCAGACATCCACACAGTAAACAGGAAAGATTTTTATTTTTTTTTTCCCCCCACATTTTTTCAACTGGAACGTGTACCAAGAGAGGATCTGTGTCATCTTTTTCAGTTAAGTCAGTCGATATAAACCATATCATGGGAAGTCAAGCGGAACTTTATTTCTTTTGCAGATGTGGGAAGGCTTTGTGTCAATGACTTGTTTCACTGTGTTTTATTAACAACTCTACATTTTAAATGAGAGTCCTGTAACTGAGAATGCTGTAATTTAATGTTTGTGATGCTGCAGTCAAGGCTAATGAGGTTGACACAGCCTGGAAGGCTCTATTCTGTGATCTTTACAGGGTAGGGTGATGGCTGTAACCCATTTTCTCTCCTTCCATAAGTGACATTACTGCCATGCTTGTCCTGAATTGAGGGGGACACTGGTAACCTCAGCAGAGAGAGAGAAGATGGGCTGGGGCAGACTGAATTCTCTTCCTTTCTAGAGCCTGTCTCATCAAGTTATCCTGGATGTACACTGATTAGGAACATCTGTTTCCCTAGTGTTACTTTCACCTCAAGGAAAAAAAAAAAACCGCAGAAGAATATGCCACATTCTGCAATAAGATTAGAAACCAACTATGAACTGTGTAATTCTCCACATGACCCTACAGGGTTGGTGCAAATCTTTCACATGTTTTTTCATGTGTCTGTACATAAAAGCACACATTTTTAAAATGCGTGATTATCCCACAGCCTATATGGTTCTCCAGCACTATACCCACATTGCATTCAATGTCTGTTTCAAACACAATTAGCCTAGGAGGAAAATGTAGCATGCTAAAATTTCTATATGCCGAGAAATGGTGAGAGGGAAGTGCTTGTGAAAACTCCATTAGAGTGAGTGATATTTTGAAAAAAAATTTTTTTACTCTAAGGATAGTTGCATTTAACTTGATCATAAACCACCTGGATACTACTTCTCCAGGTTATATGGACTCCAAATAGCTATTATAATTGTTGGGAATAATATAGTCTCAACACTTACAACAGGTCGGGAACACACAGAAACAGACTTCAGAACTAAACTACGAAAAATAAACTACAAAAAGCAAAACACTGGTGTTTTAAAAGGCTGAAATGTTGACAAATAAGTTTCTCAACTACTTTTAGCATGTGGCAGATCCCCAGCTTGTTGGAAATGGGGTGTTGGTAGGGCCGGGAAAGCTTTAGGAAAGCTGCAGTTACTTTTCTCTCTTGTAGTCACATACGCCTCTGTGGTACTGCACCTCATTTAGCGCTGGCTGTCCGGAGCAATCTAAACCAGAAACTGTTCAGCACATCACTGTCACTGCATTAATAGGATCGGAGGGTGCTCAGTGTGACTGTGAGCCCTCTCTGTTTGACAAGGAAGAGGTAAGTATCACTGGTAAAGCGATCTCTGCCAATCACCAAAACAACAAGCAGTAGACACAACCAAGCCAAATATACCCCTGTGCGGAAAAGACTTTGGGACGGGAGCCCATGGTGTTGCTCATCTCGGCTCCCAGCGACATTAACTGGTGGAATCCACAGGAGCAGAGCTGATGTGAAATCCTCCCCGAAGGGCCCAAGCCAGCGCTGTGTTCCCAAACAGGTATTCCTCTGACCCACAGGGGCGATGAAGCCTGGATTCTTATGCATTTGCATTATTATTCTGAGGTTTAAAAAATTAAGTTAGGTTTTCTGCTTTCTTTACACGTAACTTTGAAGTTCTCCTCTCTTTCCTATTACAATCCATCTCTTGCTGTGCTTTGGCTGTGATACACAGAATCCCATATTCTGGAGAAACTGGCCAACAGAATGAAAAGTTATGGGGTGGACCCCAGTCCTCTCTCTAAACAGCCACCTGTTTTATAAAACTTGGAACTTCTTTGTTATTTTTGAGACTGTTCCCTTCTAAAGTTTGGATGAAATCAGCCAATACATTCAGAAGCTTTATGGGAGGAGAATGAAGGCACTGGGGAGTGGGAGGTCTAGTCTGACATTGCTGGAAAGCCACCTAAGATATCAGACTGTGCTTTACATCTTAAACTTTGACTTTAGAACTATGGTAAAAATATAAGATCTATTGAAGCCTCACATGCTGTATGAATACCAGAAAACCTTTATTTTTGGCATTCCTAATACACAAACTAAACAATGCAACTTGCCTGCAGTATTTCAGAACAAGTCTGGGCTTACCTTGTTTTCTCCTGTTTAAGATGCATTATGTAGAGATATTTTGCCTCTGTCTGCAGCAGGGAACAATGCTTCTTAACAGATTAAGTCTGGGTTTCAAGACTGAGTGCAGCAATGCTTTGGACTACATAAACGTTATATTTCTGTGACAAAAGTGTGACTACGAAACTGGGATGAAGACAAAAAACTAAGTAGCACATATTTAAAAATGGTCTTAGATTTTGACTTGTTAAGAACTTCTGATTCTGTTTAAGGATTTAAGTTTAGAAACTTTCTTTAATCCTGGAGCCTGCTGGTGTTGACACCAGCCTTCCCAGTGGTTCTGATGAGACTTAATGCCGTGACTGTTGAATAGCGGAACTGTGGTGCTGTCCCCAGATCCTGTAAACATTTTCTGATGGATGGGCTGTATTTAAGGGCTCTGTGTAGTCATTTGTATAAAGCCTGCCCTGCACAGCAGACAGGTTTGAATTATCCCAGCCCTAGGGTAAGCCTCCCTCAGCCTCCTGCTGTTTCCCCTCTGCACCCTAGAGCCTTCAGCTCTGTCCTGGTCCATGTGGAAAAATTGGAGCTGGATCCTGGCTGTGTTCATGGAGGATTTTCAAAGAAAGCTCCTGCTGACTCCTTTCATAAAGACCAGTCTTAGAGGGTGGTTGGGACAGGTGTAAGTGCCGAACTCATCGTCAGTCCCTAAAGTACAATGTCCATTTAGCCTCTGAAGGTAGCAGTGTAATTAGTGATGGTTGGTAGTGACCTCACGAGACTTACTCTAACAATGCAGATGCTGTTTGTCCCTATTCCCCAGCTTTGGATCTTGCCTTTGACACAGGTACCCGTCTGAGCCTGCCCGGGCCCACTACACGGCCCAGATTACACATCTGGCTCAACACAGCATCCAGCCTGTTTCTGTGCCAGAGACACCTGAGAGTCTGCTCTCATCCTGCCTCGTCCATACACCATAGGGCTGCCTCTGCTCAGTGCAATGGGCCTTTGCAACCTCTGAGCTGCTCCATGGATCTGACCACAAGGTCACTCCAGCTGCAGTAGTCTGGTTTGGGCTCCTCGCTGAGGCTTGCAGAGCAAACACATCTGACCCTTTAAATGGACCCCCTGCCCTCTGGTTGATTGTGTCTTTTTATGTAATAACAATATGAAATTAAAGTAAATGGAACTCATGACTGTGACAAAGTACATAACAACCATGAGATATTTGCATTTCAGGGCATTTGAGGGGAAAGATAATAGCCATAAAACTTGTAGGAATAGATCTGATTTCTTGGCAGGCTTTTCTGTTGTTCACTGCAAACAAAAGTCCCACTGTAGCACCAACAGTAATGGAAGGAATGCTGCCATTTCTTTTCCCCTTACACAAACATAATTTGAGGAGCAGGAGCAATAGCTCAGAAGAGAGGCTTTGCAGCTTGGTGCCTACATGTTTGGCTAGTAACAAAGCAATATTGACTTAGCTCGATTTGTGGTCACCGTACATAGGAATGCTGGCTGGGAATGATCACTGCTAGGTGCAGATGGGAGGTTTCATGTTTATTCTAAACTATAACTGGGTCCGACTGCTTTGTGACTCCTGAGCGTAAACTAGAGATCCTTTGGAAAGAGGAGGTCGAGCTGCTGTGTACCAGTCTTCAGGATGGATGTCAAACTTAGGACAGCCTTTTGAGTCAGGCAGGTGTGATGACCAGTGCTGTGCTCAATGTTTACTAAAGTAGTTGTCATCAGGCTTGTCAAGAATCAGGCATGCTGTCTGATACTACTCAAACTTCTGGAGAAATGGATTTCATTAGGCATGCTTGTAGGATTAACATACAAGCATCAGTATGGTTGTTAGGTGGGTTTGGGTTTTTTTTGTAGTTCTTCCTTTCTACCTGCACCAGAAAAAAATTATGGGATTTTCAAAGTAATGCATATGTGATGGGACAACTGTGCAAAGAAGATGGGGCCTTGTTCATGGTCCTAAAGCCAGTCAGATGTGTGCCTGTTGCTATCTGTCAGGGAAAGGTTATCTTCCACTTTATTTCTCATGCACTCTCACTAGGTCATCAGCTTGACTACATTTTGATTCAACAGCTTGATGCGGGTTCAGAAGTCTGGTGTGACACTCATGAAGGCTCATTTTTGTCTGTGGCTTTGCTAGATGTCATGCTCTTAAGACTTCCTATCATTCGTTTGCTTTCACCTCTTTCACAGGCTATTTACTGTATGGTTTTGCCCCCTCTATGATTTTGAGTGTACAGACTTGCCTACAGCCTGTTTCCCATGTAACAGGTCCTTCTGGTACAGTCAACTCACGTCACCTGAAATTCCTGGAGAGGCCCATAACTTGACTTCATCCTGCTTCTTGGTCTCTCACTAGATAATTGGTGTGATTGCGTGAGGATATAGGAATTCAGTTTTGCTGGATTAGGCCTGTTGCTGGTCCTCCACACTGCACCCACCCAACACCTGAGCTCAGTCCAAGGCTAAAAATCTTCAGTCACTGACTGCTGTCAGCAAACCAAAGCAGGAAGCCCTCTTTCCTTAAAGTTTAAAATATTTTTTATGTATAATGAAAAGACTTGGTGTGCTGTCAATGAAAGAAATCTCCTCAGACAAGAGCACTATGTTTTTTGGAATTTAGCCAGTGTGGGGAGAAAACCCAAGTGTTATCAGAGGATTAGATGTAAGGTCTTGGTCCTTCAGCACCTTTGTGTTTGTAAAACCTGAGTCACACAATTTCTTTAGAAGTAGATGAAGCCTCACCCTGCAAGGAGGTGAGGGTGGTGGCCAAGGTCCTCTGCACTGCTATGTTGACAGGAAATCTTGGAAGGGAAATTGTACCAGTGAAACAGAGGCATCTGCGGGAAGGTGAGGGAGTGGAAGAAAAGAGGGGCAGTAGGAACTAAGCAGCGGGAAGAGGATCAATGTCAGAGATCTGCAGGCAACACCAAAACTAATCATATATTCTGTGTAGGCATTCCTCCTGGGACGTCCCCAGCCTCTCCTACCCTCAAGCAGCAGATGGATGCCCACGTGTCCCAGGAGAAGGAGTTACTTCAGAAATGGATACTGGGTGCCTCAGGTTTGCTACCACCATGCTCCTGAGCCGCCCTGAGCTGGGCCTGCTTTGCCACAGCTTTTTCTTTGAGGTGGAGGGAGGCAAATGAGGGTGAGCGGAGGAGAGAGGGAGGCGGGAGGAGAAAGGGGTAGACACCAAGTCAAGAGGAAAGGAGTCAGCCTTGTCTGAACAGGAACCATGACGGCTCATCTGCACTCAGGTTGCCTCTGGGGGGTCTGAACGGTCGCAGTGCATGGATGTTGAAAGGTCTGGTGCGCAGTGCTGCGAGCCTGGAAGCTTTTTAAAAACGGATGAAGGGTATCATCGCTGAACTAGAAAATAGCAAACGTGCCACCCATATTCAAGGATAGCAGGGGGAGAGGAGGAGGAAGGGAAGAAGTAACAGCTAGGCACTGCGTCCAAATTAACTGGCCTTTAGTTACATGAGGAACATATAAATTCAGGACAAATTCTGAAAGTAAATCTAATTAAAGACATGGAGGGAACAGAAAATGGGGGGGAGCAGAATTTACCAAAATAGGACATGCCAGAAGAAATGCCTTTTTTTTTTCCCCTCTCTTTTTTTCCCTTTGGTACCTAATGCTTTTAGACAAGGGATGCATGGTGTTGGTTGTCTGTGGAGGTTTGAAATAGTGTCAGTCAAGCCATTACTAGACAAAACTGGAGAAAACAGTAATTAGTGCAAGAAGCAGTAGTAATTAGCACAAGAAGTAACCGGGGAGATGAAGGGGCTATCCCAAAAGCCTGGCTGGGTGCGTTGCCCATCCCAGCACCCATCCTCCAGGGTGAGGCGGTTGGGCCCGTGGTGGACGTGGCCCTGAGTCCCTGCCAGGCCCTGGTGGCGGCAGGAGGATGAGGTGAGCAGCTCAGGGCTGAGGCGCCGGTTCCAGCCGTGGCTGAAGGGCCAGGTGGGACGTTCGGCACGTGGTGAGGCAGAGGACGAGGCCTTCGCCCAGCCTGTGGCCCATGTGTGGACTTGCCACGCAGCAGGAGAAGCCGAGCATCCCCCACGTGGTCCCTGCTGGCGAGCAGGGGTTGGCGTGGCAGACACTGCTCGGTCACCTCGTCCGAAACCTGATGGTGGGCTCCGGCACACGTGCGTGTGTTTCGCTGTGTGCCTCCCAAGTTCCCCTGACTCCTGGGAAGCCGTGCTCAGCCGTACCGAGCTGCTTTGTCACGCTTCAAACCTCTCTTCACCCTCCGTGTTCTGTAGGCAAAAATACCCCTCTGCCTCCCTCAGGAGGTATATCAAGAGGAGAGATGAAAATGTAGTTAACATCTCTTCCACTCTGCAAGTGCCAATTACGTGGGTTTTTCTCTCAGATGGTCTAGTTGATAAATATAGCTAGCTAAATTCAGAGTAACTGTTTTCAACCTGTGTTTAGCGCCGAAGTGGGCTGGTTCTATTTTTGGGCTGAAGGAGCATTTGCGTGCCTGAAATCCCATCCAAGTTCTTCTAACTATATCAGTTGCTCTAATAAAAGAGATTACTTCTTCCTACAGACCTTCCCTCGCTTACATCCTTCAGGCACTGTGACTACAATAACGCTGCTGCTGCTTCTTTCCTGTTGCTTCTCTGCCACCTGCAGTGCACAGCTTGAATGCACAAGACAGAGGATGAGAGGAAGCACATCAGGGTATTTATTGCCTGACTTTACAGTGTTTCATTTGCAAGCTTAAAGACATTCCTGGGAATGTAGAAAAAGTTAAGTCAGAAGGGAACCTCTGGAGTTTGCCCTGTCCAGCCCTTCTCCATGCTGGGCTAAGAAATTTTGATCGGATGCTCAGGACCTTATCCAGTGCAGGTACTTCCAAGGATGGAGATTTCACAGCTTCTCTGGGCACGTCCTTCAGTGCTGAACTATTCTTGCTGTGAAGATTTTTTTTTTCCTTACGTCCAACTTATTTTTCTCTTCTTGCAACATGTGGCTGTGGCCCCTTGCCCTTTCTCTGTGCACCTCTGAGAAAAGGCTCTTTCTTCTCTACCACGCACTGCAGCAGGAGACTGCAATTTCTTTCCTGCCTCTCTTTAGTGATCTCATCTATGAGCTATACAAAAAAGTTCCTCCTGGGGTGGTCCATGCTCCAGTCTCTCAGCAATCTCAGTGTTGCTCTGTGGGACTCTCTCCAGTTTGTCAATGTCTTGCTTGCTCTATAGGGCCCAAGACTGGACAGCGTGTTCCAGGTGTGTCCCTGCCAGTGTGGAGTAGAGGGGAATAAGCACTTTCCTTTGTCTGCTGACTGTGCACTTACTTATGTAGCCTAGTATGTGGTTAGCTGCCTTCATCGCAAGCCACACTGCTGTCTTTTGTGCAACTTGCCCAAAAGGAGCCCTCAAGTACTCTTTTGCAAAGCTGCTACCTATCCAGTTCACCCCTGGCGTGTACAGCCATGTCAGGTTAGGCCATCCCAGCTGTAGACATTGCACTTCTCCTTTTTGACCTTCAAGAGATTTCTGTTCGTGCATCCCTCCAGCCTGTCAAGGTCTCTCAGACTGTTTTTTATCTATCCCCTACTTTTTGTTAAGCATGCAGTTTACCATCCTCTTGTGCTTGTGTTCATGCTATACAGACATGATCAAAGACCTAGTTCCTCCTTAGAGCAGTATTTTCTTTTATTATATAGAGGCATGGTGGGATGGGTTTTTAGAAGTGGACTATTCTTACTTGCAGTGGAGATGGTCCTGGAAGAGGAAGGGCCTGTGCTGCCTGCCATGTTGCCCAATGCCTTTGGAAACATTCACTTTCTTATTGGCCTCCCACTTACTTACCACCAGAAATGATAGTGACAGGATGCACACCTATCCCCTAGCAGAAAACACAGGCCCTGAGGTGTTCACCTTTGCTGTCTGCTCTTTGGCAGAGTCACTAAGGAGACAAATTAGAGAATTCCTGCTCCTGAACTGTTCAAGAACACCATTTTATAACAGACAATTTGCTTTCTTCTGCTTTGTGCCTTACCTTGTACTTTGCCTCGTCTCCTATCCATTTAGACCTTAAAGCTTCAGCTTAAATGAGGACTGAACTCAAGGCTGCTTCTGTGTTGAGGTTTTCAGACTACTGTGATCTGCCCAGAGAGGAAATGAAAGGACAGTATTTGAGTATGAACTTATCCCAACCCAGCTCTAGACTTCCCTTCAGGGCCATCCCAGGCTATGTTCTGAATGGGAAAAAAAAATTAGTCTCCTTTTCTGCCCTATACCTAGCCAGCCTACTGTTACGTTTCTAGAACAAATAGCAGTAATCTCCACAAGAGGGTTTTGTGTCTGTTTAAAGACAGAAAAGAGGAGTGAATATAATTGGCTAGGCAGATCCTTCTCACTAGCAGCTGGTGCTGCTTCTCCTCTGCTCAATGTTGCAATATGGTCTTTCTCTCGCATGTTTTTATGAAAAAATTCACAACTTCATTATCATGCTCATTTCCATTCCTCCAGCACAGGTCAATCATGGGAACAATTAAACAGTTCCGGAATTAGAAGTGACAATTAAAAAAGAAACAGAGGTAAGCATGGAATGGCAGGAGAAGAAAATTAAATGGTTTCTTTCCCCCTCTGCTTTGCTCCCTGTATCATATTGTTGTTGAAGGTACAATATAGTTCTGCCTTATTAGATGTCAGTTTATAAAATTTACTATGTGCTACCTAAAACCTGCCCATATCTGCATGCTTTCTCCTACTTCTCCCCAGTGGTCCTTCTTCCAGTGAGACAATCCCACTTAAATTTATTGCTCCTTGATATGTAAATCAAGGCTCTGACTGCATCACATTTAAATATGCGCTTCAAATACTGTTTAATAGCGAGGGGATTCTGTGGGTTATCATGCTGTCTAGGCTGTTGGGTCAGGATTTGACTTTCTGGCTGTGTCTGAGTCCCTAGTCTGTTTTCCTGAGTAGCAAGAGCAGTTGGGGCCTGGTTTTGGCCACCCCAAGCTGCTCACTTGGAAACTTGGAAAAGCAAGACAAGCTCTGTAACACTGGAGATGGTTTTTTTTTATACCTGAGCTCCTAAAATCTTTGCAGTCATGCTACAAGCATGTTTTCTGCTATGTGTCCCTCATTTGGTCTCTTCTTCAGGCTCAATTCTTCCACCCACATACATTTTTCTTCTCATTTATGGTTTCAACTCACTCTCTTCTGGAATCCTACAGTTGTCCTAAATCTCTCCTGAAGAGCAGTGCCTGAAACTGGGCATAACATAACTGGGCATAACAGTAACTGAAGCCTCTTCTGTACTGGGCGCACTGATGGGAGTATTCCCACTTGCTATGTGTTAAACACTAGCCTGTATATCCCAGAATGGCATTTTTCTTGCTCACCGTACTGACACTGCGGATTTGTGCTGACTATGTCATCTACCATATTCCCCAGATATTTTCTAAATAATTTTCTACTGAGCCAGCTGTTGCTTGCTACTGGGCAGCTGCTTGTTTCTGCACATATTGAAGTTCATCCAGCTGTTCTCAGAATTTTCCAATTTATCAAGAGCATTTTCAGTTCCAATCCTGTCTCTAAGAATATCTGCATGCCCTCTCCATTTCATGTCATTTGCGAATTTAACAAGCATACTGTGTATTCCATCATTCATAGTGTAAACAAAAGTGGTGGGAAAATTAGATGCATATTCAGGATGAATCTCTGTATAATACTGCTTGGTACCTCTTCCATTTGGACAGAGAACCTTTATAACTACTATTTGAATATAGGTTTACAGAGTTTTGTTTTGTTTGTTTTTTTATTTTGCACCCATGCTAGCCTATCTGCATCTAGATGATTTTTTTTTTTTGTTTGTTTTGCTTGCTCATAAGAATGCTACACAAGACAATGCCAAAAGTCTAAGTAAAGTCAAAATATTAAACAGCTACTGCTTCTTTGCTGCACTAACACTCTTAAACCATCATACTGGCTGTTATTCAATTCCTTGTTTGTCATCTGGGTGCTTAGAGCAAGTTTACTTTTTTCAGAATTTTTTTTCTTTTTGGAAGTTGAAGGTAAAGTTGCTGAACTTTTAGTCGTCTCCTTTCTCCCTTTCCCACTCTTAAACACAGACCCTGTACTTATGCTGTTCCCATCACTGGTGCCTCACCAGTCCCCAGCTGTCCTTCTTGAAAGTAACTGCTAACGTGTCTGAGACTGTTTCAGGCAGTTTTTCACATGTGCTAGACAGATGTTCATCAGGTTCAGCCAAATTAGCAATACATTACTCTAAGTGCTGTCTAATCTGCTTATTCAGGCTATTAGGTTTTTTAACATTTATTTACTTTTTTCTCACTGATGTTACCTGTACCAGCCACCTACTCACCTTTTCAGTGATGACAGAAGGAAAAAAGCTCACTTCTTTGGCGTTTTTGATCTCCTCCACCCCTTTCCCTATTGACCAGGGTAGCCACGTTACTTTGCATTTTCTATTAATGTTAATGCATTCAACTCATGGTGTCTTGTACTGTTTGAAATGAAGAGGCAGTGGTTCCATGCGTTTCTGTGGAGGGACTGTATCCTTTCATGAAGAAACATGTCCTGCCATTTCACAACTGCTGGACATAGGTTGTCACTGTAACAGCACCGTTGGCTGCTGATTCAAAGCCTCCCCTTGCTACAAGCCCTCCGTGTTCACTACGGGGCAGGGTCAGCTTGCCAGGAAAAGCACTGGTGTCCCGCTAATATAGCAGATGTGCAAACTGGCTTTGCTGGGGATGCAGGAGGGTCTAAGAGGAAACTGTTTTAGCCCCATTAGGTTGTCACCATCCTGAGGAGGTGAAGCAAGCTGTACTAGGGAGACAGAAGTGAGAGCCACTTGGAAATATTAGCTTGAAGCTGTCCTTGCCCTTGCAATGTCCTTGCATTGAGAGCAAATGCCACTTGGGCATGCTGACACATGCTGGCAATTAATGCAAATGTATTCTTGCCTTTTTCATTACCTTTCTCATGGGGTGCCATTGGGTTTGGGGTGTGGGATGTTGAGGTCAGGCTCTGCCCTGAACTTCTAGCGTGGCCTCCTGCAGGCTCGAGTCTCTTTCATATGTTGCGTGGGTGTCTACCAGGTTGTGCAGCTGCTTTAAGGTCTTGTCCACCTTCCTGAGGTATGGAGAGCTGGCCTAAGCACCAAACTGCCCCTTGATTGCTGCCTGGTCCTTTGTCTCAGTGCAGCACTGAAAGGAGTTGCATTGTTTTCCTCCGAATTCCTGTCCTTTTGGAGACAGCTCACAAACCTCTTGTCTTCCTAATTCTGCTTCTGTGGGCTTCAGTGCCTCACCCCCCAGGGAAACAAGGTCCTGCAGGACCAGAGTATCGGTGTACATAAGCCTAAATACTTCTAAATACACTGGAGTGCAACAGTGACTCATTTATTGGGTCTCTCTAAGCCACAGGACAATAATAACATGAGTTACAAAAAAGTTTTCATTTTTTTGATGGCGATCTCCTCCCCCACCCCCCAAAAAATAATCAATCAATGGCTCACCTTCCAGGAAAAATTAGGAAAATCAGCCTAACATTTTGGTCAAATGTTAGGATCATGCTGGTAACATCCTGATGTTACCTGAGTTTATTGTGTTATTTAAAGCTGAGTAAGTAAATGGATGACAAAGTCATTACCACCACAATTACCAACTAGTTATTAGCTGCAGTGTTTGTGGGCCTTCTGAGTCATGTGGCTGACACAGAACTGACTATGCCATCTTCATCCCAAAGGAGCTATGGCGTAAGGCTGAGGCATATTAATGGTAGGTATGGGCATCCTTTCTTGGTAAATATGGGATGCCATTGCCAGTGTTGTTCTGGTGATGTCAGATCCATGTTAATGCAATGTGTCAATCCAAGCACCATGACAGTTTGGCAGAAAGTGCTACTCTCACCCCATCAGAATTTTTTTTTTCTTTTTCCTTTCAAATCAGTAAACTTAATTTTGAACCAAAATTCCCTTTGATTTACAATCACTCAAACTGCAACAACACTTAAAAATGGGAAGATGAGTAAACACTGTTTATGGTTCTGCCATTCATGTTCAGGATATGTCATGACCCTGACTGGAAAGACCAGGGAGTCCTGTTTAATTTGAAATTCCCTCGGGCTAAATTAAGGTGAAACAGCACCAAATGATCAGTTAAAGATTTTATTCATGACAGAAGCAAACTGAACTGGGGAGGCGTGGTGGTAGGTGGCAGGGTTTCTCACAACAGGAATTGGCATAAGACTCCTTCTGTAAACCGTGTAACCCAGGGTAGCCATATACATCAATTCAGGGAAGAAGGAGATCCCTCCCGTTGAGTCACAAGGTTCAGAGCAGACCCCCTTGCTTTCTAGACTCCTCCTCAGAGAAGGGCCCAGGGGCAGCTG
>NW_010973123.1:1328794-1413205 GCF_000737465.1 Haliaeetus leucocephalus
TTTGTCTTTAAGCAGAATTTGCCCCACCACAATGTTTGAGACATTCACTCTTTCAGTCTCTCACAGGACAGAGGAACTCAAACACCCTTTGCGTCCTTGCAGCAAAGGGTGCCAGGCACATCCTGAGCAGCATTAGCAAAAGCGTTGCCGGCAGGCCGAGGGAGGTGATCCTTCCCTCTGGTTGGCACTGATGAGGCACTTCTGGAGTGCTGGGTCCAGTTCTGGGCTCCCAAGTACAAGAGAGACATGGACATACTAGAGTGAGTCCAGTGAAGGGCCATGAAAATGGTTAAGGGCTTGGGGCATTTGATGTATGAGGAGAGGCTGAGAGATCTGGGGCTGTTCAGTCCAGAGAAGAGAAGACCCCCCTGAGTCTTCTCTTCAATGTGCTATCAATGTGTATTAAAACCTGATGGGAGGAAGAAAGAGAATGGACCCAGGCTCTTCTCACTGGTTCCCAGTGACAGGACAGGAGGCAATGAGCACAAACAAAAACACAAGCAATTCGATTTAAACACAAGAAACAACCTTTTTCATGGTGAGGATGGTCAAACGTCAGAACAGGTTGCCCACAGAGGTTGTGGAGGCTCCATCATTGGAGATAATCAAACCCCAACTAACCATGGCCCTGAGCAACCTGCTGCAGCTGACCCTGCTCTGAGAAGGGGGGTTGCACAAGGTGATCTCCAGAGATGCCTTTCGATGTCAACCATTCTGTGGCTCTGTGTAACTATAAGAGGAGCAAAGCATCATTACTGAGATGACTAGAAGAATGGTGAGCCTACCTTACAAAAATATGTTTATACATAAACAACTGTTGTGGTTTAACCCCAGTTGGCAACTCGGCACCATGCAGCTGCTCACTCACTTCCCCCTGCCACCCAGTGGGATGGGGGAGAAAATTGGGAAAAAAAGTAAAACTCGTGGGTTGAGATAAAAATGGTTTAATAGAACAGAAAAGAAGAAACTAATAATGATAGTGATAACACTAATAAAATGACAACTGTAATAAAAAAAGGATTGGAATATACAAATTATGCACAGTGCAATTGCTTCCCCCCTGCCGATTGATGCCCAGTTAGGCCCCAAGCGGCAATCCCCCCACCTCCGCTGCCCCCACTTCCTATACTAGATGTGACGTCCCATGGTACGGAATACCCCGTTGGCTGGTTTGGGTCAGCTGCCCTGGCTGTGTCCTATGCCAACTTCTTGTGCCCCTCCAGCTTTCTCGCTGGCTGGGCATGAAAAGCTGAAAAATCCTTGACTTTAGACTAAACATTACTTAGCAACAACTGAAAACATCAATGTGATCAACATTCTTCTCATACCTAGCTCAGAAATATAGCACTGTACCAGCTACAAGGAAGACAATTAACTCCATCCCAGGTGAAACCAGGACAGCAACATATGCTGAGCTTGGGCAAAAGGAGGAAGGCTGAGGGGAGCCATGACTTCTTTTTATCAATGACATGAAAGAGTAGAGGGCAAAGGAAGAACTATTGAAAGCAAAGAACTGGCACAAGATTAGCAGGTAACAAAGTATTATCTGACAATGTATAACCATGAGATTATAAGTGTATGATTTTAACTGTTGTATTCCTTAGCCAGGGTTTCTTGGGTTATTTATTTATTAATTATGTCCCTTTGAGCTAACAGTTGCTTTAAGGAACGCAATGTGTTCCAAGGGCTGCTTCTTCCAAACCTGGAGATGGTCTGTTGAAGTCAGCAGAGATAGACTAATTTATACTTATGGAAGGATTGGCTGTAAAGATGTAAGCAAGATATTCAACAATAAGTTGAGGTGTAGTGTAGCAATTTTCTTCTGCCACACAAATCTCTGTCTTCTTTGTTTTCTACTAGTCTTTTTGATAATTAGTACATCCTGTCTTGTTGAATGTGAGCTTTCTTACTGATGATCAAAACACAGAATTCATGCTATGACCATGAGTTGATCTGGATTCTTATATTTCTTACTGCATACTGTCAAGTGAAATGGCATGAACTTGAACAATGTAATACATTCTGACAGCAACTGTTTTAGAGCACCTTCTGCACATGCAGGTATGTAGTAGTTCATTTTGATGATTGTACAGGAGCTCCAGAAAATCTGTGGCTGTGATCCCCTCCATTTCAAGTGACTACAGGTTGTCGAGGAAGTATTTGAAGATATATGCAACAGCTCTCTGATATTTGGTGATATTGTGAAGGAAATTAACGTAAGAAATATTCCTAAGCTCTAGCACAACATAAACTAAATTTACCTTAACTATTGTTTGAAATGCATTATCTCTCAATGCACTTTGCCAGTTTTTTTGCAGTGCATCTGCAACATTTAACCCTTTTTAGCTACAGTGAAGAAAGTGATTCTCCCAGGGATTTATATTCTTCAGCAGACTTTTCTCTGCCCCCTTGCTCACACGTTAAAATCAAACATACCTAGCAAACTTCATGGGCTCATAGCATCATAGTTGTTTTTTATTTTTATTTAATCACTTGTGGTCTCAAAGGGGATGGCTGATTTCTTCCTCATTTTGGCTCCTTCTCCCATTGCACACAGGTAAACAAACAAGAGCAGAGAATAGAAGTGTTAAGAGATATGCCTCTATAGAAAGTTGTTTTCCAGTCTGCTCAGTGATTTGAGCAGACACCATTTCCATCTACAAGCATGATCATGTTAATGGAGACAGGAGAAGTCACAAGGAATTGCACACCTCTGCAAATCATCTGCAGATGCAGAGGTCACATGACTGGAAGAAATAGCACTGGGGAGAAAGGTGAATTGGAAATTGCTCATACTCAGTGGTTCAGCAGCAGGCTACGTTTTCAGTCACTGCTTTCATTCATTCACATTAGGGCCACGACTGTGTATGTGTTAAGTGTTTCCTTCATTTTTTTTTTTTTATAGCTGACCAGCAAACTAAACTGCGTGGCTGTAAAAGCCATGTGATTTTGTCTTTAGTGCATTCCCAGTTCTGCTTCTGGCCCTACTAGTGAGATGACAAGTCCTTGCATGTGTCCTAGTGTTCCTGCTGTGACTTTATGCCTTTTAATTAACCATACAGCAGCAAGCCATGACTCTTTCTTCCTGCAGTGTCCCCCAGGTTACAAGACAGCAGCATCACATGCAATACTTACATTTGCATTTGCTTGAATGTCTCTGTATGGTCAGGAGAGAAGGGCAGACAGCTTTTGGGAAAGACATATGAGTTCTTTCCCAAGTTTCCCCTAATGTTACACAAATAGACACCAAACATCTGGCTACCACTTAAGCACTTTGATAAACACATTACTAAAAAAAACCCCACAAACAAATGAAAATCCCCCAAACCCTCAACCTTCACTAAGTTGTTTTCTGATACTCTAGCCCTAATTCTAAAATCCTTAAAATGTTCTTTTTTGGGAAAAAAAACCCCAGGCTGTAACCTACTGATGAATTATTTTTCCACTTCTCACATTGACAGTTACATGTGAGGAGTGGTAATTCTTATCTGACTTATCAGGCAGTTTCCTATTCTTTTTTTCCTTTTAATTTTTCACTATGGTGAAGTATGACACTTGAAATCCTTTATCTGGGGACCAAATCTGTTTGTTTCTCCTCTTGAGCACTCAGGACAGTGATTTGCATGTGGAACACAACTGAAATATTATGGGGGAAAAATGAAGTTGCACTCTGCTTCTGTACACTGTGATGTGGCACTAATGATGGTAGAAATTCTACATTCACTCTTCCAGTAGTATCTGAGGGGGCAAAAAAAGTAATTCCTCCATACTTGTTGACAAGATAATTACCCACTAAAATCCAGCATTTATAGGCAAGAGAACGGGAGAGGGGGCAGGCACTACAAGCAAGAAATCCTTGAGGAAGAGGAGCTAGTTGGGTAAGTAAGTGAACTGTGCTGAGAATGATATTGGCATAGTCAAAACCCAAATGATCACCTCTGGGTTTTGAACAAACCCGTGTGGGGTAGCATAAGTAAACAAGCCTTCCGTCACAGCACAGAAGGTATGATTTTTCCTGGAGCCAAACTGAAACAAGAGTCTGTAATATCTGGACTGCGTTAAACATTTTTTGATGGTCTTCTTTTCTCTCTATTTAGAGTGAGTTTGAGCTGTACGTGATGATGCTTCTGGACTCTCTGCCTACAGCACAAGACAAGGTAGCATTTGCTTGTCAATATTAGCTCCTTTCCTTGGTGATGCTACAGAGAAATTGAGTATTTGAAGTCAGATATGGGCACTTCCTGACCTTATCTTTGACACGGGAGATCTAGTCCTTGCCCTTTCCTTCACTGCTTACAACAGCTTCTGTAGGAGCAACCCACAGTAGAGGAACCTGAGACAGCAGATGCCACAGAATAAGCTGAGCGTTGGCTGAATAGCCTGTGCTGGATTTCAGAAGTATCAAACCTATTGTCTTTCTGTCTCCTCTTTGGTAGGGCCACATCAGGCTTTGTGCCAGCTTTACTGCAGAAGTGCTGCTGTACAGAGGGTGACATTGGCCTCAGGCTGCCAGGAATAGTGCCACTCACCCTTCCCCTCGCCTCTCCCACAAGTGACATCTTACTTCTGGTAAAAGGAATAGATGCCGGGAAAGGTGTGCTCCACTATGGAAGTAGAAGGAGAGCACAGAGGAGATGTCAAGCCCTGAGGACAGAGCCATCCCTGACTGACCCTGCCCAGCCATCCTGGAGTCTCTTCCCACCCTGCCCATGACACAGGACCCCATTTCAGCCCAGCCTGGACCTGTCAGTCCCTGTCCCTTTCTCTAGCTGACCCTTTTGTATTCTTCCTCTTTTTACTTTCCTTACTCCAAAACTAGCCCCTTCCACTCCTGATAGTTGTTTAGGCCGGTGTTCTCCATCAACTCAGAGCCAATCCTTTGGATTTGCTCTGAGGATTTCACCCTAGTTATCCACTCTCTTTGGCATTGAGCCTGGGAGCTCCTGTGTGATATTGGCAATCTGTTGACATGAAAATGAAAGGTAATGATGAACATGGCACAGTTGACAGCATAAGTGCTTTCTCTAGGATGAGTAACACACTGCTTAGTGGCAAAACACCTGAAAGGATTGCCCAAAAGCAAGGGGTTTGCATGAGTCTGAGTCTTCATATTTGCTGGTTGTGACACGCATAGAAAAACATCTGTATTCCTTTTTTTCTGTAACAAACCTTTAATCTATTTACAAATGGAAAGAACTTTGAGTGACTCTAAAACCTGCCATAGGGATTTTTTTGTTCATGTCTGCCTTATTAACTCTTAGTCTCAAAAGCAGCTCGTTCAGAAGTTTTCATTAGAACTGAATTTTACTGAAAATGTAATTTTAAAAATTATGCCAGAACCTGTAGCAAAGGAAATAAATATTCAGTGACATGACTTCATGTTTTACTCTTTTTCAAGCATTCTCATAGGTTCTGTAGAATCAGATCAAAGGGATGGAAATAGAGCCTTAAGGCTCCAGAAATACAGGCCCACAGGAAAGATGTGCAGGTTCTCGTGAAGAAATCCAGTACTGCTCTGGAAAGAAACAAAGAGTAAGTGTCGCAAATGCTGTCAATCCCTCTAGCAGCAGCTAGGTAGATGAGATAAAGCAGAAGCAAGTAAACAGAGTTCTTGAAGTTTTTAAAATGTCAGATCTTGGAGGGAAGGCCAAGGGATTAGACCCTGTGGATGGCCTGTTCTAGGCAAAAAATGTTCTCCTTTCTTAATATATATTTTTTATCCCCCCCCTGCCCCCATCTTTTGTACCTATCACACTGGGAGACATGGTTTACCTCTGAGCAGGACAAAAGCTTTCTTTTGCCATTCCCGACCGATCCCCACTGAAGAGCTTACATCATCATAGAGAAGTCTCCTGACCACACAGACTGCAGCCTGCTTTGTTAAATTTCAGACTGTGTCACTTTTGCTGGACGTTGGCTTTGTTCCCATTATGGAGGCAACAAAGCCTGTGCTTTCGAATGCCTGGGTCCCGTCCTCTAAGACAGGACTTGGTCTGACATCCTTATTCTGATTAGCTTATTCTCAGACTTACTGAGGCTCCCTGTCTTCTTTGGACTGACCCACTGTTTCCATGCCTCTGTTGTGTGCCCCTGATATTTATAGAACAGCTTCCAAATCTCCTTACTCCTGCTCTGACCTGACTTGCTACACTCAATGTTTGACCTTATAGTTGTTTAATTCTAGATCTCTAACCTTAAGGCTTGAAAGCTGTCCTAGCAGGAGATCTTGCCTGCCAATGTTCCTGTTCTTGCCCCCTCCACTGTCTGAACCTGAAGAATTAAGAAGTCACTCTTTCACTAAGCTGCTCATTCCCCTTCTTACCCATCCCTTCTTCTTGTAAATGTCACTCTAACTAGAATAGATGACTTAGGAAGTCTTTTATGTCTTTTCCATTGTTGTTTCCAGTGTATTTAGTGTGTACACATTACAATATTTACACTGTGCTTTTGAAATGTAGTTTGGATGATTCTGCAGTTAAGATACTGGAGCGTGAAAGAAACTCAGGTTCACCAGTTTTTGCTAGTGTAAACAGGAAGATAATTAACAGTGGCCCAGTACTCTACATGTCTATACTTGTCTACAGAGAGAGAATTCATGATGTGTTACTGTGGGATAAAGTCAAACTGGCATGAATATAAGATGGATCAGGGGCATAGTGTGGAATATTTATAGAGCACGCATATGCAAATTTTATCTAGGCTACAGAGATTGATTTTACTGCAAGCTTTTATAAATATTTTAGAGGTAAAGGGGAAAAATATGACATTTTGCTTTCTGCCAAAGGGCTGAAAGGGAACAACGATAAACATCCTAGAATGATCTAAAGGAGTTCTTGAGAGATTTGACAGCTGTAGGTATAAAAATCCAATACCCTGTAAGACTGTTCAGTTCCGGATAGCAATCTTTTTTCCAGAAAAGTCTAGGAACTTGCACTATCCTAATGACAACTTTCTAGCATTGCATGAAAACTAACAATCAAAATCTGATTCATTTGCAGGCATTAGTTGCTACTGGGATCCTAAGACGAAATTTTTCCTCTTGCTATGGACCATGTGTAGTCCTTTCTACGTATAGGGAAACTATCCTTGGAGGGTGGGCAGAGGAAAAGATTTTCATGCAAGACTGACGACTTTTTAAAAATAACTTTGATTAGTAGATGTTAGAATATCTCGTAGGAATTTTGAGATCTGATGCGGGGGGGGGAAGTAAGAGTATTGAAGTACATGCAAAGAACTAAGCTGTCCACTTATGTTATTGTGATACCTGTGTGTCTCAATGTGTGTGTAATAATGTGTAATTGCTTCAGTATTTTCATTCAGTGAACAAGAGGTTTCCCCTCCTAGGAGAAGAAGCTGCAGTTTTAATGAAGTAGAGAGTGACTGTTTGAATGCTGTTAGCTTCTCACAGAAAGTCAGTTCTTCTCTCCTTTGCATCACTGAGCATTCAGACCTGGAGTCACTTCACTGTAATTCAATGAGCTTGAATTTGCTCTATGCCCTGTTAGAGCAACATTTGGCCTCTGGACATCTGTAATAACCTTCATTATGCATAACAACTATTCGCTCACATCTAACTTTGTATATGATTTTGAAAAGAAATTTGTGCAACTGTTATTCTCTTTTGTTCTATTCTAGACTGAAGAATTAATTAGAAATGGTGCTACGGATGAGCCAAACTCCAGAAGAAAAAACAGGTGAGTGATAGGACAGTCCTGAGTCAAGCAGAAAAGAAATATGGCACAAATTATGGTAATAAGGTGTTCTAAAGGGTTGGAAGGAAAATCAACCAAAAATTACCTCAGCTGTTGCGATTTTTCCTGTTAGTATGATCAAAATGTACTGACATCTAATGAAATCTGAGAGCAGCCCTACGAAGAAGGACTTGGGAGTGTTGGTTGATGAGAAGATCAACATGACTCAGCAATGTGTGTTTGCAGCCCAGAAAGCCAACCGTACCCTGGTCTGCATCAAAAGAAGTGTGGCCAGCAGGTCAGGGGAGGTGATTCTCCCCCTCTACTCCACTCTCGTGAGACCCCACCTGCAGTACTGTGTTCAGCTCTGGGGCCCCCAACATAAGAAGCACATGGGCCTGTTGGCTTGAGTCCAGACGAGGGCCACAGAGATGATCAGAGGGCTGGAGCACCTCTCCTGTGAAGACAGGCTGAGAGAGTTGGGGTTGTTCAGCCTGGAGAAGAGAAGGCTCCAGGGAGACCTTACAGCTGCTTTCCAGTACCTGAAGGGGGCCTACAAGAAAGCTCTCCTACAAGGAGAGGGACTTTTTACAAGGGCATGTAGTGATAGGACAAGGGGTAACGGCTTTAAACTGAAAGAGGGTATACTTAGATTTGGTGTAAGTAAGAAATTCTTCACTATGAGGGTGGTGAGGCACCGGAACAGGTTGCCCAGAGAGGCTGTGGATGCCCCATCCCTGGAAGTGTTCAAGGCCAGGTTGGATGGGGCTTCGAGCAACCTGGTCTAGTGGAAGGTGTCCCTGCCCACGGCAGGGGGGGTTGGAACTAGATGATCTTTAAAATCCCTTCCAACCCAAACCATTCTATGATTCTATGAAATCAGGTGCATAACATCTTTCTTTAACTTCTTTCACTTCTGGCCTTATCTGAAACCAGTAGACATCAGTGGGAGACTTTCTAATGCTGAAGAAACCTAGGGAACCGTCAAATCATCTCTATGAGTCTTTGACTGATTCTGTCACTGTCAGAGTCACAGCACTCTGGTGTATTAAAGATGTCTCAGGGGATGGTTCATGAAACCCTTCAGCTGGCAGAAACGTGGTAACTGGATTTCATGCTTATTATGAGTAGGTTAAGCCCTGAATCACATGCTTTCACATGCCCTTCATAAGTTTCTTTTCAGCCTTCACTGTATCAGTCTTAGGTGCTCTAGTTAGCCATACAGTAGCCCAGTCCCTCTTGGATGCTTGCTGGGTACTTTGGTTCAGAAACAGCAACAAGGTTTACAGTCTATTGGTGTACTGCTTGAGAAAGGAGTGTCTTTTGATAAGGCCTTCAATCAAAAGAATCTGGATCAGGACCTTCGGGTAAGATAAAATAAAAAAGTCTGGAAAGTTGTGGAAGAGCAAAAAGAAAAGCTGGCTGATGATGAACCGGGAAATCCTGTGAAATGCCATCAGGGTAGAGTGTAGTATAACTAGTCTGACTGTAATACACCTGCATTTTATGCCTTATTGAAAACCTGTACTCAAAGCACAGTTTTCTTCCAGAGCATAAGAACATACCAGTTAGCAAATTATAATGTGGTAAATAAGGAAGCAGCTGTTTAAGGGGTGATATAAAATGCCTTCTGTATTTCCTCCTTGAGGAAAGAGAAGGTTCTAAATCTGCTTTCTGCGCAGTGTCTCAGTGTCCTAGTGTCCTGCTCCAGGCTGTGGGCAGTTGTTAACTTCACCATGGGCAGCTCCTATCACTGGCCTCTAACTCACTTCTACAAACACACCTTCGGTAGGAGCAATGCTTGAACAATCAAACTAGCTTCTGGTTTTTTTTTTTCCCCTCAGCAAATAAACTGGCCCAAATTCCTCCCTAGTGTAACTGTCTTCCCGTCAATGAATGTATGCCTGAATGCATCTGCCCTGATTATGTTTGTTTCTACAGTGTGGTATGGGTTTCGAATTCCAGAGCTTTGCAGCCAACCACTAAAAACCCCATAAAATCAGTCATTGGCTCTGGGTCTCCTGCAGGACTAATGAGTAAAACAATCAGATCTCTCTAGGCAAAGGCATATCTGAGGAATGGTTTTGCATAAAATGAGCTAAAAGACATTTAAACAATGGGTTAAGGTTTCTCCCCTTCTCCTCCATACCAGGTACTAATTTAAAAAATACTTACTCAGTTAACCTCAAACTTCCCCTCCTTACTTTCCTCAAATACACATTGAGGAATCAAAACCAGCCAAGTCAGAAAGATGTAAATGTTGTTGTTCTTCTTTCTGTGTTACAGCTGTATTTAGAAGCCCAAGCCAAGAAATTTGGGCCAAATGTGCTAATGTGCTGGCACTTTAGAGAACAAGGCTCTGCAAATATTGTTTGTTGGGTTTTGTTTGGTGGTGTTTTGGTTTTTTTTGTGAGGGGTGCTAAGGATTTAAAAAGGTATTCAATCCAAGTTGAAATGAGAACTTTACAGTTTTCCCAGAGGAAAAAATGGAGAACTGATTGTTTTTTAAAATTGAATGAAATGTTTTCTCAATCTTTTCTAAAAAAGAAGGCATTATTTCCTTCCCTCCAGGTAGCATTACTATAAGGCCGTTCCAGGACCAGTAGCTATCTTGATTCACAGAGTGGGAGAAATGGTCTCTATCATTTTCAGGGGCTCACACAAAAGGACAGGATTTTTGGGAAGCTAGTGGCTGTTAGCCCCTGGGACAGGGGGCAGCAGGAAGCACGGTCAGGCACTTTCCCCACCTGAGGCAGTGCATAGCTCAAGTTGGGCTCAGGCTTTCTTCCTCCAGCCTGCCTTGCTTTTCAGAAAAGCTCTGTACCTGTGTCGCTCTGTGCCTGTGACAAGCTGCTTGGAGGGCAGGAAATTTGGGTGTCCTGGGTTCGCAACAGGCAGTCTTTAATCATTCAAACATTGTCATTACCTAACACAGTGGCCTAGTCCTGAATCTGACAGCATGGCACCAAGCCGTTATGTTGCAAATGTGGCTAATGAACTACTGTGGCTAATGAGCTCCAGGGCAGCCTCAGTCACAAGGATTTTTTGCCCTGCTCGCTGCACCAGTCGGACAAGCCAGGTTGCACCATTAGGAGCTCTCACACAGCAGAGGCAGACCAGTTCTTCCTCTCCCCGTTCTCACTCCCTTCTCCAGTGCTTTCCCTCCCTCTTTCCTTCCCCTCTCTGCCTGCCCTGGAACAGCAGAGCCTCGGAGCTGTAACCCTGCAGCCTGGCATCCTTCCTGGCTGCCCCGCTTTCCATAGCTCCCCTTGCAGACAAACACCAAGAGGTGAACCAAGGTGGGGGAGACAGATAAAACAGCATGCCCTTGAGCTGCACTGTCCCCAGGGAAGAAAGCGGTTTATTTGTATTAGTCCAGACCCTTGGAGTGAGGGGCACTATTAGTATATGCGGGTAGCTCGCCTCATTCCCCAGATGAGGAGCTGGCAAGGCCCCGTAATACGGCTCTGGCTGCAGCAGCACGGACACTGGCAGGCTGCAGATGAGCTCTCTGACAAGCTGTGAAAAGCTGAAAAGATCTTTGACTCCAATAAGACCCTGGCTGGGCAGGAGTGTGAGCTGGCCATGTAGGATCTTGTAGGATCGCATTATTGACTTGTTTTAGTGAGGTGAGTGGGTGAGGTGGCAGTGAAGCTGGTCTGTAAACTTCTGAAGTGCATTTTCTGGACTCTCCTAGGGGAGTACAGCATGTTTATTCTGCTCCTTGCATGCTGTTATCTGTTCTCTCTGCGGGGATGCAGTGATTTCCTCCTTGGCTGTGTTCCCGTTGCATCTAGAGCCTGACGGTATTTTTGCATGAAGTGCTAAAGGGCCTTGGTTGGGGGTGACGGTGAAAGGTGAGTGGCATAACTCGTGTACCCGTGTTCAGACTGGGGGAAATGAAGGGTGAGTACAGCGGGTGTGTGTACCAGTGAAACTGGAGCAATGTTGTGGGTGCTCCCGGTCTGTACTGCTTGGCTTGGTTAACTCAAGCTTGTACTTGGGTATGCCTACTGAAAGCACTATGGACACAGCCTTAGATGCCAGTTAGCTTTCCGCTGCCAGCTCTGTCATTTAACTTGTGTGTGTATTTTTATACTTCCAGAAACCTGTGGCAGACATGAGACAAAGACGACGGCATGAAAACAGCTTTCTGTTTCTGAACAGCTTGAATCTATGAGGTGTAAAGTTCTCGATAAATGGGAGGGAATGAACATACTAGAGACTGAGAAGAAAGAAACAATCGTTTGTGCTGGGACAGTGGATATCATAGAAAACACTCTTAAAGAAACAGAGGCAAGAAATCATTAACTCTAAACGTGTCCTGGCAAGGTTTCTTGAGAACTACTACTACCACCAAGATGGACCCTTTAGCACTGAGATTGATACTTAGCAGTCTTTATTTTCTCTTCTGAGAACATATGTGCCTACTTCAGGTGCTTCTATGATCACCACAGTGGCCAGCCTCTGACCCTGCAAGAGGAGGCTTGTAGGTTGATCTTCACTGTGTCAGGTGATGGTCTACAGATATAGGGGTTCATGTTCTGAGCCCTTTCTGCATTCATGCTACGAGTTTGGGGATTTGTAACCAAATATACTTTAAACAACTGCAGCATCATTATTTTTAACCTGTTGTATTTCTCGGCCTGGAGAATGGGATGGTTCTGGGTGAGATTTTCAAGTATCCCAAGCTGGCATCATCTACCCTTGAAATGAATACTAGTGTCTTCAAAGGGGAGAGATAGGACAGTCCTGATTCCCTTTGAAATCCCATTTCTAGATGCTTAAATAACTGATCATCACTGCAGATTATTCACTGGGGTATATAAATGACGATAGCTGTGAACACATTTCAGACACAGACAGGAAGGCCACATTTAAGTCTAGCTTGAAAAAGAGGTCTATGATGGATTGTTGATATCAAGTAACTGATTTTTAATAAAATTACAAATAATAACAGGAATAGTTGTTTACAGAATAATGTTATTACCTTTTTGTTTTTGTAATTCACTAGGCTCTATCATTATTGGTTGAGCTCTCATTGTTATTGACTGTTGCACAAAGCAAACAGTGAGAGGCAGGCTTGTATTGAATATTGTGCAATCCAAGCTACAGAACTTGCAGAGATTTGTTCATGTGCTAAAATTTGCATACTGAGTGGCTTGTATGAGAACCACTTAAACTATAAAAGTTAGATGCTTGCAAATTTCTGCAGGATTAGTGCATTCAGCATTTAAAAACAATATTCGTTTTCGACTGGTAGTTGTGCGGTTAGAAATAGCACATGATCTCAATAAAGGCACTTTTAACCTCTCCTTGTCACTGGTTAAGCTGATAAGTGTTCCAGCTGTGTGAAGTGAGGAGGTAATTTCATGCAGCTAAATAGATGCTAAAAGTACAGTCAGCATGAGTAGGGAATAATGTCTCGCTCTTAATGGTGGGCAAACAGCAGTTGTTTATGAAGAGCTTATGTTTGGCTAAGCATCTAAAAGGTCAAACATTTCTCCAAACTTTCTGTCCCCTGAAGCAGAGTTATACCTGTTGACAGGACATAAAATTAATTAATTAATTGTACTGCGAATAAAACAGATCTGCCAGAAAGTCACAGGAAAGCTGAAAAAAAACCTGTGAAAAACACATGACATGAAAATTGCCCAAAGCCTCTATTTCTCTCTTCACCAAGTCAGGTATAGGTACAGCCATTGTGTTCTTGTACTATGCTTGGCTGCCTTTAAATTGAATGGTATATTTAAAATCATTGTTTTTCCTGTCAATTTTTTCATCCAATCCTTTGCACTGCTACCTGAGAGTACAAGACAGAAGTCTGTCACTTGTTTCTAAAGCAATTAGCAGGCCTCTAGCATCAGAGAGCTTTGGGGGAGGAGGTGAACTCTTGGTTAATTTAGACAAATTTACTTGGTATCGAGGTATTAAAACAATGAATAGCAGCAATTAGTCATGACAACTTCCTTTCTTTTTTTTTTCTGGCAAAGGGGAGATCTGAGGCTCCATGTGCCTTCTGAAATGTTCCTTCGTACGCTCTGTAAGATACGCTCCCACAGCATGATAACAAATGAGTATATGGAAACTGGTCCTCTGAAAAAATAGCCACTCTGAGAAGTTCCTTTCTGCTTTTTTTAAAACAAATATGAATATTCAGAAGGTCTTTAAATATAAATCGCTGGTTTCTAGACTGGGTTTTTTGGGGGCTGGCCTTTCTCTGTTCTGTAATGAAAATGGACAGTCAGCAGATGGCAACGTTGTATAGTTGTTTCAGCCGGAGACAGCCGCATTAGCAAGGGAGGGAAACCTCTGATCCTGCCTAAGCAGCCATGAGGGAAAATGGAGTGGGACCTCCAGGCCATGGGAGAGTTGGCCCCTCTGTCCTGGTGTAACCCCAGCGGCAGCTCAGCCCTACCCAGCCGCTCGCTCACTCCCCCCAAGTCAGGATGGGGGAGAGATTCTGAAGAGTAAAAGTGAGAAAACTCGTGGGCTGGGATAAAGACAGTTTCATAGGGAAAGCAAAAGCCACGCACACAAGCAAAGCAAACCAAGGAATTCATTCCCCACTTCCCATGGGCAGGCAGGTGTTCAGCCATCCACAGGACAGCAGGAGTCCAGCACATGTAACGGTGACTTGGGAAGACAAACGCTGTCACTCTGAATGTCCCCCCTTCCTTCTTCTTCCCCCAGCTTTATATGCTGAGCACGATGCCATATGGTCTGGACTATCCTTTGGGTCAGTTGGGGTCAGCTGTCCCGGCTGTGTCCCCTCCCAACTCCTTGTGCCCCCCCAGCCTCCTCGCTGGTGGGGTGGGGTGAGGAGCAGAAAAGCCCTTGGCTCTGGGTGAGCGCTGCTCAGCAGTAACCAAACCATCCCTGTGTTATCAACACTATTTCCAGCACAAATCCAAAACACAGCCCCATACTAGCTACTGTGAAGAAAATTAACTCTATCCCAGCCAAAACCAGCACACCCTCCAAGGATACTTTGGCCAAATGCTTGTGTAGGCTTACTGAGTTTTTATTACTATTTGTAACAGCAATTCAACATTTAAACCCCCACATTTGAAAGGTCAAGCCCATTATCATTGAAGAAGAACAATCTAATTAAACTAGTGCATTTCCATATTCTTTTAAAAACATGATTTCATAATGCTACATAAGTACAACATGTTCTTTCCCACACAGATTGCATTTTTAAAAAGATAAGTGGGTCTGATGCGTTTGCTTTTGCTGGAAAGTTGTGTGACAATTTAACTGATCTGTTACTGCCTTTTCAGGCTGAAACTAGGAAAATCAACTAATCAAACATGTTTCTCCAAGGCCAGATAAAAGTAAATTATTTCCTTAGAACCGACTGTGGTTCAGGCAGAATGCAAACTAGTTTTTACGAGTTACGTTCACTAGGTCTAATACCAAATCACTGGAAAGCTTCTCTTTGGCTTCAGCAAGTTCCAGATTATGCCTGCTGTGCTTTGCCAGCTAGAAAGTCAAAAGGTACAAGATATATTTCCACCTTCTTTTTTAAACAAACAAACAAACTAACAAATCTGCTGTGGAGAGCTATTATGCTACTTTGATCTAAATATGTAAATCAAAGCTGCAAAAGCACCCTGCTTCCAACTGTACTGAAGGCACTGGAAAGAGGTAAAAGAGCCTGTGGCAGATAACTCCAACATATGAAATCCATGGAATAGCTCAGCAAGAACTTGGAAAGACTTCTGTAAAATATAGGGACTAACAGATGTCTTGAGAGAAGAAAAGTGAGTAATAGTTTGGATAAAACAATCTTTGATTCAGATGATATTCTGCTGCACGCTCTGAAGTCTGAAGCTCTGTGTTAGTAGTCAAAAGAGCAGGCATCATTTCAGATGTTTGTGTGAAATGTGAAGTACAAAGCTCTTTGCATCCGAACGGAGGTTCCTCTAGCAGCTCAATCTAAAAGCCAGAAATGGACATGTGTGCTGAAAGACAAAAATCAAGTAATTTGTATCAGAAAGTAATTTGTTTAGCAAAAGCAATGCTATGAGCACCCTTCCTTGTTTACACGGTAAGACCTGGTTTACTGTCTCTTGGATTTCCCTCAGAGTACAAGAACTGGCAAGATGCGAGGCTCTATGTCAGACTCAAAGACGTGTGTAACTTGAGATGTAGTGCTAAATTAAAACTCCTGTCACACAGGAACTATTTACTATAATTTATGTCAAGGTTAATGGAGTAAAAAGTATTGGAGTATTTTAAATGCTGATCAGACATGTTGCCAATGACTGCAGATTTTCTCTTATGTACTGAAGGATATTTCAATGTTTCTCAACATTTATGTCTTTTTTACAGGAAGTTGGAGGAAATAGCACAGAAATTTTAGGTAAACTGAGAATCACTCCGGAAGATCAAAGGTGAGTCTGAAATGTTCAAATATTTATGTCAGTGTGGTTACACAGAAAGTGTTAGAGTGATGGAAGTGCCAGTCGTAACAACTTGCTAGGCCAAAGTAAGACAGATTAGATATTAATAGCAGCTGCAGTCAAGTGCTGGTTGTAGAGCACACCCAGAAGCAGCTGGGAGTCATAATCGGGTATTATAGATTTGACTTCAGTATGGCCCACAGTATTAAATAAGAAAAATTAACAATGGGAATTAGACATAGTGTTTGATTAACAGCTCTGATTGCTTCAGCTGTTTATTTAGGTGCAGAACAGACACATTATGGTACTTGTTAAAGCCATTTTAAGTTTTCTGACAGTGTCCTGCTGATGTTTTTTCATACCTAATGTGAAGGAGTTCAAACCCTTCTCTCTTCTGACATTGCTCACTAGAGGCAGTTTTGGTAACTTCTTTGTGGAGTGGAATTTTTTTTATGTTGGGAACTGGCTTGAGATTCCTAGACTTGTTTCACATAAACAATCTTATTTGGTTTGTTTGTTTTTGGAAAGGGGTGGATTATGGGGCCATCTCAAGCATTTGAGGTAACATGTTTTAAGCGGTTAAAGTATGAAGCTTTGGTTATTGATGCTGCCTGTCAGAAGTCAATAGTGAATATATTTGTTGCTGTAATGCTTTTAGTATTTAGGTTTAGCCCAAGATTGTTTATTCTTGCCATGTCTTTAATGTTCCAAAGCCTTGGATGAGGAGCCATCCAAGCTGAAAGAGCATGGAAGAGAGGCTGTCTCTACTTATTCATCCGCTGTTAATGCCATGAAATGCCTATACTCAGATAGGTATAGGTTTTAACGTATGTGGCATAGCTTCAGATTGGTTGTGAATTTGTCATGATGCTCACAGGTTTGCTTTTCATACCTGCAATAAGTTTTACAGAAACTGAGCAAATGTCAGCCATAACTAAGGCTCTGTATGAGTTGAAAAAATATACCTATAAAATAGCTGAAAAGTCTATTTTATTGTCAGAACAGAAGGTAGCTTTTCACTCATGTGCCCTGCTATTTTCCTCAGGCATTTTTGCACCTACAATTTATTGGTATAAGAAATCACTGCATCCAGGCAAATCAGGTAGTGGCAGGCTGCAACTAGTTTAATTCCTTAGTTTGCTGTATGCCTGATTTGTTAGTTTATATCCACAAGTGTAATGTGAATGATTTAATCTATCAGCTGGAGGTGGACATTGCAGGTTAGTAAAAGGCCCGAGCAACACACAGAAAGGCTCACTACCTTAGAGCATTTTGGGTCAGCCTTTTAGGTTTTCAGACATCAGGCAGACATTACAGAGTTGTCTCTTGTTGTTATAACACAACACTAAGAGAATGGTTTCTCAAATTTACATGGCAGGTGGTGTTTTGTGCCATAGTGCCCGGAACAGTCGCTGCAAGTTCCCGTTGTGTTTGTGACCCACACACTTTCATGCACAGTTATGAGATTGTTGGTAAAAATCCAAAATTATACTTATAGACTCCAGAGAACAAGACCCACTAATACAGAAAAGAATCATTCTATTTTCATCTTATTGCCAACATTTGGTGTTAAAGGGGATATGTTTTATTTGCTGACACAAGCAGGAATTTTTACTTTTAATTTGTATTAGGAAAGTAAGAAAAATCTTTTTTTTTTTTCAAAGAAGACTTGAGTCTTAGGAAAAAAGAACCCTGAATTCAGATCTTATGAGATATAAAGATTTTCAATTAACTTTTAGCATAAAATAGAAAACGATGAATTCTAGGAGTCTATGGAATCTTAAAATTAAGGTTAAGCTTCAGCTGATTTACTGTTTCTGGCTCTTTGATTAAGTTGAGTATTGCCAACAAGATTTCACAAGGTGGTACGTACAGTTTGAGTTGTTGTTGGACGGTGGCAGTGCAAATAGCTCTCAATTCAGGAGCTGCTACCTAATGACCTAAGACCACTGATTCATGATAATTTCATGAACGTGGAAAGCAACCTGCTTTATGCTATGAAGTTATGGTACAAAGAATTATGTTGTTAAAATTTCCTGGATAGATGGATGCATTCATTAAGCTTAATGAGGGGGAGGGGAGGAATTGGAAGAGAACAACAGTAAAGCAACGCATGAAATTGAAATAGTCTCCCCACAAACGGGATGGAGAGCACTTACTAGACAATGGCATATATCTGGCCTCCTGCTTAAATTTGCAGGACTTGCTTTGCCAGAGCTGAGTGCTAGTAGATCTAGAAATTTATGGGAGATTACAAAATTATATGCAAAATTACATGAAAGTGTGTTAGTTACTGATAGTTACGTTCCCTTCAGAAACTGAACATAAGTCAGGGTAGCTGAGGTGGTAAGGATGACATAAAGGACCTATATGAATAGGAGAGTCCTCTGATCCCTCCCTTCAAAAAGATATTGATGGGTCATGGTCTAGGGACATGCACAACAGGAAAGGTGAGAACAGGATGATAAGACATGATCACACTTGCATCTGCTTAGAAGTTACAGAACTGTTCATGAACCTGCTTTCTGGTATTTCTTTGATTTTGAAATGAGAGTTGCATGGCCTGCAGGTCAGGTATGGAACTTAACAGATAAAAGTCAATGTCATTTGACAGACCAAACTTGGAAGAAAACGAAGCATAGTTCTGTCTGAGAGGATAATAGGATGTATTTTGTGAAAAGTTAAAATTTGGGAACATTATTAACGTGGAATAATTGGTCAGCCAAAAGGCTATTAGAAATAAAACATCAAGGTAATTAGCAGTAGATAAAGTTGAATACAAGGTTAATTAGTCTCATTTGCGTGATGTTAATTATTAAAAGTAATCAGCCCTGGGATACTTGCAGAAGCACTCTCACTAAATGTTTTAAAAAATGCAACAGAAAGACTCTTACATTTTACTTCCAGCAGAGCTTATGTACAAACCTTTTAAAGATGCACATTGTCTTGGGATGTTTGCATAATAAGATGCTTTATAAAACGGATGTCCAAAATTCTGCCCCCCGCCCCCCCAATGTTATGAATCACATTTCTAGAGCTGACATTATTCTCTTTCTCCAGGACAGATCAGGGAGACTGAAACATTAACAGTAGCATGAGATTTCTGAATCAAAGCCTATCTTGAGGCATAATTAAAGGAGGACGGCTAATTATCTGAAGTCAAAACTGTATCATCCTTTGCCCTTAATGCACATAAGATAACTTAGATGACATTTAATTAGAGGCAAAGCATGGATTAATACTTATTTAATATCTAGTAGAAGGTTCCCTCAGGTGCTAAGAGATTGTCCAGTGAATTGGGGCAAATATTTAGCCTGTGTCTGCAGCTAAATAAATAATTTGCAGCAAACAATTTACTTAGCCAAGTTTCTACTGTTTCTGCAGCAAGAATGTGATTTCTTCAGGCTTAGCAGCTCTCTGATGAAAACCTTTTTATTTTTAATGCTCACTTGAGAAATTAAAAATATTCAAAATACAAAAGTTTGAAAACTATGGTATAGCTGTAAATGGATGGATGAAGTCATATGGTTTTACTTGTTTTCCTGGTTAGATAGTTGTATCCACAGCTCTCGTGGAAGTAGTGAAATTCCTTTTGGACTTAGTTTTTTGTTCTCAGTTGTATTGGTCACCTGTCTCTCTCAGGACTTTGTAGAAAGTGGCTAGAAAACAACTACAAAATGCAATGAAATATGTTCATTTTAATGTGAGTAAATATTTATGAGGAAAAAAATCCCCTGTGTTTATTGTCAGGTCTTAACAGCTCTACTTGATCCATGCCTAAGTCATTGTAGGAAAGAAAGGCAGCAGGAAAGCATGCTATGCTGTGGAAACAATGATGTCCACACTCAGCATTGTAAAACCTTATGGACCAGTCCCACGAATATAAACCATCTTTACTTTATTGCATAATACCAGGTCTAGGAAAAGTCTCTCTCTTGGTCTCCGTTCTTTAGAAAGTTGTAGAGGGGAACAGCATACCTTTACATTGTAGAGCTGCTGCATCCAGTTGAGAAGAACAGGCAGGTGGATGGTAGCTTTCTGCCTAGATCCATTCCAACAAATTTCTGTCATCTAGCAAGATGTTAGGGAGAATGAATCTTGGAGATGAATCTTTCTCTCCCTCTAAGCAACCTCAATTGCCTGAAGTTAGATGAGTTGTCTTAGTTCCTTTTGTGTGGCTCATTAGAAGAAGACTCCCCAGCGCTGCCTGTGTTGGCTGTCACTGACTTAGATCTCAGTTTCTGCTGAGTGTGTTGGTTTGTGAGAGACTGAAAGAGTGAATGCCTCAAACATTGTAGTGGAGCAAGTTCTGCTTAACGAGTAACTCTGCATAACAAGGAACTCTGCCTAGCAAGGAACCCCAGGTGAAAAGAAGTGGATCAGCACCCATCAGCAACAGGACCGGGAGGGTGCACAGCTACCTGTTCTGATGTGCTGAGCAGGGCAATTCACCATGCTGTTATGATACGGTGTTCTGATGTGCTGAGCAAGACAGCTCACCGTGTGTGGAGAAGGATCATGTCTTCGGGGAAGGGGAAGTTACTTCCCAAACAACCCGCAAGCCCAAAGGCTCACAAACTGCTCATGACACCTAATTAGCCTAATAAGTTCGAGTGCCCGCCTGAAGGAGGGCAAGGATGATAAAAGGACACAAACTGAAGCCCCACGTGTGCAAGCCCATGGGGACTGGACCTCTTGGCTGACTGAACCAATGCTGGACCCAGGACCAGTGGAATCTTTCTCTCTTCTCCCCCCCCCCCCCCCAATCTCTACACCTCATCCCTTTAGACATAAACTGCTGACCAAATCTGGGACTAGAAGTGGACCCAGCCACCTTTGGGCTCCTCCCTGAGAAGGAGTCTAGAAAGCAAGGGGGGCTGCTCTGAACCTCGTGACTCAATGGGAGGGCTTGTCTTATTGTCTTCCCTGAACTGATGCCCAAATAAGCAGGCCTGTAGTATATGTTTGGTGATGTATGGTTAGCACATGTTACACAGTTTACTGGCACAGCATAATGCCAATTTTTGTGGTGAGCATACCAATTTTTGTGGTGAGCATGCCAATTCCTGTTGTGAGTGAATAAAAGTTGAGTTTTGTGAGTTAAAGGATCCCTGGTGTCCTGTCACCTTAATCCTGACCTGGGAATCAGCAAACCTGAGTCATCGCCCTGAGAAATTGGGACATGACGTGGTTGTATGCTATACTTTTTTTGGAAGGTGTGGGAGCTAATAAAGCAAGTCTTGACATCTGAAAATGAAGAATTTGTTTCTGAGAATCCAGAAGAAAATAAGGGTAATGGAGTAAAGAATCATAGAATCATAGAAAGGTAAATACTCACTACTTCAAATGTACTCTTAATGTCTTGAAGTTGTACAAGTGGAATCCAGGCTTGAAAACCTACCGTTGGACCTTAGAATCAAATATTATAATGCATACATTATTGTGGATAGCTATACTGTCTGCATAAAGAGATATTTTCATATAACATTTTTAGAAAATAGCTAATAACTGTTGTTTTAAATAGCTGTGTTCTTCTATACAGTTTTCAGTAGATACTGCCCTCTTTCCATTGTGGCTCCTTATGTATTAATTAAATTCACAGGACAGAACTCACAAGTGGAAGTTATTTAAGTGAATCGAAGTTGCAGCTTCTAAATAAGATGAGTATACTAGTCTTGAATCAGGCCTTGAACTGTGGTGGTACATACTGGCATATGAACTTCGCTTATATGTGAGTCTACATGAACTCCAAATTCTGGCTTTCATTTTATGAAATCTGACTATGGCTGCAGAATTTTTTTGAAAGCATGAGTCAGGTTCAGATCAAGTGGAAGCATCTGCCTGATTTTGCAGAAAGCTTGAAAAAACAGGTCAAAGAAAAGAACTAGTCCTTTCAACTGGAAGGGGTGTTGTTGTGAACACCCATAATTAAACTTTTGCTATGATGAAGATTGTTTCTGTTTGTCTTTATGAAAGAATGTGATGAAAAAGTAGGAAGGAGGCAGATTATACCAACTGCACAGCTGTGCCCGTACTAAAGAAACATCTTATTTTGGCCCATGCAGGGTCAACGTGGGGACAGTGGAATCTTTTTTTTCAACTTAATAAGTAATCACATGGAAAGGGGACATGGGAACATTCATACTTCACAGCAAGACAAACCCAGAGATATCAATGTGTCAAATGGATGTATTTGCATTCATTGGAGGGACACTCAATTCAAGACACTCATAGGCTGTATATCCCAGTTTAACCAAGGTACATAGTCTACTGCTGGCAACGTGGGAGGAGTCTTTTTTTTTAAACAAAAAAGAAACAACCACCCCCACCATTTCCAAAAAGAAAAAAAAACCAACACAACCCAGGGCTCTTGAGATTCCTTGAAGTTGTTTCTTATTTAGAAAAATGAAAAGGCTATTATTTCAGTTATTTTTTGCTATTTTTTTCAATAAGGTGGTTTCATCAAATTTCATGAACAGGTTGTCACTGTAGTAGGTGATATTACAAGACATCAAGTTGAAGAAGCTACTTCATGGAGCTGACTTCTTAGGTTTTTGCCTTGGTTTAGGTGCAGACCCATGAAAACCTGTAGCTGCCAGAAGTAAAATATCCTTAGCCTTCTTCCTCAACCTTCCTTCTGGCACAAGCCACTGTCTAAGACGAGGGACACATGAAGTCCAAATTCGGTAGCAGTGCCTGTGGTCTCACAGCATTTCACAGCCCCACTTGCATTGGACTCCCATGGGATCCACCAATGAGGCATTACTGTCCCTGTCTTAGACATAGACATCTCAGAGCATGTTTCCAGCTTGTTCTAAAAGAAGTATTTTAAACCTGTTTGGTTGGTTGGTTTTTTAGATCTGTAGCCCCTTTATCCTGTCTTCTGAGGAAGAGTACAAGAACAGGAATGATTAGGGGAGTTAGCAGTGTCTCCCTGCTTTAGTGAACCACTCTTTGTTTGAATCTGCCACCTTCTGCCATCCATGCTACTAGAGAGCAGTTAAACAAGCCATGCTGAAAAAGGAAGAGAGAAAGACAGCAGTATTATCTCCTTGATTTGCTGCCCAAGGTTTCCTTTGCCTGTGGAAACCTGCTATAGAATGACCTTGTCACCAAGAAGTGAGAAGGACGGGATTTTCTCTGGGTAGCAAGAGCAGTCAGAATTATAACGGTTACTGTTTAAAACAGAAAAAGAGTTGAAAGTAAGCCAGAATCCCTCAGTAATATCTAGTCTGTGGAGTAGGAAGGGAACATTATATAGCAACATATGGTGCTGCTTGCTGCTGGAGACAGCATTCTGTGGAAAATGCTTTCTGAATTTGGGCCCATGGTGCCAGTTCCCATATCCTGTTTTAGAGATGGAAAATGGAGAGACTCCTGCAATTTGCGATTGCCCAAGAGTGTATTCTATGAGGGTGATTTAAAATATCATAGCCACAAAGTCCCAAATTCCATGTTTAAACTCTCTCTCTCTTTTTTTTTTTTTTGTTTTGTTGTTGTTTGGAGCCTTTCTGATCATTTCACTGAAATCAGGCAGAGGAAGGTGATTTGAACTTTCTTCCAGGGACAATGTATGCATTCATCTCACAATATAAACCAGCCATTACCCAAGTCTGATCTATACTCATGTACAAGTACTGATTAGTATTCTGTGAACAAGAATGTGCGTTTTGAACTCACTAATTATTACAGCAGATTGTTAATAATTCTCTTCTTGTAACCCTCAATTTATCTTTATTGCATTTATGAAATAAATGTAGGAGCTCCCAGAAGGTGAATGTAATATTATTTTGTGCTCACCTCTCATCAGGGACTCTGCCAGAAGTTTACAAACATCAATTAAGTTTCACCATGCTGCCATCTGGGAAATAACTTTTCTTACACCCATGTTACAGATGGATAAACAAACAGGAGCTAAGTAACTTGGCCTGGATCATGTAGCAAATTGGGAATAGAGTTCTCACACTGTCTCTCAGTCCCTCACTCGGGTCTAACCAGTAAGCATGCTGCCACATAGTTTGTTTACATTTTGAGACTGTTTTTAATGAACTAAGTTGCCATTTCTTTTTCTTCTGAATCATCCAAAACTTGCCAACTTTTAATTTTAATAAAGCTTTCACATACTCAGGCTGGTATTTATAGTTAAAGACAATGTTTAGCCTCACCTTTGGTTGCTTCTAACATTTGTGTGTGCTGCTAGCACAGGATGATAGCAAGCAAAGCACAAATAATTTTTTCTGGTCCTTTTAAGACACGTTCCCACTGACAACAGTGGCCTTTGGATCAGTTGATCTCTTCAGTTCCTCAATTAGTTGTATTTTTCCTTGCACAGAATCCTTTCCATTTTCTAATGTTTTTATGGTGGGGGTTGATAAGGCATGCCCAAGAGGATGAGGAGCTGGTTTTTTTCTGTTGTGGGTTCTTATATACTTATTCACTCAGGCTGGGCTGATTATAACTTCCTTTTTTTATTTATTTTTTTTAATTTTATTTTTCTTTGTAGAGTTCTTCTTCCTGTATTGTTGGTAGCCCCTTTCAACCTAACCGTGATATATCGAATTGTGGGTGGAAATGGAAAGCTTCTAATTGTCACAGTTGCTCTCCTTCCATTTCAGCTCTAGGTAATTACAATTTTCTGTGGGGGTTTTTAAAGGTCATCTCAGTTCTCCTTTATGTGTGATACTAATTATAAAGGCACAAGGACCACTACTACCGTAGTCACTCTATGACACTGAAGGATTTACTTCCATGTGAAAAATGGGTCATTATTTTTACACTACTGGAAGTTCCTGGAATTATTTCTCCTGGAGAGAAGGTGGTGCCAAAAAAACTTGGTACATTACTGTACTGGTAACTTCCAAATGTTGGGGACATTCTCTCAGGAGAAAGCCATCCTTACTAACCTGTGAGATTTAGAAATACCAGTTGGTTCTTTCTGATTTTGGCACTGAGATGGACAATAGTTGGAAGAGATGGGTAGGTACACTGTGACAATTCTCTTTGTAATAAACAACATTATTATTTTAAAATGTCAGGTTATACCTCAAATATTAGCTTAGGGAGCAGTCAGTGGAAGTCCGTTATTACCCTGAAATGACTGCTTACTGTTATGTCTGTTCCCAAATGAAATCCAGTATATGATGCATACACTAATCCCAGCAGGGTGACTGTATAAAGTATGATTAGCAAGGTTACTTGTGTATAAAGGAATATAAGTTAATAACATGAAGAAGATCCACATAAGGCTTCGAAAGTGCCTAGACTGGCCTTTGGCTTCACAAGGGGCTAGCAGCCTGTCAAGCAGCACAGCAGTCACTAGCTGACTGCTTGCCATTTGGGCAAGTGATAATCCCATCTAGTCGTGCCCAGGGGACACCAATGTTTCCAAAGCAGATGGGAGCAGCCAGGGGGTGGGAGATCAAAGGACATCTTTGAAGGAAGAAGTGATGGGAAAAAGAAGATTTGAAAGGGAAGATCCAAGGGGTTGGGGAGAAGCAGAAAGTAGAGAACCCCAAATCAAACCCTCTTCTGTTTAAAAATTTTATTTCCTTTGATTGTGCTAAGCAACTAGATGCTGGGACTTGAGCTCTGAATGTCTAACAGTGGGTTCCATGTGAACCTTTAGAGCTGAGTGAAGTAGAAAGCTTTCTTTTAATCTTTTATTGAATTTTCCTGTAAATTTTGTAGAGCTCTCCTCTTTAGCCTCTGTCAATAAATGCTTTATTTTACATTTACCTTAACCTGGCTTGAGTTTAGGTTGATTTCAGGTTGCTGGCAAATGCCAAGATCAATTACTTCTTCTGGGTAGGGAACCTTAAACTTGACTGCAGGAAGTTTATTTAATTTTTTTTTTTTTTTAATTTGTCAGTGTCCAGCAAATCTATTGTTTTCCAAAAGGAATCTCAGCACCTGCCCAGCTGCATGGGCCAGTTTGCAAGCTGGTGATAGAGATCTATGTGGAAGAAGCCTCTTTTGGCTAACAGCACTAATTAAGTACAGAATAGCCTGACCCCCAGAGAAGTTGGTGGTATCCAACATTTAATTTACAAACAATTTTACAAAATTGAGTAGGTGATACTTACTCCCTTTTCTGAAACAAAAACCAAACAACAACAACAAAGCTATTCCTATCCTTGGAAAGGATAAGACAAGATTCATGACATCAGCTAGAGAGGATAAGCTGAGGAGGAGATTTTTTATAAAGGTAAGAATGGAAGAATAAACTCTCTGAAGTGAAGGTTACAAAATGAAGTACTAAAAGAGAAAAGACACTGCTCTGATGCATTCTGCAAGCAAGAAGTCTGTTCCAGACCTGGAAGCAGTTTAGCAGAAGAGAGCCTGAAGCCATGTGTTAGAGTTTAAGGAACTAAGACAGAAATCCCATCCATGTTCTAAAACATGGATGCAACCATGGCAGATACAGTCCCTGGAAAACTCAGTGTCATTTAGGATATGAACGGTTAGTAAATCCTGTGTATTCTAGACAGTTCTCTTTACCTTAATGGTGAGTCAAGGAACTAACATAAAGCCACCTTGCACATGGACGGCACTCCTCTTTCCTACTGTGCTTATGGTCTTTATAGTAGTGTTTGTAATACAGATGCTATTTCTAGGATACCAACTTACTGCAAAGTGGAAACTTGAGAATTGATTTTTTTCTTTTGCATATGCTTGTACCTCTTATAAAGTGTCGTTAATTAGCTCCCCTTTTGCCTATATGGTTAATGTTTTCTGTGAGTGAACACTCAAGGTCTTGGTAAAGTTTCCACAGGACCCTTAAAATAGAATATATCTCTCATTAAGTCCCAGGAGAGCAGAGCTCCTAATTGGATTTAAAGAGGTACTCTTGGAACTTTTATTAAACAGAGGTATTTCTCTTTAGTAGCAGAATTGTTATTTTCTTCTCAGATGTATTCTCCTGCACTCTGAAAATCAATTATAAATGACATGTAAATATTTTATTCCTGTTCTATTCATAAAGTGAGAAATTATATTGAAAAAGAATGATCTTTAAAGCCAACATTATTTGCACTGTGATGAAGATGACACAGCCTTACATGGTTATTTTTTTTCCTTATTCCATTCTATTTTGATACATCAAACTGTCCTTATCCAGCAAGCTCAAACTTGCAAAGTTTTTAAATAAAAATAGTGAGTTGGGTACCTGAATCATAGAAATGCAGAGCTGGAAGAGTGCTCATGAAATTTAACTGAGGCCCAACACCTGTCTAACCTGTTCTTAAAATCTTAAAAATATGGAGGGTGAAGTAGATTCTCACCCTCTGTAGCTTGCCTCATTGGTGTTTCACTTTCCTGAGAGACAGCTAGAACAGTTTTCTGAAATGCAACTTGAAGTCTTCTTAGGAGCACATCTGACTGATTTCTTCTTGCAGTCTTTGAAAGAGGAATTATCTTTTAATGAGGTTTCAGTCATGCAGTTTGATGGAGGGGAGAAGACTGTGTCCTTTACTAAGTGAAACATCATTTAAATCGTAAAAAGGACCAAGGCTTCTGAATACTCATGAGAACAATTTGTCTAAAATAAAAGCAGAACTCTTTCAGTGGCAAAACTCTCACCACCATGCCAGCAGTACTAGGATTTTATTCACAAGGTTGGTGCCAAATGATGCAGAGAGAAGACTGTGGTTATTGCCAGATTGTGCATTATAACAGGTAAAGAGAAAAACGTGAAGAACGTCTGCTTCCAAAGGGACAAACCTCACAGAGAGAGCTTTGGGGTGAGAAAGACCTTTGTGGGCAAGTTTCATTAGAAAGTGGAAAAAGCCTCCTTCGATGGCTCATTCTGTAGGATTTTCAGCTTTTACCCATTTTGTAACCGTCCAGGAAGGGTTTTTCTTATCACTCATGTTAGATAGTGCTTGCCCTTACACATGACTATACAATGTCACAGATGGTTTTTAAGTTCTGTGGTTCTCTTGGTTTGCTTGGCTCATTTATTTCAGGAGACAGTTGTTTCCCACTCATAAGGGAAATAAAGGTAACTTTCAGGATGGCAAATTACCATCAGTGGGCAAAAAAGTCTTACTATTCTCTGCTACCTTAAAGAAAATAAGCTCAACTCCTTAGATCTTTGCAATGTCTATCTGTCCCCTGCTAGAGACCTACTCTATATGATTGGGACTCCAACACAATTTTGCTTCAAATGAGCATGTAATTCCCTATTATTAGCTACCAGGAATGGGATACTTACCTCAAGTCATTGCAAAATCTGGACATGACATACAATCAAAGCATGGCATGCATTTCTTCTATGTTGTTTTTCTAGTTAATTAAGCCATTATCCAAAGTGATTAAATTATTTAACCTAGAACAATTGGTATATTCATTCTCTTTTATTTTTTCCAATAAATGAAATGCAAGAAGTGGGTAGTAATAGTAAGACATTGTAATTAACATTTAGATGTGTTAATGAAAAAAAAAGAACCCAAACATATGATGAAATTAGTCACCTAGGTGAATTTAGAACACAACATGTAAAGCTGCCTCGTATGCAGTGAAAACCTAATTATTAAGTTACCACCAGCTGTTTGATGATGTGAACAAAGTGATGCACTTGTTAATGTCTACATTGCATCATCTGTCTAATTAGGAGCAGATTCAAGTATCTAAAATCTCCATCGTCCTCATCTCTTTGCTTGTTTTCATAAAGCGCAGTATTTTGGGCTAATGCCTTGACTAGGAAATACTAGGGCAGACCAGGAGATACTGCTGTGTGTTCTTCTGGATCCTGTGGAGTAGAGCCAGTTTGGGACATCCTGGCACCAGGATAACAGCCGGGAGCAGTCCGGACATTTCAGGACCTGTAGGTGGATATGGGAATGATTGGTGCAGTGCCAGAGGGCTGGTGGGGGGAGCATCTAGTCATATTTTAGGAAAGGTTGAGTATATAAAAGTAGGTAGTACAGCTTTTAGGAAGCTGTGGATAGAAATCACATGGTTTAATTGGACCTTTGAGGTCTGTGAGTTAAATCTCCTCCTCCCTTCTCTTCTCCAAGCTTGTCCTCCCCGCTTTTCTCCCCTCCAACTACTTGAGGTTTAAACCTTTGCTCTACAGCCCCTCCTGACACCTGCAAACCATCCTTTCTCCATACAGACATTTGCTCCTACCCTCACGCACCTCCTGCTTGCTCTGCCCTTCCTGCATATTTCAGGGGTCACACAGGCAGCCTGTTACCATACCTACTTGCTGGGCTAGGGACTGGGGCTGCTCCAGAAGAGTTTCCTTCAGAGAAGCTGCAGCTGTGTCAGATAAAAGGGCACCAGCACCTGGGGAAGATGGTAACGCAGAGGAAAGAGTTGTGTGATTGCCCTCAGTGTTTCCTTGTATTAGGGCTGCATAGCATCTATTTAAGGTTGTAATCATGTTCCCTCTTGAAGTATGTCTCGCAGATGTGATCTTGTTATGAGACAGGACCAAGCTGGAGAACAACTTTGTTCAGGAGGTATGCTAATAATGAGGAAAATGTGCAGTTGTCAAGAGCGAGGTGCACTAATGAGAGCATCCATAGCTTGCTGAAGCAATATAAATTCAAGGTAGCAAGCTGCTTTTTGGAAGAGGCAGGCTATTATATGAATAGGTACACTTGTATGCTCTACTGTTTTAAAGAGAGTATTCATGCATAAGCCTGTGTCTTATTTTTCCTAAGTGAAGATAGGAGTGGGGAAACAAATTCAAATCTAAATAAAGATCCAAAAATGTTCTGGAATCTTTGTGAGCTAGCTATTATTCAGGTGCTAAAGAATTACTGTGATTTTAATTAGAGATTTTATACAAGTAACAGGGGTAGGAATAAACAAGTCACAAAAGGAAAACCTATGCAGGTAAGGTAAGGTGTGCTTCAGTCTGCATAATGGGAAGAAGGGTGGCAGCAGGTGGTGTAAGCAGAACGGTAAATGAGAGGACTTCACCTTACAGGGATGTCAGAAGCTGTTTGCAAAAAGCAGGCAAACCTGTTTTTTCTCTTCGGGATTCGATTTTAAGTACTCAAAGAGCTTTGGTGGTGGGTTCTGTGAATCTTTTCAGGGATGACCTGCAGAGGTGGTGGTGCTGCACCATTTTATAGTTATGTGTGGTGTACCCAGTTTGATGTGCAGGGGTTCGAGCCTGCTTGGGCTGAATTGTAGCTCTGTACTGGCCTTCTGCAAGGAAATGGGTTTCAATAAGAGGTCTTTCCTGCGTATCCTCACGTTATTTTGTTTTAGAAGACAGCAACTCCTAGCTTCCTTTGGCTATGGGGCAGGAATGATTGTGGGAGGGGAAATCTTTACTGGCCACAGTGTATTGCTTTTGGCTCGTTCATAGTGTTCCTGGAGGGTAGGTAGCCTTTTTTGGGATTTCTATCTGTGCCAGCAGAGTCTGATCTAACTTACTGACTTCCTTGGTGTTTCCTTGTCTGCCATGAGCTGTTTGCACCTTTTGGCTTTTGGCAGCTGCTGAGCTGCCACAGTCCCCTCTGGGCAGCCGAGTGATGCCCTGGGGGCTGGCAAACAGCCCAAGAGCCTCCTAAAGTAGCCTCCCAGTCCTACGCTGGGCTGTTGGTTACAGTGGAACAGGTAATACTTTTTTAATAAGTGCTTCAAGGTGAAGTTTTTGAATAGCATTGAGTGGAATTGGATCTTCAGAAAGAGTAATCTCTTTTAAAATTTCATTGTGTGGTCTGGGTAGTTGTCTAGGACCTGTAAGTGACTGGTTTGAGTCTCTCATCTGCAGAGGTGCTCAGGAGATCTCTTCTGGGTGAAAGGTTGGTGCTGAGGGATTACCATCTGCCTGTGTGTGTGAAATTAAGGAATTCCTGGCTGCTTCTATGAAAAGGCAATGGCAATTTCGGTAAACCATGACTGTGTCACTTGTTTACCTAACAATTTGGAATTAAAGCTTAGTTTATGGTGATAGAGCAATACCTTTCTCTATATAGTACTGCTAACGCTACCACTGGATGGAGAACTGCAGATGTTGTTTTATTCACTGTTTTTATAAGTTTTAAGCTAAGCTCTGATTTCTGCAGCATGCAAATGTGCACGAGTATAATGCTACCATCTGTATCTAAACCAAAGGTATTTAGTAGACTCCCTTCATTGCTGCCACAAGTCCCTGTGTCTTTGCAGTCAGTCTTGCTAGATGTTGCCTTTTGTTATTATTGCTTTGTCGAGGACAGGAAAAGCAAGTCTTCTAACCACTAGTATGCTTTATTTTTGTATCCCAGATTCTTGCTCTGAACAAGGTAGTAAACACACCTGAACTCTTTTTTACCCTGCCGGTGAATGCTCTGGATTATAGGGTATTCTGTCTCAATTGCTTTCATAGTTGTTTTTGTTGTGGGTTTGCTTTTTTTTTTTTTAGTTTTTTGGGACTGTTCCACTTTGGGTATAGTACTAAAACATTTTTGGGTGTGAAGACCAGAACCCAAGCATCCCAATTCCCAGTGGAGTGTCCCAGGGATCAGTTATTTACTCTTCTCTCCCACACTTGGTGAACATTTCAGTATCTCATCAAAGAGGAGCAGCACGGCCAGGAGAGGGTACTGCCACGGCGAGGACACGCTCTGGTGCTGTGCGTGATGCAGCTCTGCCCAGGCAGAGGAGAGAGCCTACACCCAGCCTCCGACTTCCTCACCTCAGCCTGTAATTGCCAAGCTCCTTTTAGCCAAAAGCTGGGTACCACCCAGGGTGCTTCCCCACGCACCTCTGTGTGTTACGTATGCCTGTCAGGGTGTGTTTCTGAGGTGTGTGAATGCCTATTTTTTGAGTTTTTGACGTAAGCGGTTAGGCATCTGCTTACGTGAGGCGGTGGTGCTGTCGGCTTGCAGGGTAGCACAGTTTCAGTTTTTCCTGGAATTTCTGGAAACTTCTGGTGTCCTAGGTACCTAAGTGGATAACTGAGAATTTTTGGTTACTCTCTTCTATGTAGGTACCTACTGGTTTGCCTAAATGGCACCTTTGGCATTCAGGTGTGGATTGGTATTTCCCTGAGGCTGCAGAGTGGCTGCAGCGGCAACGTGCGCTGTCGGGCACTGCGCTTTGAGGTTTTTGGCAAAACAGCTGGAATTCGGAGCTTTGTTTTTCTTTACTTATAATCTCATGGTTAGTAAGAAAAGAAGAAGAAAAATAGTAGGATAGGCATGCCAAAATAGTATTATCCGAGTTCCAATGTGATGAAATGCACTTTATTTAGAAAAACATAAGGCTACAGGAACCTCTAGATCATCTTGGTTTTGTGCATTTCAGGCTATGTAACTAGGCTGATTCTTGCAATCTGAGTTAAACAGTTTCATCACTCAGAAAACTAAAATACTAGCACGGCCCAAGCCTAGACAGTAGCAATCGAGGTACTTCATGCCCAAGGTCACTTTGATATAATGAGGTTGCTTAGTATGATGTGGACACAATTAACTTGGTGGATTATTTCTATCTCAGTAACTGAAGAATGTAGAAACCCACCATATTGCCTTCTGATCTTACCATTTTGGAGGGTTCATCATTGCTATTTTAAACTCTTTCACCTTGCAAAAAACCAGACTGGAGAACGTGTAAGTTGCAAACAGTGGTATTGCTACTACAACTGCTCTAGCTGGGTTAGCAAGGCCATGCCTGTGCTCTAAGAAAGAGAATTTCTGTCAGAATTATCTTATTGCTTCAGATATTTTTTACCTACGAAAGCTGTGTATTATGGTGGTATCATATTTGCTATTGTGCATGCAAATTAGGTTGATTAGCCCTTCCAGTAGAAAAAAAATATGCAGTGCGCAGTTTCTCTGTCTTGGATGGGCAAATTTCTGTATATTTGTCTGAAGTGTGTACATGCATGGAGGAGAAGGGTTATTAAGCAACATACTACCATTGTTAAATATACAAAATCATTTATTTCTTAGTGTGCATGTGTTGTGCTTCACCATAATTCTGTGTGAACTTGAAAGGCACCTTATACTATTTGAAATACATCCACACTGTTATCTTAACAAATGCCGCTCTTTGCTGCAAAGTCAAAGTATATTTGAATGTAAGGGCACTTACAGCATATTTATATCATCTTGGGGCAACCACAGGGAGAACTTCCAAGGCTGTAAAGCCTAAGCAGCCAGCCACCATCCATAATTGTGGGCTTTCGTTATTAACCCCTGTGACCAGAGTACTGCTGGATGTGGAATGAGACGCATAAAGTATTTATTGAGAAATAATAAAAATGCATTCCCCAAATAGAATTTTTACCTGCAGTCTCACAGACTGACTTTGTGAAACAAAGGAATGGAAGATGGGCCTGCTGGAAACTACTGGCTGCGGGGGTGGAGGGAAAACAATAAACCTGCAGCTGAAAAGTGTTGTCAGATAGAAAGAATTAGTTTACAACTCACCAACATTTGTATAAGAAAATTTAAGCAAATGAATTGCTCTCTTGAACTTCTAACTTCTCCCAGAACTGAAGCCTGGAACTAGGATGAAATTGTTTTGTTACAGTAACATTCATGTATTTGTTCCAACTAATTGTCATTTTTGTATTGTATAGATGGCCGAACAAAACCTGCTGTTACGTCTAGAGACAGATGAAGTATTTGCAGTGGCATATGAAACCAGGCAAAGTTCTGTTTCTGACACCTTTGAAAGGAGGTCTCCGATGTAGTTATTGCAACAAACATCTTTACCACCTAATACTAAATTGTATAAGGCCACGGAGCAGTGGAGGATAGAAAACTGATAGAGCTATAACCGTGAGAGATAATAGAGATGCAGATATTATGATTGATATTATCTCAGTTGAGGGTAATCTTCACCCATCTGAAGAGGACCACTATAGACTCAAAACTGATGCTGATGTTTTAAGTAGGATTTCACTGGTGTCCAAGCGTTATGCCAGCAGTCTGCACTTGTTTTTCCTTTTTTCCTGAGACCTGAAAATCAGCTGTATGACTTCCTTCCACTCCTCCCCCCAGCCCACCAATGTTGTTACAAAACCTGGGGATGCTTTTTAGGAGAAAAAAATTTTTTTTTTGTTGTGTTTTTGACCCAAAAAAAATTTTTTTTTTTTTTTTTTTTTTTTTTTTTTTTTTGTAAATTGGTTTTGACTCAATTACTTGTTGGTGTGTGAAAAGGGCCTGCTCTCAGGAGAAAACTTCAAAATTTCTCCTCAAAAAGCATGCTGTCAGCTGGAGTGTTTCTATTCAGCTATCCAGTAATGATGTGCTGGAAAGCTCTAATTTTGTTTCTCATTCACTTTTTCTCCAGTATGGACATTCCTAACAGGAGTAGGATCCCACACTTCATGAAGGTCATATACTTGTTAAGTGTGGAAATGGCAGAGCACGCTGGGAACCGAGGCAGTCTGGCAAAGGAGCATGGTTATCTGCTGAGGATACCCCCTAAGGCATTTAATTAAAACTCCTAGCAGGCAACATCTGCATGAAAACAAATTCATTTTTCGTGCAGACTGGGAATTTTAGCTTTCTGATGGATTTTAGTCGTCGTCCCCCCTCCCCTCCTTGGTAAAAGTCTATTCTCTAGTGTATATGCAAACAGACCCCATGGATTCCATTAGAAACTTGCAAATTTCCTTTATAAATAATGTCACTGTGGTGTTCTCACCAAGTCTAGTGTAAAGAGAAGTGTCAGAACTGTAATGGCCACCGCTTATGTATGCATGCGTGCTTTAGCAGCTTAGGGGCAAATAGCTTATGCCTTTCTATGTCACTGAAATAAGTAGCATGTAGTAGAATTGTCCTAGTTCCTGAGTGGCAATACTGTGTGATGTTTATTTGGTTGCTGTTTAAAGGTATTATGGGGGCAAAAAAAAAAAAAAAGAAAAAGAAATGAAGCTCCACAGGCAGAGCAATTACTAAATAGTATTTGGACTATTATACTCCAGACTGCTGGTATAAGGTACCATTCACAATCTGTGGCCATTTTTCCTGTTCTCTCCTGGTATCCCTGCCCTTAGTGGTTGTTATTATTGACCTGGGAATAAGCACAATCAAAATATTTTTTTCATTTCTTTCCCGCACTCATCTTTAACTTCTCTGACTTGCATTTTTGTTATTAACAATCCCCATCAAAGTTTAATGTTCTAAAGCCTGGGGTGGATGATTACATTTGCCAAAAATGAAGCTCAAAATGAAAGGGAAGACTAATTCGAGTAGCAGTAATGTTTTCAGAGTGTCTCTATTTCATGTCACAGGTGGCATAGCGTGCTATTACAGGTCCCAAAGCCACACTCATACGGTGATGAGGGAGAGAGATAAGTGAGGTCACTTTAGGAGGAGAACACAAAAGCATCAAAGGGAAAATGCTGTGGTTGGCACTGACTTCCCTTGGGAAGGGAAGAAATATGGGAAGTTTATCTGCTTCTTACTAGTGCATGGACATACTTGACCAGAAATGCGTATGGTTGAAAGCATTTTTAATCAGTAAAAATCTAAAACCTTAACAATGGCAGGAGACCATGACAGAAAGTATGAAAACCGCCTACAAGTGGTGTTGTAAGGGCCAGAGAAGCTGAATTAAAGGGAAGGACCATGCTGTTGGAAATGTAAAACCTGAGAAAAGCCTGAATATTCACTAGGGATCTGTGTGCCTAGTGCTAGGAATAGTCAGTGTATTTGAAAAAAGTGTTAGCTTACACACTTAATTATTTCTTTGGTCTACTCTAAACATGGCTCTGTTACATTGAATAGGTGACTAGCACCCATGCTGCAGATACTTATAATGTATAATTAAATCAATAAAGCACTAGGCAGGGCTGATTGATAACTTTACCTTCTTCCTCAAATGAATAGTTTTATAAGGGCTATCCACATGACTGAGACCTGTGGACTCAGGCTTTGTATTAGTGAAAAACCAAGGCAGAAAATTCCCCTTCCAATACCTGTGTGCACGTATCTGGAAAACCAAATTAAATGTAAGAACAAGAAGGTGATATTTCATTATAATGTGTGCTGAAATATGTTTCTTTGCCAAGATGCTTCATAGCTATAGCCTGCCCCTACTCCCGGAGTAATTTAATTGCATTTTTGTACCAGTGGAGGTTCAAGGAAGTATTGTTTTCCCCTTTGGAAATGATTATGTGAATGACTGCATGAATTCAGAAGGATGTTGCTTTACTCTTAATCGCATCTTCAGTAGCATTAAACCCTTAAAAAAGATATCACATCAGAAAATAATTTTATCTGTGGGAAAAAGTTTCCCAGGACATCTTACAACTCCTGCCTCTGCAGTACCAGCAGCTGCGGCCAAGATGTTGTCTTTCTCCTTGGGTGAGCTGTATGTGGATTTTAGTGGAAAAGACTGGAGCACATCTCAGCCCTGATCTGCTGCAGGGGCTGGATCTGAGTGTGCAGCATGGCCAGCTCCAGGCCTGGAGGCTCTGGACCTTTGGTGTGGTGAGGATGTCATGGAAGCGTGGAAAGCTCCAGTCCCATCTAGGTGAAGATAAAGTTTATTGCAGAATCTGGTGTCAACATGGTTGCTGTTGGCTTGGTTCGTTGCGTTATGAGCTACAGACCTTTCTGTCAACTGCTATATTGAGGGTTGGCGAACTCTTGATGTTTGCTTTTTGCATATTGAACAAAAGATTATTTTTTTTTCATGTGTCAGACTTGTTCTCATATCAGCCTTTCCATTTTTTTTTCCTTGTTTTTACATTTATCTTTTGCTTTTTAGGAAAAAGAAAAAAACAAAAAGAAATCAAAGCAACACTTTTTATGTAGCACTTTCTTTTATAGTTTGAAAATTATTAACAACTCATATATTTTCGTAAGTGGGGAAATGTCTTCATGTCCAAAACTGCAGGTATTCGTGTGGGTGGTGGGTGTCAAAGAAATGTCTGTGTTATGGCTTACCATCTGTTTAATTAAGTAGCTGCCTTTATTCACTTGTATTTTGCAGTATCTTGTTTATTAACAAGTTATTTAGTTTTAATTGAATGAGTTCCAATAACGAGACATAGTAATGCTGTCCTTTCAATGCAAGGAAAATCAATAAGAATCTGAGCTGCGGAACCAGTTGTAGCAATGAATCCTTATGAAACAAAAGGATACATCTAAGCTAAATGATGGAATGTCTTCGAGGTCAGGAGAAAGGGCAGCTTCTTGGAAGAGAAATCCATTGAGGGATGTCAGTGGTGTGGACACCACATGTGGCTGGGAAAAACTCCCTCAGTGTGAGCAGTGGGAAGGCACGAGAGATGCTGTGATTCATATGTGCTTCCTCTTTTTCTTGTACCGCTTCCAAGGCATCTGCTTATGGCTACTGTCAGTGACAAGGTACCGGACTAGGTGGACCTCTGATTTAACTGAGAATGGCCATTTTCATACTGTTAGGGATGCCAAAGTTTCGTTTGGATCTGGACCTTTGGTAGCTGTTTTAATTTATATTCTGCCTAAGCAAGATAGCTGTTTTCTTGCAAGTGAAGACAAGTGTAGGCTGAATAACAAGCAAATGTAACTGTCCTTGTAGAAGGCTCTGGCCTGGCTTGGATATCTCTGCACAGGGTATGTATGCAAAACCCTGAAGACATCTGAGGTATAGAGTGAGAAGAACACTACTCATGCTTTTACTTCTAAAGATAATATTTAGTTTTACTTGAGATTCACTCTAATAATCTGCAGAGGCTGGTGTTTGCATAAGCAGAAATCAGGTCTGCTGTTGACCCTGTCCCATCAGGGGACTTGCCTCCTAGTCACGAGTGAAAAGAAAACTCCTGGCCTGGTTTCATGGGAAGTTTCCCTGTGAAGGTTTGCAGGTCTTTGCCCTTGGACTCAATGTAAAATAATATTGCACCTGTTTGAGGATAGGATGAGGTCTGGGCTAGTTTGTGAAGTCCTAGAAATTTCATGTTTCTACCCTCAGAAGTTTGGGTGGTTAGTGGTATTTCAGTAGTATATTTGGGGTTTAACTGTATTTTAAGACTTTATTGAAAGCTAGAACTCAGAAGGTGTAATTCAGCTGTTAAAATACTAGCTTGAATAATCAAGAAGGCCAATCCATAGAAATGAAAGGAATATAATCTTTTTCAGGTTTTCTCCTATTTGTAATGAAACAAATCGTTCTGTCAAAATATTTCACAATAATGAAAGCAGGAGATGTTGATCAAGAACAAGCAAATGTTTCAATCCTTATTAACTGGTGGGGAAAATATTCTAGCTTTTGTATTAAATCAACCTGAGTCATTGATAGCTGTAGTAAAGTCTGTAGTGTATTACTGCTGACTTGTCATGAAATGTATAACATTTAAAAAATGTTTTCCAATATTAAATACTGAACATTCAAAATGTGTTCCATTGCTGAGAATAGGAAAAAACTTATTTTGCTTTGACTTCTGGTGAAGCATCAGCATTTCTCACAAAACAAGAATTCTGAGTTTGTTACCTCTACTACCCACACTGAGAAGGTGGCTACATACCTTTTTTGCAGTGTTGTAAGCCAAGAGGTTATGGACACCAACTTCTCAAAGACAAGGCTCAGGATAAAATAATGTACTTGAGTGACTTGCTTTATGGAGTAGCATTTGTAATGAATTATATCAATGCTCTGAGACAACTCCTATTGATCTGAGGTTTGAAACACCTATTTCATGCTCAACAAGTTTGAAATCTTCCTCTTCCACTGAGAAACTCACTTCTGTGATTTCCCTTGTCATCTCTTTTATACTTCTGACTTGGCAGCAGTTAACCACAATGCCTTCAGAAGTAAACCTGTTCCAGCACGGCCTTACCCACAGCTGCAGTCCCTCGGGGGTGTGCCTGCTCTGTTGGGAGCTCATCCATGGCCACGTGCTTTGAGGTGCTGCAGCATGACCTCGTGCGCAGTCACTGATGCTTGAAGGTGTACCTGCTGCAGCATGGATTTAGCCACAGCCACAGACGCTTCGAGGTGTACCTTCTCTAGCGTGAACCTATCCTTGGGCCACAGTCCCTTCAGAGGTCTACCTGCTGTGGCACAGACATAACCACGGCCACAGTTGCTTTGAGATGTACCTGCTCTGGGGTGGGCTTATTCATGTCCTCACATGCTTCGGGGTGTCCTGCTCCCATGTGGACTCATCCGCAGGTCACAGTCCCTTTGACTCGAGTTCACACTGGAGCTCCAGCCTGTCCAGTTCAGCAGCACAGAAACACCAGCGATGCCCCGGCCACCTGCCAGCCCAGGCGCATCTCCATCGCTGTTACCAAAACGTTCCCAGGCACAGCAGAGTGAGATGATAAGCGCTACAGCAGTACAGCAAGCAGCAAAAGCAAAAAGCAGCCACTAATGAGCACTAGGCTCTAATATACAGTGAGGCAAGCAAGCCTAATGGCAAGCACAGGAGCCTGCCAATTAATGGCTGAACAGCAATAACAGCTATAAATTTGATCTAGCCCATTCCAATCAAACCTGTTGTTATCTTGAACCCTTCAAGCCCCATGTTGGGTGCCAAAAAGGACTGTTGTGGTTTAACCCCAGCTGGCAACTCCGCCCCACAGAGCTGCCCACTCACTCCCCCTGTGTCGGGATGGGGGAGAGAATTGGAAGGGTAAAAGTGAGAAAACTCGTGGGCTGGGATAAAGTTTAATAGGTAAAGCTAAAGCCACGCACACAAGCAAAGCAAACCAAGGAATTCATTCCCCACTTCCCATGGGCAGGCAGGTGTTCAGCCATCTCCAGGAAAGCAGGGCTCCAGCATGCCTGACGGTGACTTGGGAAGACAAACGCCATCACACTGAATGTCCCCCCTTCCTTCTTCTTCCCCCAGCTTTATACACTGAGCATGATGCCGTATGGTCCGGACTATCCCTTGGGTCAGTTGGGGTCAGCTGTCCCAGCTGTGTCCTCCCCCCAACTCCTTGTGCCCCCCCAGCCTCCTCGCTGGTGGGGTGGGGTGAGGAGCAGAAAAGCCCTTGGCTCTGTGTGAGCGCTGCTCAGCAGTAACCAAACCATCCCTGTGTTACCTACACTGTTTCCAGCACAAATCCAAAACACAGCCCCATACTAGCTACTATGAAGAAAATTAACTCTAGCCCATCCAAAACCAGCACAAGATGTGATACAAAGCCCCTTTCAGAAAGAAAGGAGTACTTCAGCTCATCTGACCTGAGGTCTGCATTTCTAAAGGCAACAGTTTAAGTTTTAAATGCTGTGTTTGTTCTTTTGTAAGGACAGTCTGAGTTTTATTCACTGTTGGGTGCTCACGAAGAATAAATGCAGAAAACCTCTAACCAAACCCCTGTAGTTCTACTTTAGTTTTCTTTTGTTTTCTTTCTTTGGTGGGCTTAACTGAAGAATTTAAAAAGATCTCTGATGAATAATCATACCAGATTCTGGTTTTATGGTGGCAATTCCGTTGTAGATCCCTCTGAATCAGAATTTTTTTTTTCCCAGGTTGATTATTTCTCTCATTTTCCCCTCTTTTCCAAGATAGCAATGTCATCCTCCACTTTCAGAATTTACTTGCTGACTACTTGCTTCTACATCTGAATAATATGGGTACTGGGTAGAAACATAAAGAAATGTAAATACTTTTTTTTTTTTAAACAATTTTGTTTGTGTTTTCAATGCTCTTCCTGCGTGTATAACCTTCTGTGATGGTAGGTAAATTTTGTCCTGGAGGCACACAACCCAGGGAGTAATCTTTTAGACTTCCTGATCGTTCTGTAGACACTTTGGGTTTTGGTTTGCTTTTTGTTCCTTTTCTTTATTGCTTATGATGAGGAATGCTTTCAGCTTCTTTTAAAAGATATCTTTTTGCTGTTCCAATTCTCAGTTAAGAGGTTGAGGGAATTGATTTGCAAATGTCTATTATCAGACATTCATGTGGGTTGTGGTTATGGAAGTGTAAGACACATCATCAGTGGTGAAATGGTATTTATAAATGATATTTCAGACGAAACTCCCTGTATGTCTATTAGCTTGTATTTGGTAACTAATGCCTTAAAGTTCTGTGGATAAAATAGTTTTGCTACTTATATTAAAAGCATGTAGACTTTCTTTTTTCCCACATGTTTACCATCCCAGGCTTTTTCTAAATATGCTGCATTAATTAGTCCACTAATTATTATTAGGCAGAAGTACTTATTTCTGGTGTCAGGCAGGTGGTGGGGCAACCTGTATGATAGTTCATATCCACTTTTTCTTCCCCAGAACTTCCCTCATGGGGGTGTGCTGGCACAGGGAGCTGTGGGACAGGGCAGGTCCAGGTTCTGCCGGTGGGAAACCTGGGCAGGAGGGTGTCAAAGCCACCCTCCGCTAACACCATGCTGCCAGTATAGCAGGGCGGTAAGAAAACAGTTGTGGCACTGAAAAAAAAAAAAAAAAAAAAAAAAAAAAATTCCCGATAAAATTTGGCATCACTAGCGCTTTTCAGGAGAGCAAAGGCAGTGGGATCTTTTACTCGATAAGAACATACACTGCTTTTAGTGGAACAAGTTGCATGCATTTAGTTACTGTGGTGCTTAATTGATTTTTGGATGGGAGTTAAACTTTCCTGGTTAGCAATTTCACATTTATTCAAAAAACTGTTTAACAAAATCCATATGCTTTGATCAGAATCCTCATTAATGTCTTTGAACTCCATACCTATCATGATATATCCTCTGAAGTATAGCATTTGAACCGTGTATCCATAAAGTATGATGTATGTAAAATTTTCTTTAACACAGGAAATTCCAGTCTGCTTCCGTACAATCATTTTTTCAAAAGTACATTACCCCATAGTCCATATTTTCTGCTTATTTACTAAACTTCAAGGCAATGAATTGCTGTTGATTACATTATTCAGCTCTCAGCTTGTCTTATTCCTTCAGAGGGTGTGGGGGGAAAGCTCCAGAAAAGCCTATTGTAAAGCAGCATTTATTCAAGTTCGGGCTGGTTCTTACTGGACTCCCGTGAAATGGTGGTGCTGTGATACTTTGAAGAGCAAGGAAAAAGGTGAATCAGCTTCTAGCCTGGGATAAGAAAGTTACTGCAGTGTTGCATTTTTTTTCTCTGTCTCTTTTTATACTGAAAACTGCACTCCTGGGTATAGAATCATTTAACTTGAGCCTTCTTTCCCCAGAAGAAACTACTTCTTTTCCCCCCCTGAATTGCTCTCCCTTTTCCATTTCAAACTATTTCCAAGAATGCATTTTTTTCCCCATCCATTTAGGATACAACTATGTACCACCGCTGCAATCATCATTTGTATTGCACATCATTTTTCACCATTCTGCTCTTTTCTCTGTGTCATGTCAAACATAAGCCACAGCTTTTCTCTTAAGGCCTAACTATCCTTCCTTCCAGCACTGAGAGCTCGACTCCAACCTCCAGTAACCATCTGGAACCAGAAATGCCAGATGCTTTCACCCTAATTTTTTTATGGTCTCAGACAAGTACTTTTGTGCTGTCTCCTGTTAGCACAGGTGCTTGTGAGCAATTCCGGTGCTCTCCTCCATCACTGTGAATTGAGCTCATTGCTCTCTTTCAAATGCCTGCTTGTAATTCTCCTTAAAACTTCCCTAATACCCACCAGAAACTTGACAAGAGCTGGGCTGCCATGGGTTGGGCCGTCAATGGGCTGGCATCAGCTACAAACCTGAGCGCTGGCTTCTCCTTGCTTTGAGACCCTTGCCCATGTACTCCTTTTCTTGCATTCAGACCCTAAATATTGGAGGCTGATGCTCCGTTTGCTTGTATGCCTGCGCTATGGGCTGTTCTGTGTGACCAGCAGGCTGGTGTGTGAAAGCAAGATGGGAAATTCGTACCAAAGCTATCGGGCAACATCCATCCGCTGCCTTGTTGCTACGCATCTAGCAATTTAATTTCGCTCAATGTTTTCAGTATGTAGGAACCAGAAAAGGCAATGATACACCAGTGATGATCTCAAATTCATGATACGAGTAGGTGTTTAAAATAGATGTGTGCCAAGATGCTGTAGTGATGTAATGGCTTTTTTCACTGTGTGATGCAAGCAGTGGTGTCACTCAGCTGTGTGTTCAGTACTCGCCCTACAGAGATTTCTTCTGCTCTCATGTGATGAGTGTTCAGGATTCTCTCATCATTCCTGTCCAAACAGGCAGCACTGCTCTGGGTTCCTTTCCCAGTGCTGCAAGTTTGTGTGATCTTTGTCTATTCTCTCAATAAACTTACATTTGATTGCTTTTATACAGGATATATTTATCAAATATACAGGATATAGATCTATAAACTGAAATCTGAAAATTGTTAAGTATTATTAAAAGTCTCAGTGTTGGCTGATATCAAATACAAAGACAACCTAAACATAGAAATTCCAGTTATTTTGTAAATTAGTTTCTCCTATTTATTTAGCTCTTCCTTGCACCTAGTTTATCAGTGCCAGAAGAAAATACTTGAGTTATATGTTCAAGAACGAACTGGGCTGGGGGGAGCCCGCTCCTTACCCTAGATTTCAGAAGAGCCTAAAATGACTGGTATGTGCTATTTTAAAATAAACTATAATGAAAAATCTCCAATAAAAATGACTTAGATAAGTCATGTTCTTCACAAAAATGTTAGGCTTTTTCAAAGGACTTTTATACTTTCACCATCTAAATGTTAGTCAAACTCTTTAATAATTAAACACTGATGGCTAGAAAAAAAATGTTAATTATGCATCTCCTAGGCCACAGAAAGAATCTGTTTTATCAGGCTACAAAATGGTTTAGTATGCATAAAATTTAACATTTAATAATACCACCAAGAACATTTATTTTAAATGTTTCCATGTTCCAGTCCTGTCTAATTAATATTTAAATGTTAGTGCACTAGTTATGCTCTTCTGTTTCTTACGCAGCGCAACTGAAGTTTTTTGTTTAGCAGTCCTTGGCTGAAGCTTCAAGAAACCATACAGCGGAGTTAACAGCCTGCTTGGTGTAGACTTGAGGATCCTAAGATACCCCAGAAGTAAGATTCATGAGGAATGTTTTTTTTGTTACAGACAAACAGGAGCTAATGTGTTTCACCAAAAAAAAAAAATAAAATACAGAAGAGGGTTTGGGAGGTATTAAGTGGGTTAAAGAAGGTTGCATCCCTCAGACCTGCATTTTCGTGCATAACTACGGAACCAGTGAAGATTGTTTTGACTTGACTAGCATTTAAAAGTTTGCACTGGAGCAAGTTTTCTAATGCCCTCTTGAATTTTAGTTGCTGAAAGACATGCAGCACTTGACAGCATATTAAGCTCTTCAAAAGCAAATCTGAAGGGGAAGCCTTTAAGCTGAGCAATTGTTGTCTGTTAAAGTGCAGAAGTATTGGTTCTAAGCTAGGCAATGTATAGACAAAGTATAGATTGAGCTAGATGACATCTTCTCATAGTCTCATCTGTGAGTCTTGTCCCTACCAAAATAAGACCCGGTGCGGTATCTTTGGGTGAAAAGATATTTCAAGTGCAAAAGGATGACATGGGAACGGAATAGAAGTCCTGCCAGGGGTGACTGCTGGGCTATCAGTTAATTTACTCCCCTCCTCCCTCATTGGCATGCAGACCCTGGGGCAATCTTTCACTGATAGACACTGAGGTCAAGCAGCGATACCGTGGAGGAGCCTAAGTATCCCAAAGCAGTGTTAGGATACTGGAAGCCCCTATTTTGTTCCTTTCAGAAACTTTCACACAACCTTTCTCTTCACTTCCCTTCTCTGTTTCTTCACTGTTTGTGCTTTCCTCCCCTGCAGACATCTTGGAAGCATGGGAAGAGTCCTAGATGCTTTACCCATTCATTTGTTCCCTTCCTTCAGGTGAAGCCTTTGATTAAATAATCCTCACATGGTAGATGGGGTGGGTTCTCCTCTGAGACATCGCCTTTATGAAAAATACTTATTGTGTAGAGGAATATGGATAAAAACTTCTTGTGTGGTAGCTGCAAAATGGCACCCTCACGTAACTGAAATTCCAAAGGCAGTGTCTGTCAGCATGTCCTGGTTTTGGCTGGGATAGAGTTAATTTTCTTTCTAGTAGCTGGTACAGTGCTATGTTTCGGGTTCAGTATGAGAAGAATGTTGATAACACACTGATGTTTTCAGTTGTTGCCAAGTAATGTTTATTCTAAAGTCAAGGATTTTTCAGCTTCTGATGCCCAGCCAGCGAGAAAGCTGGAGGGGCACAAGAAGTTGGCACAGGACACAGCCAGGACAGCTGACCCAAACTGGCCAACGGGGTATTCCATAGCATGTGATGTCATGCCCAGTATATAAACTGGGGGGAGTGGGGGTGGGGGGATCACCACCTGGGGACCAACTGGGCATCGATTGGCAAGTGGTGAGCAATTGCATTGTGCATCACTTGTTTTGTATATTCCAAACCTTTTATTGGATCGCTGCATGCCCCGTTCTGCTGCTATGGGGCCAGTGATTCAGCAAAGGGGCCAGTGGGAAGCTGAGGTAGCCACCGAGACCAGAATTGCCAGAGTACTTGTTCCCCTTCTCCCTGGAGAAGTAAAGCCACAAGGGGTGAGGCCAAAAGCACTGGCTAAAAGTTCAGGTTATCAGCTTAGAAGAGCTGCTCCCTCACCACACCAGTAGCTGTGCCATTAAAGTGGAAGGTTGGTCTCTATGGGCAGGTAGTGTCCTGCACCAGTGCTTCATATAGTGTGTAAGTTAGTGTGACCTCTTCATGATATGCAGTTATCAAAACAACTGTTAGATTATTTTGGAAAGACCCCTTATCACGGGGAACTTAGATGTGACAGCTGGGACCTGGCAAGGTATCTTCTTGTAAGCGCGATCTTTGATCTTGGTGTGACGTGCTATATTTTATTAGTAACCTGTTTTTCAGTCTTGGAGCTAGAAGTTTGATTGTATTTCCTTAATGAAATCAATTTACTTTTAAGGCCTAGATTCTGCTGGAGGTGGCCCAAGGGGACCTGATAAATTTGGGGTGTTTCTTTCTTTAAAGGAAACCATTCCAAATACAGTGATAAGAGCATGATACTCAGGAAAACTGCTCTGTGGGGTGTGTAATGAGCTGGAAAGCATCTTCTGTCAAGCTACAAGGCCAGTACAGAAACTAGCATTGCTGGATTGTGAACCCACTGGCAGAGAAAGAGCAGGACACAGATACCCCTTCCTTACCCCTCGAAGAAACCAGCAGCTCGGGGCAGCTTCCAAAGCACTTCACGAGGTGCCCTTGCCTCCACAGTCAGCACTGAGTGTGGTTCCACATCTTGGGAAACACCAGCAGCATGGCTGAGTCTAGTCTGTGGAAGAGATCATGGATCACTTTTTCATTTATTTTTTTTTAATTATACAAATAAGAATATTCTTATAGTCAGAGGAGGAAAACCACTAAAATACTGATTAAGGGCATATATCATTCCATCATTATCTTTTTTGTTTGTTTTGGGGTTTTTTTTTTGTTTGTTTTTGCTAATGAGTTGGTATCCTTACAGAATCTTTGGCATTACAAAGAGGTGGCAGGGAGTCAGAGCTAAAAGGGGCGAGAGCTGGGAGGGGGGTCACTGGGGAAAAGACGCAAGCGCCGTTGCTATGTGCGGTCTGAACAAGCTGTCAGCTTTGTAGATCCTACTGCAGCTCAGAGTTGCCAGCCTCTGAGTCGGTTTTGGACATGCTTGGCATTAGTGAGTTTGCAGTTTGTGTTAGGCACGGCCGTGCCCTTGAGGCAACAGATAGCAATTCTGAGCTTGATTTCACTTTTTTTTTTTTTCCCCCTGCTGGTCTCTGAGACATCTGTGACAAGAAATGCTGCACCTCTGTATGCGCTGGTGGGGAAAGAAAGTATTATAAGGAAGACAGCTCTTCTGCTTGAAGTCTCTGCTCTTTCAGTTCATCTCTAAATCCAGTATTATTCTAATGCAAAGTGCTCTGCAAGGAAAGCAAAGTAGAGCCACTGATAAGGTTTTATCTACAGGTAAACATTTCCTTTCACTGTAAGAAAACTAGACTTTAGGGACCTGTTAAGAAATGACTTCCTTTTCCTCTCCACAGATTTGATGGGTTTTTAGAAAGAAAGTGGTGGTGAAGAGGGAGTTGAGGAAGAGGGAGCAAAGAGACAGCATCTACCTATCTGCAAATACAAAATGCATTTAGATTTAATAAAGGCAGCGAGCAAAGGGATGGGACTTGAGCAAGTGGAAAGCCTTGATGGCTTTGACAAGCCTTTTCTTTATTCTCTTGAACTAATTGTGTCACTTGACAGGCTGGCATCAGGGTACAGTCAAATTCTGACAGGCTAATTTGAGCTCGTGGTTCCAATGAAACATACATATGGCACTCATTATATTTAGTGACAATCAGTGTCATTTTCTGCTTAAATGCAGACAGCTCAATACATTTATTCAGCTGCCTATCTGTAAATGAAAGCAGCAACCCAGTGATGAAGGTGAAGCAAAAGGGTTAGGTCAGAGGGTCTATTTGTACTCTTGATAATGCTTGATGTCCATAAAGAGGGTGGAGGTTGACTATTGAGCTGGTCTGAGTGAGACTGGGAGAGCGGGAGAGAGGAGGGTAATTGCCATAACCTGCCATTTGGTGTGGTAAACTGAGTGGAATTTTCCTTTCCACAATAATTGAGCTAGGGATTGAAAGGACTGGTGACAAAACTATCCCTGCTTAGCAGAGGCTGCCTCCTGGACACTGAGTAAGCACAAAGACACTCATCATCACATAATCTTAACTACTTGCTGGGAAGGGTATTGGGGAAAGCAGCCAGCTGGGCTGTGCGCTGCTGGAAGATGGCAGTCTCAGCCATGAGCTGCCCTTCAAAACTGAGAAAGCTGGACTGCATGTCACCCTGGAACAAATAATCGTTAGTATTAAAATTCTGCAATTAGAAAGCTAAGTGATAAGTAACTTAAAAGAAAAAAAAACCCTCCTTAATTTTTTTTTTTTGTGCTACTAATTTGTATTTGCTTAATGTCACCTTTGTACACGTCCTTCGGCAAATTCTCTTTGGACCCCAAAATTACCAGATAAATGTCTTATGAGGGCATAGGAAAGAAGGAGCATGTTTTTTCAGTGTTGTCTCATGTTGTTTGTTAAATGTCTATAAGTTCCCATAACTCGGGGTTAGGACCTGATCCTCTGTTTTGTTACATCCTCTTTGGTTAATGCTATAATCTTAGTGCTGTTGTGCTATAAATCTAGTGAAATGAAGACTCCATGACATTCTTCTCTCTCCTTTCCAAGCTTTAAATTCTCTGTCACTAGAAATGGTATTTTTCTCTTGGAGCAGATGCAGCTATTCAGTTTGACTGTGAAATACCTGAAGGATGTACTGTCTAAATCCTTATTGCACCGAAGGAAAAAAAGCATGTATGTTTGTAATGCTGTAACGTAAGAATTTTTTTTTTTTTTTATTTTTTTTTTGCTGATCATGATTGAGGTCTGTGTGCAAAGCAGACGCAACTTATGCAGAAGTTGTTATCCTTGACCATGGCTAAGTTTGTTATGATTAATACTGTGATATAGTCCTAAAAAAAAGGCTCGGAAATGTGTAAGGCCTGTTTGTCTTGGGGTCCTATCTGTCCTTCTGTTCATGTGGCATCGCTCTGTGTTGTACATTCAGGAGGGCTCTACCTTTTTTCTGATCAGCAGAGGCCCAACACATGGCTAACAAAGATGCAAGAAGTCTGCATTGAGCTATATTATGGTGAATTCATGTAGCATGACAACCTCTGGCTTTAACTTCCAGTCTACTCTTAGTCTCAGTTTGACAATTCACAAAACTCACTTGTTCTTTGGGGGAAAGGGAAGAGAAACTTTCACTGAAAGCTTGCAGCTGGATTTCACTGAAGCTACTTGGATCCAGAGTCTGGCTTTGAACTGCCCTTACTACCAGTGGCAGAATTTATATATTAACTTTTAGTTTGTTTTCCAAAAGCCGTTCCCCAAAAGAGTGACCATTTTATAGAAGCTGAGGAAAATGTAACTGGTATCTTACCTGGGGAATCTGATAATTTTCTGTAGCCTTTACACAGTTTTAAAGCATTAACATGTTTCCTCAAGATGTATCCCCCTCTTGCATCAACACAATCTTGCATTTTTCTACAAGGTTATGCTGATTATGTGCTAATGCGATGATGCTGTCATTCAAAATGAAGATCAACATTTTAATGCTAATGTGGTGATTTCAACTTTGGAAAGAAACCTGTGCTTAGCTCCATCAAGGCAACTTTGTGTGACATATGGAATTGATCCAACTAGGTGTTATGTTGTAAACACCTTGTTTCCCCCCGGTGTTCAGAGGCTGAGATGTAATTTATTCCAATCAGGATGTACTTTGACAAGCCAGCTGAATGGGATGCAGCTGCTGTTGTTAAATATTTCCATCTCCCTCTGCTTTTCAGGTTTTCCCAGATGTCATAATCTTCAGAGCTCTCCATGCTAGCATTGCAGGCAGCTTTGCCAAGGGTTAGGAGGAAGTGGAAGTGGGAGTGGGATGAGCTGGAAGGAAAACTAGCCCATTATGCTCATTATAGAAAGAGATGGACAAAGGATTTTGATTGGAAAAGCCTTCTCCACTGATGAGTAACAAATTCACTCGGATACTAAATCTGACACTTATTGTGCATTTGATGAATGCTTTGGAAATTCTATATGTGGAAAGATATTTCATAATAACGTGACTCAGAAACAGTGAAGCAATAAGCCTTTTAAAACCAGAGATTCTACCTGAGCTGAAATTATGTTGGTTTTGCTTTGGAATACAAAAAACTTTGAAAGCCAATGTATTTCCCTCCACTCCACAGACCCAGCAGGTAATGAGCATTGCAGTAGACTTCACATATCAATAGAGATGCCTGTCTCCTAAACCAGTCCTCCCAAGTCAGCCAGATTTTTGCTGGATAACTTTTTATGGAAGTTTTTGCACAGTTTGTCATTGTCTTTTTGCAGTGGAGCCAGCAGTGGGGTTATACCCTGAGGTCTTTTGAAAGTGTATCAGTGTGAAATAGTGTATGAAGCTGTCTGCATCTTTTAAAACTGCCTTGTTGCCTCTCAAAGACTGAAAAGGGAACAGTAAAGCTTATTTGTATTTCGTTTAGCCACATGTGTCACACAAACTTACTACCCCATCCTCAGCCAAACACGTATGCTTAGGGTTTTCTGTGCTATGGATTATCTGACTACCTAGTTGACTTCAGCAGAGCTCTGACTTTCTCACTCATTTAAAATGACATCAGAAATAATTTCTCAGCCATTTGTTTTCCCTCACAATGGCTAGCTTTGTTTATAGTCTCTCTCTCTAATTTTTTTTCTGCGGTCAATATTTTTACTTCAACAGTGAAGTAAATTGGGAAAAAGGGAGACAGAGTTATACCTTTGTTAAAGTGGAGCAAGCGAAATTAGAGCTGGGTCTTGCATTTTATTGACTCTTGCAGCCTTTGTTGCTCTGATTGCTAGGGCTAGGAAATAAACTTCAGTCTCTGAACTACACTCTATGTATCAAATGTCTTTACAGTGAGAATAATTCTTTTGCTGTTCTTTCCATGCTCTTTAATTGAAGGAAAAAGTAAAGATCACCAACAGGGAAAGAATACTTTTCCTCTTAGAGATCAAGTTGCAAGGAGGAAGCACACCATCCATAGGGAAAGATGGTAGTTAGGGGTCTTTTAAGTCATTCCTAGGGTTCCATGATGCTCCTGAGCAGACTTGGGGGCAGGTAAGATTAAATTTACAACGGTTTCTCTATGAATGCTCCATCCATGCAGAAGGTCTGCCCAACTCCAACCCATACTGCATAATGCTTTGGGGCTTGCTCTGAAAAAAATCTTCCAGTGATGGCTTTTAGACGTTTATGGTTCGTACAGTACAACAGTAGTAGGGAGGGTAACCTCTGTTTTGTGTTAATAAAAACATTGGATCTTTAAAGCTTGGCTATGAACTTTCTGAGTAGACATAGCATAATGCACTGCGATGGAAAGTTCTTCAGGCTGCCTTACATGTTGTACCCAAAGGGGCCTGCTACTAAATTTTAAAAGCGTGTGCAACTATGCCCGTTTGGGTAAGGGCCAACTGGATTGCTAAACTGCCAATTAACGTGGCTTGTGATGGTAGCTTCTGTGATTCATACTCTAGTTTGCTACAGAGCTGATTTGGGCTATCTGTTCACCTCACACAAATGGAAAATAGGTGGAAATCAGTAAATTGACAGTAACTTCCTGGATTTGCATAACCTTCAGGCTCTATTCAGGCAAAGCAGAAGACTTGTAATCCACTACCAGTTCCTTGGGCCTTCTATTCTCCTTCTAAAATGTGTTGGCAGCATGGCCTGATGGAAAGCACATCATGTCTCAAGTCTGCTATTATTTATTCACTTCTTGAGAAATGGCCTACCTACTTCTGGTTTGTGTGGGGTGGTTTTTTTTTCTTTCTTTGTTTCTTCCTCCTGCCCTTGTATTTCCTTTTTGTATAAGGAAATTGGGGAATCATGAGCAAATAAGTTCATTCATACTCTTGTCATCATCCACTGATTCTGTTCTCCAAACCTGGATGAATGATGCAAGTGAGAAGTTATGGCAAAGTTTATAGGTGCAGAAAGTGCTGTCAAAATCTAGCTGCCCACAAAGTGAACTTCTGAATGCTGTCTCCTCCTTACAATTAAAATCCAGAATATTGCCTCTACAAATCTAAGGTGTCGATGTTATGAACCTATAAGCAAAACCAGCAGCAGAGTTGTCAATGTTCAGATTCAAGAAGGATCTGTGTATAACATGCCTTTATTATCCGAATACTCTCTACACAGAAAATGTCAAGGGTCACAGTTGCTTACAGCTGTGATTCCCTCAGATCTTTCAACAGGATAACTAGCTCCTGTTTTACCACAATCTATCTTGATTTCTCCCTTCATAGTGCCCAGTCCTGAAAAATGAAGTGTCTACCTGAGTTAAGTGTGCAGGGTGGTGTAAGCTGAGCTGAAATCTTTGTCATATGGTTTATTTCAAGACCTCTCTACTTTGAATCTGGGGAGCAAAATAAGAATATGTTTTGAGAAAATATCTTTTTTTTTTTTTTTTTTTTACAGTTACAGTAATTTAAACTACTTTAAGGGAAACTTTCAGGATGTTTTGGAGTCACTTGAGAAATGGACAGACAGTGGGCATTCATTCCTGTCCAGGAAAGCAACTCTGAATTATTTCAAGCATGGAAAAAAAAAAAAAAAGCTTTTTTTCCATCTGAAGTTCAATACGCAATTTAAAAAATACTATGTATTTGTCATATGATACAGCTCACTGGTATAATTCTATGACAATCATCAGACACTTTAGAAAAAGGCCACTAAATGTGCACAATTCAGCCAGGATAAATAACATTTGTGCTGTAAATACACTAAGAAAAGTATATTCTGGAGGACTAGTTTCTGAGTTCATAGACAATTGTTCTGCTCAAGTGCACATGGCATGTAGCGATTTTTTTTTCGTACTTTCTGTTGGGTTAATTTGGCCAGAAAGTCTTACCGGACCCATCCTGACCCCTCATGTAAGGGGGAGCCAAGGTGGAAGTGCTCATTTGCTGTACTTTTTCCCCTGCTGTATTAAGTTTTCCCCAGACATTTTTGGGCATCAAGAGTAGTTTTTACTGACAGTCAATGTAGACTTCACTTTTGAGTAAGATGTGTAAATTTCTGGTGCTGCCATTCATGCTCTGAAAGGGTGGAACTGATAGTGGCGAATACTGAATACCTTTCAGTGCAAAAAGTGAATACCCAGAGCAAAAGGCATCATTTCATTTAATGCATGACAACTTCACAGACTGTACAGTTCAAACCTGTTTCAAAAAAAAAAAAAAAAATTAAGTGTGGAACAACAATGATACTTGCTGAAAAGTGACTGCTTTTAGGTTGCTAAGCAGAAAGAGGTCAGCTTTCCTTTAAAAGCTTGGCAATCAGAACCTTGATTTGAAAATGTTATCTGAATGACCAACATTATTTTTCTATCGCCTCCATTTTATAATGGCTAAGCTGTTTCAGTAGCTATGTGCTTCATTTTTGCTGCCATATGATAATCAGAAATTGAGATATAAAGGTTTTTTTTACATGAAAACTAAATTTATTTTTGATCAGCAGTTAGTGTCTCCTAGAAATTTATGAATTTTTCAGTGTCTCTTGAAACTATCTTCATTATTTGAAAGCAGTCTGGGTTTAATAGATCAACTTGTGAAACTCGTTCAGCACAATGGGTGCAGCTGGCAAATAAACAGCTCCATGCAAACACATTGATCTGTTCCTTCCATCCTGCCTTCCACACTGCAGTGGCCAGCATGTCATCATTCATCAAAGGAGACTTACGGCAATGATATAATCACTGTTGAAGTGTGTGGAAGCAATATAGAGACCTACAGCTGTTTAACAGTTAAGATCAGCTTTCCTTGGTGATGTCAGAAATATCATACCCAGGTAGATAAAAAATTGTGTACCGTTATGTGCACAGATGTTTAATTTTTGCCCCCATGCAAGTAAAAGATGAAAAAGTGTTTCTTTCTCTTGTCTAGGCACTCCTGTCTCTGGCATTTATGCCCAGATAACATAGACATAAACATTATTTCCAGAGCCAAATATAGGGGAAAACATTGGTATATCTTAGAGCATTTCCACTGCCTGGTTTGGAATTACAGTGCTTAAAACTTACTGGTATTTTGTCTGCTTTATTTCTCACACCTGCTTCTGTTTCTTGTCTGTTGCTTCTGCTTCTTCTCATCTACAGTCTCATTCTTCAACCCTAAGCAATGCAATGACTAATTTTTATTGTTCTACGTGAGAACTATTCTTCCCTTTAAGAAGGACAACTGGGAGGATGGTGTTTTTCATTACTTGTTACTCCTTTCCCATTCTAGCTTGGACTATCAATCCTTAAATTTTTTTCTTTTTCTCTTTGTGATTCCTCTTGCAGTATGGCAATAGCTTTTTTTGGTATACTTTTGTGTCGGGGTTACCACAAGCAGAGCTTCTACTGTTGGCATGCTGTAGAAGTATGGAAAAAGATTTTGGGTAAAAATGTGAACATGGCAAGTTCCACCTTGCCCAGGCAAGTCTAAACAATGGGACTAAAAATGGACTGGCAAGCCATGTTGTGGAACTGTTGTCAGAAAAATTGTGATCCAAGAGTTTACCCATGGAGGATCGCAAAGGCACCCAGACTTTCCTTCAAAGCACAGTTTGCTGTATGGAAAGGAAGGGAATATAAATGGGAGCAAATAATCTGTTCTTAGGCCATAAAACTTTAGGAGCGAGTAGGGAGGAAGAGTGCTAATTGGAATTCTGAGGCAAATGCAAGTATCAGGTATGATATTTATTTACAGATATGCCATTTTTTTTACTGCACTTGCCAGAACCGTTATCTGACATAACATTCATTTCCAAGCTAGAGTCTAAATATATACTGAAACAGTTCACAATTATTAAAACTTCTGCTGATGTTGCTGTGGGGTTGGGATTGTTCAAAGATTGTGTGTTGACACGTGTTTTTATTGCACTGCATGTATCTCTATGAAATTTAACCTAACAGTGCTGGATAGAGCAGGGCTAGAAAGATGGGCCAATGCCTTTGATAAACCACATGTAAACCAGCATTTCACTACTGGTTCACAGATCTCTGTCAACGTGGCTTTCCTCCTCCTGCTCCTATGTTATTACTTACTGACATACAGAGCCTCAAGAAGCTGCAAATCAAGCTACACAGAGATTCTTGAGACCTCATAGTGGATTTTGCCCTGATACATGATGTCAGTCAGTTGTGTGGAGATGCTACTAAGTGGTTCTAAAAGGCAAAGTATCTTGTTGATCCACAAGTTGCAGATTTGCAGGGGACTCGCGTGATAAATGGATGGTTGGGCTCTATGAAAAAGTGGCAGTCCTTCTATATCCAAAATATACAGTAATGTTCTCTGCTTCCTACGAGTCCATTATGTGCTCTGAGGCAGTTTTTATCAAAGCAGGCATAGTACAGCTTCATGTTATGGGTTCTTTTTTTGCCTTCTTGTTGTGTCTTTCTGGTACTTCATAGCTATCAAGCTGCTTGTAATTAACACAATACACCTGTTTGTGCATGCCTACTGTTAGTCTACATTTTTTGCTATTAGGTTAATCCTCTAGAAGGTGATTCTGTCCTTCATAATTTGTTAGAAGCTGCTCAGAATTTTATACCTTTATGCTGAGAAAGAAGTACCTGGAACAGAAGTTGTACAGATGGAGCAAGTCTGACTGGACTCCCTGATTGTATGAAGTGACTCACCTTACATCTGCAGAGGAACTGAGGGATAATTGCTCTTGTTCCTTTGCCACATTTCTCTGCACATCCTCATTCTGGCCACAATTAGAAGTAGAAATGACACGGTGTGATGAGATAGCAGCTTCAAGCAGCTGGCCTGGCTAAGCTTTGGTTAGCACAGGTCATATTCCAAAGTGACACAACTAGAGCCATTTGAATACCTCCTGTTTCCAGATTTCTTTCTTACAGGGAAGAGACTCTGCCGATACTGTTACGAGTAAAAGCAGACCAGTCCAAGCCTCCTCAGCCCCATTTTCTATTTGCTGGACACTTGTTGTTCCTACCTTGTTATCTGGTGTTTGTGTATTACTATTGTCTCAGTGTGGGTCTAGACTTCACTGCTGAATCTCAGTGGCTTCACAGCCTAGCTCCTGCATGAACTTCTTGACTGAGCATTCAAGGAGGCATCATCTGTGCTTTCATTCTAGCAGCTGCAGCTACATGGGGGTCCTGCACTGCCTGGTGTAGTGGTGGGTACTGGGCATCGGCCCTGTCCTCTTGGGTCACCTAATGGGGGCAGAGGGGAAGTCTTCTTTGAGGCCCTGGCTCATTTTCATGAGCAGAATAGCTCAAATTCGGGGAGGCCACTTGTCTGCTTGTTCTCTGCATTGCTACTCCTGTTCAGGCCCTGTAATCTTGCTTCAGCCAACCAACTCTTGCATCCCGTTACATCTTTCTCTTTTTCCCCAGAAGGCTTCATCTCAGGGAGTTCTTGCTGTTTCTGTATTTAATTTCTGTTTCCTTGTTCCTCCACCAGTCAGAGCTTCAGAGTACAGGCTGTCAGGACAAGTATTATACCATCTCCATGGGGTTTCATGCCCTCCCCCCTCTCCCCCAATTAACCTTCAGAACAACTTTAACTATTGCTGTTGCATGGGAACCCTTGATCTCATGGTTAATGTAAAATGAAACATTTGTAGGGAGGGCTTTCATCTACCTCTAAATGTTTTAAGGCTATTTCAAGGGCCATATGAAGGAGATGACTAGAAAAGCATCGACATCTGCTCTATCGTATTCATGCTCAAGCAAAAATAACTGCTGAATTCAGTGTAGTTACTGCATATTCACAGTTTTGTTAATGAAGAGCATTTCTGTTTGCCTTTTTGACGCTTAACTGAATCTTCTGAGGCTGTCACTAAAATGCTTGTTTTGGTCTTCATTTTTTACAAGATGTTTAGGTTTGTACATATCCCATGAAATCAGTGCTTTTGAGGCCAAGGGACCTTTGAAAAGACTGGCCCTAACAGGTTAGTCTAATTGCCTTCTCACATTTTTTGCTTGTTTTCTGCCTTTTTTCAAAATCAAGTATAACATTTTAAATTGCATTAAGTAGGTAGTTGATTATTCCAACTATTTAATTAGTAGCCATCTCAAAAAGCTGTTCTCCTCAAGAAAAGAAGACTTTTAAATACAAATATATTAAAAAAACCCAAACAACCCTCAACCCCTAAGCCCCCCAGACTAGGTTTATACAGTATTTTGCCAGTCAAGGTATGGTATTATCCATAATTACATTATTCTTAAACTTCATGTCTCTGCCCTACTTGTGAAAGCTTGGTAGCAGCTCTCCAGTGAAGAGTTTTCCTTTTACTAGCCAGCAGCAGACTCATACAGTTGTATAATAATCAACAGTGTCTTGAACCGTCTACAAAGGGAGATTGTTTGTAACAAATTCACTTTAGATTCTGCTTTGGGTTTCAGTAGAAATAAATTTAAAAGGGTTGTGATTAAAGGCCATCCTCAGCATTGCATTCAAGAGACATCAAAAGGCTTTACAAAGGAAGAGACAAAAGATTGAGGATTACCTTGTTGACTAGAGGACTCAGCTACACTGAAACAAATTAAATTGGCCTCTAACTTGGCACTTCGGCTGTGCGGTCCTGCGAAGAAAACCACTCCTCCTCCTGCCTCGGTCTTGATGCCTGCCTGGTTCTAACCTTTTCACTTCCACGCATGACCCTGTGGGAGCAGGTGTAGCCTTCGAGGGAAAGTCTGTGGTGGCTGCAGCCGAGGCAGAAAGGGCAGCCCCGTGCCACTCAGTCCCAGCCAGGGTTCGCTCCCCTCTCCTCATATGTGGGGCTGGGCCATACTCTGCGTTCATCAGTCTGATGGGGAGACGGCATGCTTGGCGAGATGAGGTATGCCCAAGGTTTGGTGTCTCACCCATTAATTCTGTAATGTGTTTTAAAGATGATTGTCAATTGATCATCTTTTTAACAGTCATTACGCAATTGCTCAATACTAAGAGCTCAGTTCTGCCTCTTCACAGCCCACGTTAAAAACCCAGCCCTGGAAATCTTGGGGGCTTTTCCCTCTCCTGCAGGCAACTGGAGCAAATTGCTCAGAAGGAGGGGGCCGTGGAGCAGGGCTGTGGCTCTGTCATCGTGTGTCTAGATATTCACGAGATATGGGACATCATACAAGCTGCTTTCTGTAGAGCGTCTTTTGTGCGGTACTGGTGAAAGAAGAAAATACTTAAAGTAAAGCTTGTAGGCTGGGATTGGGAAGGCCTCATTTCTGGTTTGTAGCCCAGGATCATCTCTGTAATTTGCATGAAATAAATCGCAGGATATTGAAAAGAAAGAATCCTTGAAGTGGGAACTAGGTGATTGTTAACAACATCTCACATTGGCCAGATAACTATCCTTTATCTGAGATAAGTTCTGAAGGTTGACTGTGGTCTTTTGATCCAAAACATCTGGGAAAAGCTGTTACATAAATGATGGGCCATGGCAGCGTCCTCTCTTTTTCTTCCACTACCTGTGGTTTAAAAAGTTAGTTCTAATTTGTTTTGGTTTGTTCTGGAGACTTGTAGGGGCCTGAAGAAAAGGATTTGTCCAGTCCTGACTTCAGTACCTAAACTCTAGAAAGTGATCAGGAGTTCAGACATACTAATTTCCTACAGGTTTGCTACAGAGGGAACAAGCTTACTCATTCATTTATTTGGCTTGGTCTTCTAAATTGACAGATTAGCATAGGCTGGGTGCTGACTGCAGCTTCCTGCTTTTGCTCTGGAAACCCAATGTTCTTCCCGAAGCAGGAATTTCAATACCTTGCCTTTAGGTGTCTACTTCATCTCCTAGCCTCCAGTAATGATCTCTAGTACTGGGAGAACTACTTCTGTGCATTCACAGAGCTTTGGAAGATGTTGTGCTCCGTACTGAGAACCTGCAGTTCCTTGGTGTTACTAAGCAAGATTTCAAGGGCTGTTAGCATGGTGTGAGCGCAGATGTTGGTTGTAGCCAAACTGGATCCACCTTCGCAGAGCAGGTGTGTACATTGCAGAAGTGTGAAATAAAAAAAGTAATTAGTGAGCTTTTTCGGTAGCATGATGAGTTTACTCTTGAACCTTGAGTATCTCATCCATATGCTTTGCTGCTAATGAATTGGTTAGTCCTAAGTTCATTTGTAGTTCAGCTCTCTAGAAAGGGCTTTGCCTCTCATTTATAAGGCTTCTTTGATTGCTCTACAGCTGAGTGAATTCATGTTGATGTTTCATTACCGACTGAATAGCATAAACTGTGAATGTCAGATAGAAACTTTGTTGTTTTAAATTTTATTAAGCTCCTTGGCTTAAAAATCCTAGCCCTTCAAATCAGATGTTCTGCATGGAAATATACTGTACTACATCTGTTTAAATCTATGTAGGAAACTACAGAGGTGGCAAGAGGAAAAGATACTGACACAATCGTTGAAGTGCAAAGGAAAGAGAGTATTCAATTGAAATCATGTTTCATTCTTCCAGGTTTTTTACATTAGGACTCGAATGAATAGCGCTGCACAATCAAATGCTTTGCAGACATCATTTGCTCAAAACACCACTTCCCCATTTTAATGACTGGTTGTTGAATGCTTTGTACATCTAGAATTCTCTTTTTCCTATTTTGAGAACAGCATTATGGTGTTCAAACTGTTTGCTTTTATCAGTGTTATAATATCTTGAGTCCAAACTACTGTAATTGAAGATTCTTTTCTGACACCATCCAATAACTATAGAAAAAAACCAAAACATTTTGATTGCATGCTTAGACTGAGCAAGTGGAAAAGGTAATGCTCCAATATGAGCCTGTGATGAGACAAGAGACTCCCTTTTTTCTTCTCTTATAATATGCCATTTTGAATTGCTTTGTGCAATTATCAGTTTGTTTGTTCTTAAAGCTAGTCTTCCAGGCTTTGCAGTCTTTTGCCTTTTTATAAAAGCTACAGCAAGTCATGGAAGTCTGAAGAGGAATAAGTGTAAAGAATAAGTGATATGTTTGTGAAAGAGCTACTACAGTTCTTTTTGTACATTAGTAAAGGCAGTCAGGATAAGCTTGAGGAGCACAATGAACATACGAAGGAACTCTTTTAATGTCTTCAAGTAGAAAGTTGTTAATCTCAGATTAATTTTCAATGCTGACTACTGCATGATCCTTTGAGAAATATCACTGTTGTTAGTTCCTCTTTCTATGAGTTTTCAGTGTGAAGCAAAAAGTGTTTCTTCCATGAGGAACATTAACGTTGTATCTTTGCATTTGTCTCAGTTTCCTTCCATACTGCTGCCTTTTTTTATTATATCCCTTATATTCAACAGCACTAAAAGGTATGCTTAAAGGAATGCTGAGCCGAAAGTTCTAAAGAGAGGTTTCATGTCTGTGAGCTAAAAGCATAACTGTTCAACACAGGTGGCAGAATTAATCAGAGCTATTTAAATAACAATTTCTTAGGTTTTGCTTTTTAATTCTCAAGTACCACTGTGGAGTAATTTTCAGGGTCAAGTTATGTTGCAAGCAGAGATGTGTAGGTCTTGAAAGCAATGTATACTGCATTGTGTTATTGAAACAGTGAAGCATGTTAATCTATCTACTTAATTTAAAAACACAAAAAACAAACACAACAAAACATGCAGATCTAAATTGTGTGGAAATTCTCTGGAGCCACAGTTCATACAAAAACTATATTGGTTTAACTGCTAATTATGCAAAGCCAGTGTAACCTCAAAAGAATGACCTGCTTCCACACTAAATATCAAGGTAGAATTACAATCCCCAGAGGAAGCTATGGGGCTGTGCAGTGTAGCTGAGGGCTGGGGCAGAGCATCCCTTATAGAATGGGTGGGGGTCTGGTAGACAACCCAAAGCACATTTCAGGTCTGACAGAGTAAACAGCTGAGGAAATCTGGTATGTAGTAAACAGGGCACATTATACACAGAGCTCCATAAAGTTACTTTAAGTCACCTTTCAGGATGCAACTGTATTTAAATTCTGTACAACTTACTATTTCTTCCTGACGAAATAATTCGTTCCCGAGTCTTGCTTGTATAGAGCAGAACTGTTCTTGCTACTATTAGAAAAGAGAAGGAAAGCACAAAGTCAGGAATGGAGAAATTGAAATATTTTTGTAACTAAAAATACATGTGTTACGCAGTCATGCTCTTCTGAATAGTCAATTGTCATGGTTTAACCCCAGCTGACAACTCAGTCCCACCCAGCCGCTTGCTCACTGCCCCCGTGTCGGGATCGGGGAGAGAATCGGAAGGGTAAGAGTGAGAAAACCCGTGGGCTGAGATAAAGACAGTTTAATAGGTAAAGCAAAAGCCACGCACACAAGCAAAGCAAACCAAGGAATTAATTCCCCACTTCCCATGGGCAGGCAGGTGTTCAGCCATCTCCAGGAAAGCAGGGCTCCAGCACATGTAACGGTGACTTGGGAAGACAAATGCTGTCACTCCAAAAATCCCCCCCTTCCTCCTTCTTCCCCCAGCTTTCTATGGTCTGGACTATCCCTTGGGTCAGTTGGGGTCAGCTGTCCCAGCTGTGTCCCCTCCCAACCTCTTGACCACCCCTAGCCTCCTGGCCTTTGCGGGTGTGTGTGGGATTGGAGAGACAGCCTTGAATGCTGTGTGAGCACTGCACAGCAATAGCCGAAGCGTTGCTGTGTTATCAACACTGTTCTAGCCACAAGTGCAAAGCACAGCACTATATGGGCTGCTATGAGGAAAGCTAACTGCATCCTAGCTGGACTGAATACAGCAATAGACAGAGACAAACATAAAAAAGACAACCCTGTGTGGGTGGTTACATTTTGTTATTAAGACATGCATCTAATGCTCTGGATCCATGACTTTGCCAAAATGATGCTCCATCTGTGTTTGAATAACCTTTGATAGATACACTTGTTGCTAAAATTATTGCATGTGACTTTCTAACCAACCTAGACTTCCTACGTAAGATGTTCTAAGCAATATTCATGGGTTTATACCTTCATCCTTGTCTGCAGATAAAATGGATTGCTTTGGACAGAAGAGTGAAAAAAATGAATAAATCTCATTGACATTTGGTTCCTGTGAGAGGTCTCTGACTTTGAGCTTACTCTTTCCGGATACTAGCCTGTATGCACTGATAATCACTGTTGGAAAACAAAGCTGTCATTGCTGTGGGACCTTCAGGTCTGTCACCCTGGAACAATAAATGTCTTCTCATACAGCTCTTCTCATAATGAGCAATCTGTTTTTCAGTCAGAGGGTCAGGTGTGGCTGTTGTCTTACCAGCTGCAGATAAAGCATTTTAGTGCTATGCTGCTGTAGTATTGGTGATGGGAAGGGAAAGTAAAGTTCAGGAGATCTTCTGCTGACAGGTACGAAGTTTTGTCAGTTTTTGCTATTGTTGTTGCACAGCTTTAGGGTGAAGAGGAAAGTAAGTAGAGGTCTGCATAGCTATTTGAAATGTCCAGGAAGCTCCTAATTCAGCATTCAGCAATGGCTATAGCCGTATGCTTGTCAAGTCCTTGTAGATACACAGGCAAATCATTCTCCCTGGTATGCAAGACAGAGCTACAGAATTGTGTGGTGTTATTACCAGTAGCAGAATTTCTCAAGGATTTAGCCAAAGGCATGCTTTTGACAAATATAACACTGAATGTTGTCTTTCATATCACCAGCTGACGGCTTTCAGTTAACATTGCTGATCAGGGCCTTCAAATTTGCCAAGTTAGAGAATTTTCATCTTTAAATTCTAGACCATATCTTCAGCCAAGGTTAGGTGACACCTCCTCCAAGCTGTATGGTACCCTCTGAGAAACCAAGCCCTTGATCTGCTCTGTATCTCTACTTATTTGGTGTTGGCATATTTTATGATCCTGCCTTGGAAATGGAAAGCTTGACTGTTTTATTGAACTCTTGCTAACAATTGGCTCTGTATTAAAAATCACCCCTGCCAGGGCTCAGAAATATTTTACTGCTGCAAGAAAGCTTGTAAGTATTAAGCTGAATGTGGATGTTTTGTCAACAATGCTAGGATGTTTAGGCTTTTTTATTATACTTTTTTTTTTTTTTTAGAGGATGGTGCTGTCTGTGGTTTTCAAGGGACATATATAACAATAGCCATGCAAGAAAAGAAACACACTATGAAGATAATTGCATCAGCACAGACATGGAGTAAACCCTGGAGGTGAAAGAATCCTGTGAATTAATTTCACTTGACAGTTATAACCATGCACAAAACATACTAGACGTGAGGCAATTTAATTAGCGAAATTAAATAGTTAAACTGCCAATGCAATATACACCCTTAGATTTTATTTCCTTTTCTTTACAGTAATATACACTATTGAAGGCCATAGTATTAACTTGGAGTCAATGCCAGAATTCTAACTTTCTAAATCACTGTTTTATTTAATTTTTTCACTTCCCAAAGGATCTCCCAAACCTTTCATCTTGAGCAGTACCTTTTGCTACAGAAAAGTACCTGCAGTCCTCCTTCAGACTGCTAGATGGGCAATCTTTGGACTGAGTGGTGGCTGGGGGTCAAAAAGCTGGATGAGGAGGGTGGGACTACAAGGTTAACTGTGAGAGAGCTATTTCTTGGCAGAAAGAGCTATTTATTTGTCAGGTGCCCACTACAGAGAAGAGCAAGGAGCTGTAGCTCAGTTTCAGGTATAAGATTGTTAAAATTAATGTCATTTTGTATGTAATGATGAACTTGATCCTTAGTTACTCCTGTATACAACCTCAGGGAAGCCAGAATTGCACCTAGTAAGTTCCTATGGAAATTCACTATTCTGTATTTCCAGGGGTGTTTTTTTTTTTTTTTAAGTTCTATCCCTCTTCCTTTTTGTACACTTCTTTTGTCTCTCCCTCAGACTCCTGCAGATAATTGCCCCCTCAAGTGCTTTTATATCTGCTTATTGTTTAACCACCCAGATCTCTCCTTATCGCTTAGTTATTTGGGTTACCATTCTATTACATGATTTTCTTTTCCTCTCTCTCCCCCGCCCCCTCTTTTTTTCCTCCCTCTTTTTTTTCTTTTTTTCCTTTGTACCATTAGTAAATTCTTCAGTAAGTCTGGGAAGATGTTTCCCCTTGTGATTGTAAGGGAATCTGGGATTAAGTGTTTATAGCCAATCTACCACAGCCTGTGAATCCATTAAGACAGTTAGACCTGCATGAAAGGTCAGGAGAAGTAACCTTTTTCAGCTTTACCAGTCCTTAATCTCATTAACTACCTCAAAAAGTTGTGCTTTCTCTTCTGGTGGAGGTAGATGTATTATAATATCTGTCTATAAATAGGTGTTAAATCAGCTGCAGGTGGATAAAGCATTGTCCCTAAGGACACAAAGGCTTCATGCAATTTCTGGAACATGCATTTTGACCAGTTTCTCAGAATTGGGAGTGGTGTAGAGAGGGACACTAATGAGGTTCGGCTTACCAGCTGGTGACCCAAATCTCTAGTGTCTGACATCTTTGCAAATTATTCCCTCGGGCACCATCTTTATGTGGTATCATCTTTATTGAACAATGAACAGCATTTCATAATATAATGCAACTTGCCTGAAAACCTGGAACATTCTCTAAATATAGGGCTACTTAGGTGAAGCTACTTAAGTTAAAGTGTTATTTACTTGTTCTTTAGCTAGGCTTTCAATCTGCCCTTGGAACATCTAGTTTCTAAACACCTTTCATGTGTACACATTTTGCTTTTTCCTGTCTTGGGTTTAGGGACTTCCTGCAGAATTACAGTCTAATCAAAATAAGAGAATTTAAAGTAGAATTTGAGTGCATTTTAGTGTGATAAGATATGAAACTTACCTTCAGGTGATCAAAATCTGTGGTCAGATTTAAGTTAAGGCTCCATCTACAAAAAGCCTCTTCAGTCACTGTCCTTTATTTAACTGTAGCACTGGCTGGGTTTGGGTTTTTTTGGTGGTGGTTGTTGTTGTTGTATGTTTGTTTTTCTTGTTTCTTGTTTGTTTTATTTTTTCCAAATAGCACTTATCATGGTAGCAGAATTTTCAATGTTAGAGACTCTGAGGTAACAAAAAGTCTAGAGTTTTACCTCAGAGAAAATCAGGGTGAAATATTTCATGTTGGGTCTGCCACTCTGCTTGCAGAATAAAATTTTCTCTGTTGTGGGAGTGAGGCCCAAACAATACTGTAATTAACACAAATGAAAAGCTGGTGTGTCACGCTGGTGGCAAATATTCACATGCTAGTACTTCAAAATACAATCTTTATTTTTTCTGACCAGACCTTCAGCTAGTGATTTGGCTCTGATTTAGGTAGGCTCTTGGACTACTGTATTATTCAGAATATCTGAGTTCATTAAGCAACACGATTTGTGTCACATGAGTTACATTTTTTGTTTGCTTTTTTAAATCTCATCCTTTCCCCACGGAGACGATTGTTTGTGGAGAGGATTGCCTTTGAATGTTCTGTTTACGTTATTTTATTTATAGCAGTGCTATAGCTGTGTATTCTAGTCTTTCCTGTATCTGGACAATCTGCACCTGTTTTAATTGATGAATGTTATTTAGGTCTGAATATCATCCTTTATCCAAAACCTGATTGCCTTGAACCTCCCTTGCAGAGCTGTTTTATGACCATTTCACACTTCTTTTGTGCAACAGTAAATTACTACAACTTTTACATGAGGTGTAATGTAGCGTAAGTGCAGGTTTAGGAGTATAATCCCATTCAATATCATATTGGAAGAAACGGTTTAGGAGCTCTGTCTTTGAACTAGCTTACAACTTTGCCCTAGTACTTGGAGGGGTTGTTCTCATAAAAAATGTTATTTTCACTGAATTCAGTGAATTTACATGTACTTCCTATTAACCAGGTTCTGGACCTATTGACATTTAAATTCTGGGGTTTCTTTGAAGCTGGGGCTGGTCATGTTTCTGTTTGCCCTGAAGTTTCTGATAAGATCACAGCCTGAAATAGAAGGAGTGGAAAGGGAAAGAAGCATGTGTGGCTACAAGTGAAACCGTTCCTCTGAATAAACTTAGCCCCAGTATTTGTGAAAGTGTATTTCTATATCAGCTGAATGAGTAATAAGGTATAACGAGACCAGGAATTTCTGTCTTCGTCACTGCAATGCATTTTAAAGTATTTTGTAATAGAAGCCCTGCTGTTTGTCTAAGAATAACAACGGTGTTGTACAGTGTGACTTGTGGAATCCTTGTACAGAAACTGTCACTCAGCATCCTTCTGCTACTTGAAGTGTAGGGCCGTGTATAACAAGATTTTGGATTTGCAGCGTAGTCATGTGAAGGACTTTAAAAATATGGTTTTAATATTGAAAGAATAGACTGGTCATGAGTTTCAGATGTGTTTATATCCTTGGCTTCACTCCCTGAAACTTCAATTACTTTAAAAAAAATCAAATATATGGGATATTTTAAGCTCTCAATTTAGATTTCTTAAGTGAAAAAAAGAAGCATATCTGTGAAAGAAGGGAGGATAAAGAGAGAAGGATTGGATTGGAAAAAACTGATGGAGGACAGCAAGGGCTCATTTTGATTTGTTCTGACTTTATGAAATGTAGATTTTACAAATATGCGGGTTTTATTTTGCTGTATTAAAAGAAATAAGAGCCCATCCGTTACAACTGACCTGTATATTTCAAGCAGTCTGGTGCCATTAGCAAAATGCAGAGGATTTTCTCTTGCTATTAATTTTGTACAGCTCTCATCAAGTGTGCATGTTGAAATCTCTTTAATTAGAGATCCCAAATACTCAAAAAAAAAAAAAAAAGCTATTTTATGTCAAGTTCTCAGCTACCCTTCTTCATTATCTTTACCCTTCGTATGCCAGTGGTGAAAATGAACAACTTCTATACAACAATGTAAATGTTATTTTCTGCCTGCTCTGTCATACTCTGCCTCACAGATACACATGGCATGATTCTTAGTGAATATTGTGTTTAGTAGAGCCTATGAGAAAATATTTTCCTATTTTCTTTAAAAAAAAAAAGCAGAAAACAGTTTTCAAAAGTAAACCTATTTTTTCACCTTTTATATTCTTTCATACAAGGCTTTAAAGGAATTCTCACATATGCCCAAGGCTTCTGACATTAAACATTGTCTGAGCTATGAGAAACCTACCAAGTGGTCTCTGCAAAGAGACAAATGTATGGCAATATTATGGAGAGCTTGTAACTGCGGCAACAACAAGCATATGTGATCCTATAGGCTTGGTTCTTCATTAGTCTATGCTCAGGGCACAGTAGATGTAAGCTTTGTTCTTTTTACGCCCTCAACCTTGGCTATCAGCTACGGACTTGGCTGTTGCAGGATGGATTTGTGTAACTTATAGTTTGGATGGTAGGCTCCCTCCCCCCCAAAGTCATCACGTAAAGGAAGAATTGCTGGCTGTTAAGTCACTGCAGACCTGCTTGTGTGCTGCTCACTCCGGGTTGTAGGACTCCCACTTAGGTATGGGCACTTTTTTGGCAGGGGTGGGAGGGGGCAGGGAGGTCTTCGTTGTCTGGCTCCCTCGTTACTTTGCAATGTCAGAGCAGTGCAAACGAGGAGACCGAGTCCTGGCTCTGAGTGAGGACCGCAGCTCCACCGTTGCAGGCTGTTGGTACTGAAGAAGCAGCAGGCTCTCCACGTGTTGCCAGTGAAGCAAAAAGCCTGGTTTGCAGGCCAGCTGGATATGTTTGGCATAATAAGCCCACGATCACAGCTGACATTACATCCATTCAAGGACAGGGGTGCACACAGGACCTAGTTATATCCAGTACATGACAGTACTGATCGGAGCCAGCTCCCGAGGCTGCACCTCCTGGCTTCTGAGCAAGGTGGGGGAAGGAGGGGGCGGCTTTGTCTTGTTCCACTAAAGCCACCAGATGATGATGAACAGTCTTTCTCCTGCCAGAAAGCAGCATAGGAGGCTGTGTTGCAACAGGCATGCACAAATCACCCACTAAGGTCAGTGATGACAGTGCTTGCCTTCTTAGGGGGTGCATCAGCTTTCACTTGCTCTTTTCATAAACACAGAAGAATCGGATTAGAGCTTGTCTTTTAATAGCTGAGAATTTTTCCCCTGCCTTTTCCCTCATCTCCCAGTGTACCCCAATGCAGTCACAAGCCTCGCTCTGGGCCTGTCTCTTATTAGCAGAAATGTTGCTGATCCTAGAGGAGAGATTCAGATCAGGAAAATAGCATCTTCAGGTCTGGGTTGTGATGCACAAGGGTCTTTATTGATTAGCTACAGGAAAAGTGGATTTTGCTGTGACATTTCTATTCAGCATCATGGCCCACTGGAAAATGTTAGGCATAGTAATAGCAGCCTCCCCCCCCCCCTTTTTTTTTTTTTTTAAATCAGCCTCCTTTGGTCATACGTAAGCTCTTCCATCTTCTTTTTTTTTGGAATATTGGTTGTGGTGGTTGTAGGGTAAAGGAGAGGCAATGAAAATGCTGGCTTCTCCTCACAGCAGCCTGCCCCAGTTGTGCTGTCAAAGGGTGATGGGTTATTGCTTCTAATGCTGTATCCCAGCCTTAGGCTGTATCATAGACCACAGGCACCTAAAACACTCCAACTTTTGGGGAACGACAGAAGTCAACAAGCATGTACAATTCAGGGATTATGCTCTTGTTCTTCAGAAGCTGAGGAGGTTGTCACTGCCGCAGACCCTGGCAGTGGCAGTGTGGAAGCAGAGATGTTGGGACCTTCTAATGTTTCCAGTAACAGCAAGCTTTTTTTGTTACACCTCTGAACACAAAATACCAAGTAGTTAAAAGAAAGTGGGATTCCTGACCTGCTTTTGAAATTTTCAGTTGAGTGAGGAGTAATGAAGGCTTTAAAGATGAGCTTTTATGCTGGGGATGACTTTCAATTGCATAAGCATGGACAATGTAAACTAACACACTCCTTGTGTTCATGTTGAATTATTATGTTTCTGCCAGGTTCTTTGGTAGTCTTCATGCTGATAGGTAGTTAGGGACTTATGTTAGAGCACTAGCCTTTCTTTCAGCCTTTGCTTGCTGTGTAAGAGAGGTAAGAACCAGAGAAAGCTTTTCCCCTAGTTTAGTCTGCTTTCCAAGGATCTCCTTGCATAGGGAGCTAATGCAGGGTGGAGGGCTGGAGAACAATGGGAGAGTAAAAGATGCATTGAGGGACAGACCTGAAATACTGAAATTAATCCAGGTAATGTTCTGGCCCATAAGAGGAAGCAGGTTAGGAGGTTTCCGAGAAAGCACTCTATTTTTGGGAACAACTCAAAACAGGTATTGCACAAAGAGGACTAAAAGTGACCTTCATTTCCTTGCACCCAGGATAGTGAGTGGTGAAAGTCTACATTGTGTAGAGTAGAAAATGCAGACCCCTCATTAAATTTATGAAAGAAGACAAGCAGGCACAGTAACCACACAGTTTACACTTGGGTATGCTGCTGGTACATAAATTGAGAGCTGAAAAAGTTCATCACAGAGAGAGTATTCTTTCTTGCTTCCCTCTTTTCTAATTGCTGGGGTCTGGGGAGATGCTCTAAGAAACATCTAGCCATGCTTCCTCTGATTTTGCCCTCTTCCCTAGACTTAGTAGAAGCGGACCTGTGGACCAGATGGATGTCTACCCTGAGTTGGTAGGATCACTTCTGCATTATTGCAGTGGAATACAAATATCAGACTTCTACAGTTTGGACTTTTTTCTTCATAAGGACAGACCAACAAAAGCCAAAAGTCATGAAAATGTGACTGAAATAAAGCATCAGGAGTAATCTTAGTGTTATGTAAACCACAACTTTTTGAAACTTTTTGAAAATGCAGGAAAATAATGTATATCCTGTGTTGTTGGCTTTCCTAGAGTACTTCAGTATGGATGAGCTTAAAATACCTCTTTATACTATATAAAGAAGAAACATGTCTACTGTAAATGAGAGAGATAAAAGTTTTTGTCGAAATGCTTAGTCCTATTCCCATGAGAATGCAGAAATGAGTAAGTGGAACAATAGTTTTCTGGAACAAGATGGTGGACATTGCCTAGAATGCTGATTTAACATGCAGCATGAATGATGCATGATTTCTATAGCTTGGAAGAATACTTGAATGTAGTTCTACATAAATTTCTCTCCCTGGATTTTGAAACAAGAGAGAGAGGAAAGAAATGCCAACAGAACTTGCAGGAAGATGCTCTAGGATGTAGTTTCTGGAGCAATTTGAATGAAAGGTGTGGGATTTGTGTGTTAGTTCAGAGCAGGGAGCTGCTCCCACAAAGCAAGCAATCTCTGTCTATCACAGATGATGAATTGCGTGGGCTGTCAGTTCCAGAAGCACAGTCAGCTTTGACCAGAATTGCTGTACGGCATCTGAGTAGTGGATTTAACAGTTCCTGGGAGCACATTCTTAGTACTCTAGTTGCAGACCTGACAGACTGCAAGGGAAGAGCCATCACAGATTCAAGGAAAGAGAATGAACTTTCCAAGGGGCACCATGCATGAAAATATTTATATAGTTTCTTAGAAGACACTTGCATCCAATTTTTTGGTGAGTTGGAGTTGAAGCGTGCATAGGAAGAAAGGATATGTGAAAGACCTGAGCCCAGGTCTTTGCTCAGGATTGTGCTGGACTCACTAAGGTGCTCTGTGCAATATGTAAACCAGGAATGGATCAGGACAGTCTAAATCAGAAGACATGACTGAAAGTTGTGTTTCCCACCCTTGAACTACTCCATCATTTAGTGTGACAAGATGATATACAATAGCTTCCAGATGGTATGCTCATTTGCACTGCCTAAATACAGTGTTGAGGCTGTTGTTCCCAGGGCCAAATTTAGGCGTGGTGGTTTAAGCTCCTGCTGGGTCAGAGAAACCCTTTTCCCAAGTGGCTTCTTTTCCTCATCCTCGTGGGGACTGCTACGTTGACTTTGTCAGGCACAGAAAGATTCCTATGCCTCAGCATTTTTATGCAGCTGTCTGCAGCCTTTATCAACAGCCTTCTGCTTAAGCAGCGCTCATCTTGTGTCTTGTGCACCTAGGTCCCTTCTACAAGGGTGGCTGGTGTTGACTGCCCTTCAGCAGCAATGGCAGATGAGTTTCTCCTTCTCCCATCGCCGTACGTGGAACTTTGCCATGCACAAAGTCCTTGCAGTGTGGCATCTCTCAGCAGCTGGGCAGTACCCCCCGTCAGGGTCCCTGGCTCTGCCTCGCTGGGGCTCTGCTGTACCCTCAGGAGCGTGGTGACAACCTGCCAGCTGGAAGACCAGGGAGGAATACTAAGCAAGTACGACAAGCTCCTGCTTTCATTTGAGCAGACATCCTTGTTGCTGGGAGCAGGATGTACCGCCTTCTTTGCTGGCCTCGCTGTGCTGCCAGAGGCTGTAACTGGATCTTAAGACTGTCAGTCACTTATTTTTTTTCCCCTTGAACCTGACAGCAGATACCACTCAGGTCGCACTGGAGAAGGCAGCTACATCCACAGGTGTAGGATTGCTGAGCGCCTGTATTGTGGCGGTTCTCCGTCCCCCTCTGCCTCCCACCTCTGGGAGAGCTGCCAGGTGAAGTTCCCACAGCAGAAGGTCCGTGTTTGAGGGCCAAAGCCCACCCATCCTTGAAGGGGCTGAGAGGGGAACTGCTGCATGGTGGTGGCACAGAGGCTGCACCAGTGCTGCCTTTGAGGTTTCAGCTCGCAAAGCTCTTGGCAAGACCGAGAATACCAGGAGACCTACCTCTGCTGGGTGAGGGGCAATGTTATAGGAGTGGGCCCTGCCCCAGTGGACCCCCACGGGGAGCCCCAGCCACTAGGGAGCCACCGGTCCCTGCGGCACCCTGACAAAATGTGAGTAGACTTTCATTTGCGCAATGGGAGATGGAGAGTACTGAAGCCACCGTGAGCGTGTTGGTGTGGATGCAGTTCAGGTGCCGTGACATGGTTGTAATGCACAAAGTTTAAAGATGTGCCCACTGAGCAGCTATGTAAGTCCTTACGTTATGTGCATCCTTGTGGGTGCGTGTGGCTTTCTCCTTAATGACCTTGGCAGGGATTTCGGGAGGGGAGGGAGAGTTTGCCCTCCTTTGTACCATGGGACATGCTTTCTTCTTAAGGTAATTTGAGAACTTTATCTAGCAAGTTGGTTGTAATTGTGGGGACCTGTGACACTTGGCAACAGAAACAGAGTTGTGTCTTCCTGTGGCCCGTTGCAGTAGACATGCAAAAGCCACAATAATGAACCTTGTATTTGCCAGGAGGTGGTGGGTAGCGTAGCGTGGGCTGTGGTAACAGGTAGGGAATATGTTTTCATGGAAGTTTTGGGAATAACTTTCATTGTACTTTGCTTTCCTTTGTGGGTAACAGAACTGGGTGATTCAGGTGATGTTTTCAAGCCATGTGTACCCTGTTCGAAGCACTAAACTGCTGTTAGCTGCAGGCTTGCCTGCCTTAGTGCTTAAACCAGGGGACTCATAATGCAGCTCCAATAACATATAGTGGAGTTCCAAAATGAGAAGTTCACAGTATCAGGATAACTACTTTGGTTTCACTGTGCTCTTTTTCACTGTCTTGTATCTTCTCTACAGCACACTTCTACCACTTCTATCCTTTTTTGATTCTCCCTCCCCCCCCCCCCCCCATCCCCTCCAGTGCCTTTGGCAGGAGAATATGGTAGGTCAGATCCTTTTCACGTGTCTTGATAGAGACAACACAAACAACCCTTTCTAAATCTCTGCTCCCTGTAACACTCTTGCTCCTCCTTTGCTTGGAAACAATCTTGCTTTACTGCCTGTTGTTTTACTCTGTGCTGTTATGCCCTATTCGTTTCCCTCTTTTTTTGTCACCTTATCTGTCCCAGGAAATTGTAGCTTTCTGTTTTATTACATCAAACAGGAATATTTCCAGGATATATACAGCTATGCTCTTGAACTTATGACATTTAAAGGGCAATAGAATGCTAATGTAACTAATAAAACAGAAAAATGGCTTTATATAAGTCAATGTGAAAACGGCTCAACCTATCTTTTAAACGGACTAATTTCAACAACATTCATTGATAAAGGCCTGGAGGGAGACTGCAAGGCTTGGGGGATTGAGGTAGAATTGTAAAAACAAAGCAAGCTCTTGCCATTCTCTTTTGACACCTTTAAAAGAGGTCCAGCCAATTTTTCCTATTATGAGGACTCTTCATCTATTTTCTGCAGATGATCATTCACAAGGGTAATTGGCTGTATGTTTTTGTTTTATTTTCTTTCTGCTGTTAAAGATGTTTTAATCTAAAAGCAATTTTATTGGATTTCTTTAACATTGATTTTTGGATTTTTATTTGAACACGTGCAATAAAAGTTCCACATTTTATAGCTCAGTATTTCTAGCTAATGCTATGAGGCCTAGAACAACTGGATCTGTAATATTTGCAGGTCGTGTCCTTTCTGAACAGTATTGAGGCTGTACCGATTCTGAGTATATGCCATGCGACCACTAAGTCATGAATTGGTGTGTATGGACAGGCAACAAAGGAAAGCATCCATCAGTTTTACCTTTTTGACCTTATCCTTTCCTCCTTAAACAAGGTTTCTCAGTTAACATGAAAAATGCCAGGTTTTTTTGATTATTACAATAGTCAAAAGACATCAAATAGCAAGAACAGTTTGTGATTATAAGCCACAGTTATTCTGAGGCATGTTGTTATTCTGTATAGGATTGGTTTATTTGATTAAGGGTATACTTATAAAAGAAATCAGGGGGTTGAATGTTGGGAGTGTCCCATGTATGTTTGCTAAAGTTTGCTACTTGCAGTAAGAGAATTATAGGTATTTTTTTCTGTTTCTTTAAGAGCAACAACAAAAAACTCCAATTACTCGGAGAATAAGCAGATACAGATCTCATGTGACAGTTGTTTAAAAGTACTTTTGACTAAATATCATTAAAAGCTTATTAAAATATTGTTTTCTTTAATACAAGTTATAGTCTTTCATCTTTTCCAGTAATGCATCATCTATTAAAATGTTTTGATGTGGAAAATTAGTGCTTCAAGGTCTGAAGAGAGTGACAAGAATAATGTTAAGAGAGTGACAAGAATAATGTTTGAGTTATAATTTCAGGATTAGTAACGCAGATTCACCCTTCCTAGTGGAATAGAAATGTGGTCATCTAATGAACACTCCGTGCTGTAGATTAAGTTTTCTCTTAACTCCAATCAATCAGTGACATTGACGGTTTCTTACACTTTGATTTTGCAATATATGTATTGGGTTTGTGTGGCAAGGTTTTGGTAGCGGGGGGGTGGGTGGGGGCTAGAGGGGTGGCTTCTGTGAGAAGCTGCTGGAAGCTTCTCCTATGTCCGACAGAGCCGATGCTAGCCGGCTCCAAGATGGACCAGCTGCTGGCCAAGGCTGAGTCCATCAGTGACAGTGGTAGCGCCTCTGGGAGAACAGATTTAAGAAGGGGAAAAGTTGCTGCGCAACAGAAACTGCAGCTGGAGAGAAGAGTGAGAAGGTGTGAGAGAAACAACCCTGCAGACCCCCAGGTCAGTGCAGAAGGAGGGGAGGAGATGCTCCAGGTGCCGGAGCAGAGATTCCCCTGCAGCCCGTGGGGAAGACCATGGTGAGGCAGGCTGTCCCCCTGCAGTCCATGGAGGTCCACGGGGGAGCAGATCTCCACCTGCAGCCCAGGGAGGACCCCACGCCGGAGCAGGGGAATGCCCAAAGGAGGCTGTGACCCCGTGGGAGGGCTGTGCTGGAGCAGGCTCCTGGCAGGACCTGTAGCCCCGTGGAGAGAGGAGCCCACGCTGGAGCAGGTTTTCTGGCAGGACTTGTGACCCCGTGGGGGACCCACGCTGGAGCAGTCTGTGCCTGAAGGACTGCAGCCCGTGAAAGGGACCCACGCTGGAGCAGTTTGTGAAGAACTGCAGCCCATGGGAAGGACCCACGTTGGAGAAGTTTGTGAAGGACTGTCTCCTGTGGGAGGGACCCCACGGCGGAGCTGGGGAAGAGTGAGGAGTCCTCCCCCTGAGGAGGAAGGAGCGGCAGAGACAAGGTGTGAGGAACTGACCCCAACCCCATTCCCTGTCCCCCTGCGCTGCTGGGGGAGGAGGTGGAGAAACCGGGAGTGAAGCTGTGCCCGCGGAGAAGGGAGGAGTGGTGGGGAGGTGTTTTGAGATTTGGTTTTACTTCTCATTATCCTGTTTTGATTTGATTGGTAATAAATTAAACTAATTTCCCCAAGTCGAGTCTGTTTTGCCCATGACAGTAATTGGTGAGTGATCATTCCCTGTCTTTATCTCAACCCACGAGCCTTTCATTACATTTTCTCTCCCCTGTCCAGCTGAGGAGGGGAGTGACAGAGCGGCGTTGGTAGGCACCTGGTGTCCAGCAAGTATCAGCCCACCACAATATAGAAAGCTATATTATGGCTCCTTTTTGCCCCAGTACCTCAAGATTCTTCCTCCCCTCTGTGTGCCCTGTTCTTGTTATTCTAGCTTAAGAGTTTCCTGCCACTGAGGGAAAGCTTTTTTTTTGTTTTGTTGGTCTTTTCTACTTTGCTATCCTTTCTGCTCCCATGAGGTTTGTGGGCACATTGCCTTGCTGACAGGATGAGTTAGCCTGACGCTGGCCATCCTCTGCGAGCTAACTCAGATACTGTGGTTCTGTAGCTCAGGATCTTGGAGCCCTGCATGGACCTATTTAAGAAATGTGTGTATGCAAATAAATCCATACTCCCAGGAGTCGTCGTCTTTCTTAAGAGGCTAGTATTTCTAAAGCTCGTTTGATCACATAGGTGATGCAGCGCACCTCTTCACTGAATCATCATGTATAGTGCAGGCATTTCCTTGAAGAATTTCCTTCGAATTGGAAACTGAATCTTTTAATAAAGCTAGTAACTGAATATCTTTTTTTTCACTACAGCTGTTTGTCACTTTGCCCAGTAATTGTTACATAGGAGTCCTTTCTTTTACTGGACAAAAACCTCTTCTTGGTTTCTCCGTTCTTCTGATAGCTACATGCAGATTGTTTCCCCTCCTTATGGCAGTTCTTTTTTCCTGTTTCCCCTTGTCTCCAGACTTTTCTGTTAGAACAGGAAGGACAGGTGAGAATGATTATCTTGTGCTCCTTTTTGAGATTCAGAGCGCTGTGGGAGATTTTACTACAATCTGCTCTCCAGTTGAAAACAGCTGGCATAAACTCTCTGTAGATGTAGTGGTAATTTAAAGAGTGCTCATACTTAGTCTTGAAGATTTGAAAATCCTCCAGACTTTTGCAGGAAATTTTTATTGAACAAAATAAAGCTAATGAAAATTCAGCATTGTTCAATAATGTTTATCTAGGAAGACTGAATGTCATTCCCAAGATGGGTGCAACTGTAAGACTGCAGAAGAAAGGAGGCTCTCTCCCTGTTGCGTTGTAGAGGAGAAACTTACTCTGAATTCCTGTGGGGCCTTACAACTTAAATCCTACTTTTTAATGTCAAAAACAGTTATCTTAATCTCCCCTGGCAAATCTTTTCCGTGAAATCTGTTTTCTATCCATATGCTTTCCATCTTAGTATGCCACACACTTTCTACTTCCCACACCCACAGCTTCACGATGACAGTTCATCGTGCTGCAGTCCCTTGAAAGAGTTTTTTATTTGGCTGTAATACTACAACGTTTCTGGTCATGTCAGATGCTTGGCTGCTATAAAATCAGGTCTGGACCATTTCTGTGATTTTGCTTTGCTGGAAATTTGCACAAGAACTTTTATTCCTCTTTTCCTATGGTAAAAACTACAAATACCACCTCTTCAAAGGGAATTACAAAGAGCGCTCAACGTTAAGAAGTTAGCAGGCTGATGGCTACCAGCTTTTCATTGACTGTGTGACCATCTATGATCTTGTGAGTGGGTGGAAGCATCCACCTTTCTGTACCTGTTGCTCATATATCTGCTGAAAGCAAATTGCCAGCTATAGAAACTTTGTGGGGAGGAAGATTGGATCTTTTAACCTTTGTTTATGTGGCTGTAGACACAACTGGGAAAGAGCCTGGTACTTTTTCTGTGGTTTTTAGCCACCTAATCTTAAATTAATATTGTCTTTGGTTTTACAGTGTCATAAGAAACTACAGCTGGTTATTAATTACTCAGTATCCATTTTTTTCAACCATGTAGCCAATATTAATAGGCTCAGAATTGTAACATACATGGGTGATGATTCACTGTGGCAACGCCTTTGCCTGAAGCCTGTTGAATCTTTCCAAAATACTTCAGAAACTTAGGAACTGCAGATGGCATTGATATTCTGAAATAGTAATCTAGTTTTCCTAAAAACTGGTGTGTCACTAAATCTTTCGAAGACAGGTGGTTTTAACAGAGGTATAACAGTGCTACTTTAAAATTTGGGCACTAAAGCCACAGGAGTTAAACTGGAACAAACAAGTGATATACTTAAACCATAATTTTTGTCTGACAGCTGTAAGAAGATGAAAGTCCAAGAAGCCCAATGATGAGTATGTATGCCAACAGGGCAGTAGTTTGTTTTTTTTTTGTTTTTTTTTTTTAAAAAAGGGCAGTCTGGTTGGCAAGGACTGCTAGGCTGCAGGAGCAACAAGTGCCTTCCTGCAAGGAGGGAGCAGCTTCTGGCTCCCAGCCCTGCAAAGTTCAGCAGGATCCAGGCTAGAGGCTTGGAGTGATAACTGTGCTGTGCATTTGCTTGCTTCCCTTACTGGTCAAGGTGTGTGTTTTACTCACTGCAGTCACTCGAGGAGGAAGATAGCAATACATTGTGAGAGTTCAGGAACCTTCTCAGTTATGTTCTGTTTCTTCTAGGAAACCAGATTATGTGATTTTGCTGTTTTTCTGACCCTAGAAATAGGTGGACCCTTTTATCCATTTTTGACAAAGCTTTGTTGAAAGAGGGATGGGAATCTCTAGCTTCCTACCTACAGTAGAAGTTTTGTAGGGAGACTGAGGCTATGGTTTGGTATTGAGGTAGGAAGTGATGGCCTGGGTAGGAAAGATGTAATTTGTAGGAAGACAGACTTTACTAGGTCTACTGTTCATGAAATAACACACTGATTTCAATTAAATATGGTAGTTCATGAATTTTCATAGCCGCTTAAATCTCCTGAAGGAAGAAAAATAAAAAATGTTTTTAAGGGTAGTTATTATTTTTGTATTTCAATATTGCCTTGTTGAGATCAGTGCTATTTTTTTTGCTCGACATTGCCTGTGAGTTGTGCTCTAACCTTAATTAAAAGATAGTTATTCAACTTGGCTCATATTCAGCCATACTCCAAAGATAACCTATGCTACAGATTATGGTTTGTTTTGTTTTATGTTTTTTTTTTTTCCTACTGTTCTACTAGAAAATACACATCTCATAGGTACTTAACTACTTTTTAGCAGTGAAGTTCATGAAAAAGCATCTCTTGTTCGCTGTGTCACTTGTCACTCTACATTTCTCTCAATCAATGTGCTTGTGTCTCTCTGTCATCTTATAGTTGTTGGTAAACCTCTGCAGGGAAGTTTTGCTATTTTGCTAAGTCCTCACGATTGCTCTGAACCATTGAAATGAGTTGCTGTGAGGCTTAAGGGGTGATAAACCAGTGTTGCTGCCTTTTTGCTCTTTCCTTCCTGACCATGCAAGCTTCTCAGCCAAGCTTTTCTATAATGCAAAAGTGATACTTTTTTTTGTTTGCTTGTTTGTGTTTTTCCTAATAGTTCAGTTCTTTCAGAAAACCTCTATGCCAGATAATGCTTATTCTTTTACTTATGTTTATGGTGCTCCTAAGTAACTTTAACAGTACCCAATAGGGAAAGAAGTTCAGGTTGGACCATCCTGATATTGTGTTTACAGGGTCTTGCAGAGATCAGTGTCCCTGGAAGCTTTCTCCCAGTTCAAGTTTCCAGATGCTAACTTCTCCATTTGCAATGTGTCTAACTCTCCTTACAAATGAAAGGAAGAGACACTTTACATTCCAAACACTGTAACTTCATAAACACTGCTTTAGTGGGGTTTTTTCAGCTGCCCTTAATGAAGGGGCAGCTGAAGGATCATTTGTTTTCCAGACCATAAGGAACGTCCAGGGTATGTCAGCAGCTGAGTGACAGGAGGACATCCTCAGCTTTGTGCGTATCTTCAGGGACTCTCCTGGTGGAGAGCTGCACTGGATTTTTTTCTGCATTCAAAGCCCACTTACCCTTGAATGGCATCTTCTGGCTGGATTACAATGTTGAGGAGTTAGAGCTCAGAAAACAGTGTGTGGGAAGTGAGGGAGTGAATGTGGGAGAGTTGTCAGCTGCAGCAGGGTGACATGGATGCACTAAGGTCAGATGAGTCATCATGCCATCCTCAGGAGATATTGTCCTGAAGTCATGTCTTCCTATGGGGTTAAGAGACATGCCAAGAATAGGAAGGAGACTGTCCACGTAAATCTGATCTTAAAATAGCTTTGAGTGCCGTGGAATTTTTGATGGATACTTTGTTTGGAGCAAGTTGCTGCATACTGTTATTATGCAAGACTCCCTAAGGGGAGCTGTTAAGCCTGCTTGGTACCAAGGCTGCTAATCAAAATGGGATAACCTCATCCTGCTGATAAATATGGTTACATTACAGTGCCCTTTTCTCCAAAGAAAAGTGGAAGCATAGCACCGTCACATGAAAGAAGCTTGTGCGAGGGACAGGACCCTAGAAGAGGCATCCAAGGATGGTAAAAACTATTACTGTACTGAGATAATACCTCAGCATTCAGATAATTCCTTTCAGGAATGGCCTGATGAGAGAGAATAGTACACTTAGGACAAGGAATAAAACCCCCCAAATACACAGGTTTTTTTACTGTATCATTTTATAGTCAAACATTGAACACTATTTCCAAAGTGAATTAGCTTTTTGCAGATACAATTTATCAGAAACTGGGGTTATTACAAAAACAAATACATAAAGATTACCTTTTTTCTAACATTCCCCAAAAGAATATAGCAGATAAATGTGAAAAGGTGTTATGTGTGTAGCAATTAGTCTTTAGCTCACAGTAGGGAAAGAGCTCACTTTAACAGGGTTCGATAAAAGCAGTTGCATCTTGCTTTAATGGACAGAGAGGGTTTTATACTTCTAGAGTACCTTGATGTGCTGGTAGCAGATGAGATCTCACGTGGGATTTTAATTGTACTCCACAACACTTCTGCTTGCCAGAAGTGCAGTGGAAAAGATATGCAAAAGGTAAGTTTTCAGATACTGTGACACATCTAAAATGACGTCATTAATGTTACTGCATGAACATCCATCTATAAAAGTTGAACTTATTTGTGATTGTTAAGAAATAAAGTATAAGAAATTCCCTGCTGGTATCATATTTTGGAAGCCAAGGTAAACTGTCGGAAGAGGTTTCCAAGTAGTAAATGTGGCTCTGGCTGGCAGAATGCACTTTGGGCACTGGAGCTTGACTGGCCAATTTTTTGAGTAACTCCAGGTGGACCTGCTGGTGGGGCTGAGGACGTTCCTGTCCCAAATGTTCCTCCATTCCTTGCTCCTACTTGACAATTTATTCAGTCCCCAATTTGTCTTTGGTCAGGGCCTTTACCACATGTATGGTATTTTGGAACTGGAGAATGTCTCAGTGCCCTTGTTGCAGAGTTTGGGATCCCAGTCCACAGGGACAGAAGATCTATAATTTAAGTGGAAATGCTTTGAGAACAAGCATCAACTGTGCCAAGCTGCAGATGTCTGCAGAAGTATGCGTACAAATTTGTATGTAAAGTCATATGAAGCAACTGTGGTAAGAGAAAAGACCTATCAAAGCTAGCAGGCTTGGAAAAAAAAGAAAAAAATTCCTTATAGGAGAAGCTATGATGAAAGAGTAAGATTTTTTTTTTTTAATGAATGTCACGTAAGTGCACTTAAGAAAAAACAAACAAACTACAAAACTAACCCTCTGAACAAACAAGAAAACATAATGCTTTGTAAAGCTTTGAGTAGCACCAGCTGTAAAAAAAAAAAATATATAGCAACACTCTACAAAAAAAGGACATAAATGATGAATAAACTGTTGAAAATCAATGAATAAGCTAGGTTAGACAAGATAAGGGAAAAAGAAAAATCAAGCAAAGCCAAAATAAAGTTCTGTTAACAAGAAAACAGTGCCATTAGGATGCTGTGAACTACAAGGAAGTTCTAAGGAAAAATATTTGTGCTGAAAAGTCACATTGCTTAAGCATCATATGAGATGCTGCTTTCAGCCAGTGTTTCTTTGGCTCCCTTTGATGGCATCAAAACCTCACAAATGTTTCATAAGGCAGTGTTCTTGTTTAGATTTTATTTAGAATAGGGGGTCTATCTGAAGCATCAAACTTGTTAAGAAATTTTCGGTCTTTGAATAGGAAGGACTATAAGACCTCATCTGCTGCTCCTGTCTGCCCTGACACAGCACTGACAATACCTAACCTGACGCTTTTGTCCGCCCTTGGTTGAAACGCTGCAGTGACGTAGGTTCCACGGCCTTGCTTTGCAGCCTGATGTAACAATTATTCTTGTAGTTCGAGGTTTTTTCATACTACGTGATCTAATACTTTTTTGTTGCAAGTATATTTCTATTTGTCATGATCACAGTGAGCACAAGGGGTCGTTGCTCTTTTTTCCTCTTTTTAATACTGTAAGACTTCTATTTACTGAGCCACTGGAATACTGTTTCAATGCTCTTTTTCAGTGTCTTCTATCTCTCCATCCCTGCCCCCGCACCCTCCCCCCCCTTGCCTCCCCCCAACCTATTGCTTTGTCTTTCCTAAGCAAAGTATATCTCCAAATTTCTGAATCATGTTGTTTCCACCGTAGTGTCTCCAAGCTATCTCCATCCCTCTTACTATTTGGTTTCCCAGAACTGGACTTGGGTGAGTCCAATGAAGCTTCACAAGTGTCAAACACAGCAAATTAATATCTTTCATGTGGCACATGTATTGATATAGTACAGCAGCTTGTCAGTATTTGAAGAACTTGCTAGTTATTTCCCATTTTGTATTTGTGCATTTAGCTGCTTCTTCCTGGATCTAAAGACTTATCTTTTTATTACATTTTTTTCTTATTAGGATTGGTGGAGAGCGTTGAGGGGGAGAACAACATTTAAATGGGAGAAGGACTGTGAGGACAGTGGAACAGATTGCCTATGGCAGGTTGTGACTGCAGCTTCTGCTGCCTCCTGACTTGGCTTTAACCAGTTACATCTTGAAAACCTTTCTGAGCAACCTGGTCTGATCCTCTGAGCAGGAAGTTAGACTTAAAGGTCTCTTGAGGTCCCTTCCAATCTAAATTTTCCAGTCATTGTTTCTCTGATTCTGAAAGTAATTCTAGGTTCTGACTTGCTTTCTGAGGTGCTTACAATACTTTTCAGCAGGGGACTGCACTAAATACTTTAAATATAATTTTATTTCATTTTAAGTCATTTTTGAAAATACTGACCAGCACTGTATTCAGCTTGAGACTGAAAATTCCTAATTAGTATTTGAGTATGTTTTAAAATCAGGTATTCATGCACTGACATTTCCTTTGAATCATATTTTCCTGATGTGAGAATATCATGCAGGTGTGATGTCATATCTGTTCCTTTCTCCTTATCATCTAGGCCAATAATCCTAACAAATAACCAAATTAAACTGGCATAATATAATTTATCCTTGTTTTATTATTGCTTTTTATTAGCCTATTATCTTCTCGGTCCTTGTAACCAATACTTTAAGTACTTCTTGCTGGTATTTTTCTAAGCACTGGAAATAACTTGATTAATGTATATTGGAATTTTATTTTAGACAGGCACTGCTGGTGGTGCTTTGCTTTTCTCTGTTTCTCAGAGACACTTTTGTCCTCTGAGTTATTAGGGATGATTTTAGCTGGTTCCTGAAATTCTTTAAGGTGAACTTCATCAGGTCCAGCTGTGTTGAAAATATCTATCTTGTTTTCATACTTTTAAGATGTCCTTTCCTTATTCTGGTCCATGTTCCTCTCCCCTTTATTACCAATTGTGTCATTCTAAAAACAGAATGGAAATGTCAGTATTTCAGTCTTATCTGTGTCATACATTATTTGTTGTTCTTCCACAGTATTCGGTGCACACAATTTTTTTCTATTCTTTCCCTTATATTCAATAAATAAGATAGAAGTGTTTCTGATGCAATCAGTGAACTTTTTCTTGGAGCCTTTTATGTTCCTTGCTAGCTGTAACTCATTTTGTGTCTTCCTCTTTCTGATTTTATTCTTATGGGCTGTGTTTCTCCCTCATTCATAGTCATGTGTCCTTGTTTCCACTTTTTGTGTGGTTCTACTCTAATTTTCAGGTTATTAAAGAGTTTTGCATGAGTCGCAAGGCAGAGACTGAAAAGAATTGGTGAACAATTTACAAAATAAAGGTTTACAAGTATTCATGTGCATCATTCTCCCTGAATAGTCTGACAGCTAGGATAAACCCCACCTGTCTTTCAAGGTTACTGGAAATATCAAAATGATTTGAGTGTATGTGGTGGCAGATATAGAGTCGGGTAGGTCTAATGCCTAGATCACTGAGAACTCCTTTTTTTATCCCAAGGATATGTACAACCATTCTGGAATCAAAGCCTCTGGGAACCCAGAGGGGCCATATACCAGTCAAAGTTGACCAAGTCTTTCAGAGATCTTAGAATTAATTGCAATTGCAGTTAAATTAAATTGCAATTAAATTAAATTACAATTGCCATTTGATTTAATTGCAGTTAAATTATATGTAGGCCAAGTAGCAAAAAGAAACAATGAAAATACAAGCCGTTCCCAAAAGACCTTGGAAAAAAGTAGGAAATGACCTTTCCACTGCAAATCATACAAACAGCCTCATTACAGGCTGCTCTGTAGACTTCTGGGATCTGACTGACTTCTTGGACTTGGAGCTGTTGCAGATAAAGAAACAAATTATTTGGGCAGAAATGGAGTATCAAACAGTACAATTTAAGATAATAGACCTCAGTGTATTCACAGTGGGTCTGTACAATTTACCATAAACCAGAAATTAAGCCATATCTTACTGCCATACAACAGCCGCTCGCTGCTGTTAAACTGTGAGTTAAAACTGTTAGGGCTTTATAAAAGAAAACTGCAAAAAGCAAAGGAAAAATATGGCAAACCATTTTGGAAGTGAGAAGAGATGCTACCAAAGGGCTGTTCCATCTGCAACTTAGCAGAGCGCTAGATACCATGTTTTTCCGGTGTGCCAGGGCTGGAGAGGATGGTAGAAGGAGCTACAGCCAAAAAAGTATGAAAGACTAAAGCTTGCTGCTGCATCTACTGGACTTCCATGAACTACGACTGGTCAGGTTCAAAACGGTTCTTTGGGACAAGTGCTTGCTGGGAAGTGGTATCCATTTAATGTGTAAGCAACCATTCTTCTTAACTTTGCAGTGAGTGAAAATATATGTTTACTTAAAGGACAATTATATTGGACAATCAGGGATGCAAAGTAGAAATGTAATTTTGAAGACAGTGAAGTATGCACTCCGTTGGGACTTAATGAGCAAGAAGCAGAAGGAATAGGTCAACATGTTATCATTAGACATCCATACAGATTTGAAAAATGCCATACAACTATAATATTGGGGGGGGAGTGGAGTATCCTTCCATCACATGAAAGCCTGTTACTTGCTCCAGCACAAAACTGTTTAAACTGTCCATCAACTTGAAGGCCAGCTGGTTTTATCCTGTTTGGTAGACACCTGAGGAGTGATAGGACTGTAGATTGCCAAAGAAGGCAAATTATTACAGTACATTTAATTTTGTTTCTCCAGAGTAATTTATGCCATTTTATGGATCTATACATCAAAAAAGGTTTAAAAAGCATAATTTTAAAGACTGTATAATGCTATCTAACATGTGAGGGACCAATCATTTCAAATTAAGGAGGGACCCCCCCCCCCCCCCCCCCCCCCCCCCCCCCCCCCCCCCCCCCACCGCC
>NW_010973123.1:1413215-1451029 GCF_000737465.1 Haliaeetus leucocephalus
AAAAACGAGCGCCGCCCCCCCCCCCCCCCCCCCGCTTTCTGTACCAGAGCAGCCTGAGATTGTAAAAAGGTATCTTTTTTTCTGTTCGCGTGAATGGTATAAAATTTAAACCCATGTAACTGAATGATAAATATGTAAGTAAGCCACGGTATTCCTGTTTAATTATACTGTCTTGAACAAATGTGCCAAAAGCAGTGTTCTGGTGGATAGCCCCTCTACAAGGGAATTGTAGTGTGATCACATATTTATATACAAAACGATGTCTAGAAAGTGCTTAATAGGAGGGGACAGCCAGTGGAGGGAGGAATAAATCCTGAGTGTTGCAGTGGGTTGCCTGTCACTCTCGTTTATGCTTGAATGCTGAATGCTATCTGCACTGTGCTTTGGATGGCTCGGCTGCTTTGCCAGGTTTGAAGCGTGAGCAGCGCCTGAAGTGAATCCACATGCAATGGGAAGCTTTCCTCCCCATCTCAGGCTGAATGTCACCGCTGCCTTATTCCAGCGAGGCTCCTGCTTGAGATCCACGCAAGGTCTGGTTCTTATTATGCTCCCTGAACTTCACCATTGTGAGCTGGTGCGGGTGCGTACAAGCTTAGTTTGCAATCTGACCGTGTGCAGCTGGATATTGGTATTGTATTTGGCAGCATTGTGTAAACCCCATCTATTTGGTGAAGTCATCTAAAATAATTATACTTTTAAATCTGGAGGGCTGTTGCCAAACCATGTACTCGCAAAAGACAGATGCTGTGAATTTTCCATTCAGTTCTGCAGCAAATCTGCCATGCGCAGAGGGGGAGCGAGGTGCATTATAAAACTTCCCCCTTGTCTTTTATAATGCAGGAAGGCTTTAATTAGACATAAATGAGTTTGATCAATGAATCATTAACTTCCATTAAACTTTAAGTAGATTGCCTGACCCGGCTAGTTCATTCTGAATTTAATCTGGTATACACTTGATAATTAGAGTTAAAGGGACAAGGGCTGGAGGCAATCCTTCTCAATCCTTCACACAAAATGGAGTTGAGTCAGCTAATAAGTTAATTTTATAGTCAGTGTGTAAGGAAAGAATTGGCCGTAAAACGTAATTTTCCTAGCAAAACGGATCAGGAAGCAGACTGTCACTTCGTTTTGCTTTCAGAATTACCTCAGGAATTACCTGCCCAGGGTCTTCAAAGCCTTCACAGATAACGTCCTCCTCAGCACAGCAGCTGGAGGATTAGGTTGCATGAATATACAGTTAGAAACCAGGCGGCAGAGCGGGAAATCTTCTCAGGGCTTTGTGAAAACGCTGGTGTAGCTCTCCCTGTGGTTGAACAAATCGTTCTGGCTTGTCCAGGTCCGTGGGCACTGGAAGGAGTGAAAGGATGCTGCTTTCTGACAGCTTCCAAGCTTAGGAAAGGTAGAGTCTTTGATCTGCTGGCTTTACCAGCACCTGTATCCAGAACAGCGATTGGCGCTTCTCGTCTGTGTTTGCTGTTTGTTTTACCATTTGGAAACTGGAGGCTTGCTAGCTTGGGTGTCTCTGCATGGCCCTGTGCTGTGCAGTAGGGACGTATTCTTTGGGAGGGCTGTATCAGGTTAAGTTTATATGTGAAATGTTTGAATCATCAAAGCTGACTTAAGGATTAGAAGTTCACTACTTGCCTTATTTCTACACAAGTGAGTTCTTTTATGTCCTTCTTACGAGCTACGATCTTCTTCTCTGCATCCTGGGTTCAGGTTAGGTTACACTGAGGGATGATCTGAAAGCGGGCTCCCTTTATCTGGTTTAGTATTTGCCTTCTTCCATCTGAAATGTATGTCTGAAAGCACCTGAGGAAAGAACGTGTCAGTCTGTGTTGAGCTGGATGCTGTGGAAACAAAAAATAATTGTGCTGAGGCATAAAGAACCGTGGCATCAAGGTGTCCCGCCGTTGCGGTGGGCAGTCCTGTTGTTGGTGCGTGCAGCTGCTCGCAAAATGCTGATTTGAAGGAACAGAAATATTCCTCAAAGATGTGCACAAACCCATTTAGGGAAAGGATACCTTGAAACCAAGGGCTCCTCAGCCTGATGCGAGTGCTTCGAGCAGTGTGCTGAAGAGCGTGATAAAGGAGAGGGCAGGCACACCACCTCTCCCTCTGGCCTTTGTAGTTATTTATGAGTAGATTACCACAGCGGACCACAGAGGTCAGAAAAGAGTAAGTATGGGATTTCTTCTGGAGCGTAGTTACGAGGTTGCTGCTGAGAAGTGTAGTGTTGCCTGGGCACAAGCTCTTTTGTGTGCATCTAGAAGCAGGTGCTTTTTTATCAGTAAAGGATTGCAGGCACAACGGGTTAAAAGTGGTGACGCGGAGGTTCTAAGTTTTGGACTTAGACTTTCAAAATGGCAGCCAGGTTTCAAAAGGGCTCTAAATACCTGGCCTGTGCCTTTCCCATTCCTTCAGTCTCAACCTTGAGATACTGTTTCTGAATCCCCTGTGAGTCCTGCAGCCTGGGGTCACCGAGAGCGTTGCTCTGGGCCTGTACTGACCTGTAAAATGACAGGCAGTTCTGGGGCTGGGTTTATGTGCTATGTGTTAGCTGCTGCTCTGAGGTACGAGTCGAGCAAGGGCAAAAGTAGAAGCTGATTAGCTACCTATTTAAGGAGCCTTGTCCATTCTCTGCAGTCACATAATGCTACGCTGAGGGAGGCTGAATTAAGGGTTGCTGAATTAAGGTCATGCAGGCAACCTTAATACTGCCATTTTGAGACTTTTGAATGCTGGATTATGTGACCTTAATGGCGTTATTTTTAAAGTATTTTATTTGGATGTGATTTTGTATATTTAGGTCAGGCAAAATTGCTAGCAATGTTCTCCTCTGGCTCTAAAATCCACAAATCTATTCTTTTTAATAGTGCTGCCAGCATGCAGGGGAGAATTCTGCCAGAGCCGATGAAGACCTGTAAAAAAAAGTCCTTTTCCAGTGTTTTAATGATGCTGTTGCTGATAAACGTTTGCTGGTATGCTAGTATTTATCTTCCAAATTCTCCACTGCCAGGCTCCCATTATAAATGACAATAGCTGCTGGGGTCTGGTGGCAACGGGCTCGGGGTGTCCTGTTCCCATACTGCCTGGCTTACCTTCAGCCCAAATCAAGACTGACTGGCACTTCTTGCTGCTGACTGTTTTATGTTGCCTGTATAGAGTGAGGTGTTTGGTTCCAGATTTCTGTAAAACAAAATTCCCAGCGCAGCCCGGTATTGAAAATCTACTTTTCCATCAAAAGAGTACCTAACTGTTGCTCCAGTAAATGGTGGCTTCTGGTGATTTTTATTTATTTATTTTTTTTTAATGAGAGATCTTCCAGATGGATGTTTGCTGCACCTTCTGAAAAATGTCATGGGGAAAACATCCACTGATGATGACCATTTTGTGCCGTATTGAGCTAGAAATATGAAAGCTTAATTCCTGTCAGTGAAGAATTGCTCACACCAGTGCTCACAGGGTTATGCATGTGAGTAGCTGTTTGCCACTGGTGGTAAGGGATTTACAGTCTGGCTCTCTGGGAATTGAGAAACTTACTCTCTCTAGGGTGTTCCATCCTGAACCTTTTTATAAGCATTTAAAAGTCAATTCGAGTTATAAAACCTGTTATTTATTTTGAAGAAAACATGTTTTAAGGCATCAAAACTACTTCATTATTTGAAAATACATTTAGAATACATACTTGCTTTCCACAGAGCTCAAAAGACAAATTTCAAGTAACAAAAGCCTTCCTAGCAGGTGGTGGATAAACATTTTATGTTTCCAATAGAACCCAGGCTTGTCTCTTGCTGCTATAAGCAGTCTGAACAGATAGTTGTTTACCAAAAAGATACAGCAGAATTTGCTACCAGCCAAGTCTGACGATCAGCTACATCTGTCAGAATTTCATAGGTCTGTCTAATAAAAATAAACTTTTCTTAACTATAATTAACTTTCCTTAACTATCTTTCATCTTATCAACTCTAACTTGCAAACTTTGTCTCACACAACTCTTCCTGTTGAGTTCATGGCTTTTTTTTTTTTTTTTTTTTTTGAGCCTGCAAAGAGAGGTTTCCACAAGTGATTTGCACAAAATCCAGTCTCTGCCAAAGCGATGCCTTAAACCGACCTGCACCTGAAGCTGCTGCTACATGGGTCTCCATAGCAGCTGTATCCAGCTGGTCCGTACTTGTGCAGTCTGGGGAGTGCTAAGCTTTGCAAGAAAATGAAGCGTGTCCAGTTCAGACAGAACCCTCAGAGATTTTGCTCGCTGGGTTTTATCTAAGCGTATATGAACTGTGACATTTTGAAGGCTTGTAACTCACCCAGACTTTGGCAGTCTTTCACAAGGATAGGAAAAAGTGGGTTTTTTTGACCCAAAGCAGAGCCTGTCAAAATTTTTCAGATTGGTTGGAATAATGTATTTCTACTTGTGTGTTCAGAAATGGCTGAATCATTTTGACTGAAATTTTCCACAAAGGTTCAGCCTGAGACGGGTATTGACAGGGGAAACTAGCCCAAGTGCTGCCAAACAGTAATCAAGTGGAAAAACAGAAAAAAAGAAAAAAAGATATAATAGAGGAAGTAGTGGGAGGCAGCATTAATAGATGGTAGTACTACTCCTAGCTACCACTTGTGCAAGATTTGGTGGATACTGGCAAGTTTTGAAACACCATTTTAGACTTCTTGTGGGTCAAAAGTAAAGGGAGATAACACCTTTTTAGAGCACAGCCAGCAAGTCAAAGGAAGTGATTATTCTCTTCTATTTAGCGCTTGTGAGACTGCATCTGGAATAGCATGACCAGATGGGCCCTCTGGTACTTTGATGAATTGGAAGGGGTCTGGTAGGTGGCTACAGAGGTGGTTGGTGGAGGGGATGCATGACGGCAGGCTGAGGGAGCTGGCTAGGTTTGTTCAGGTCGGGCTGTGCCTGTTGAACAGGTCTGTGCCTTGCAGAAACACAGCACTTTGGCTTGTTGGCAAGCGCCTTTTCTTGACGAAGATGAAAGATGACATTTTGGCTTTGGTACCTTTTTTTGTGGTGATGCCTACATAGCTTTTACTAATAAGTACGACCTGGGGGAGAAATCCTATGTGCTAAAAGGCTTCAGAATAAAGAAGTCGGCTTTTAAGCTGTATCCACATTTATTTCTTTGACCAGAATGCACGGATCCTTTGCTGGCCAACTTTGCAGTGAAGCAGTGTATTGCCTTCACGTCTGGCCGTTGATTAGTTGTAAATAACAAACCAGTTGCGGGTGCAGCACCTGCTAGCTGAGAGGCCCTGGAAGGTGGTGAAAGGCTGAGGCACATGAAGCTCTTGTGTCCACGCTTTGTGCGTAGACAGCTTGAGCTCAGATTGCAGAAAACAGCTATTGAGGGACAGGGCCTTTCTGGGATCTGTCTCGTCTTCTAGGTTGTTCTACCTGCCACACAGTGAGTATGAGACCTCAGCCCCAGTCCAATGGAGTAGCTGGAGGCTGCTGGTTAGACAAAAGAAGTTCAAAGCCCTTCCAAACAGCAAGAAAATGGGCCTTGGGACTTAACCCCAGAGCTTGTGGTAGGCCTGAGGTTTTCCACTGTCCCACGGCTGCCCTGGAGGCCATGCCTGCACACGAGTGCTAGCGGCAAGGAGCGTGGCCTGCAGCCTCCTGCCACGGCTCTTCTCTGGCAGCACCAGCACAGAGTCCGTGAGGGGAGAGTCACCCCTCACGGGGCCGGAGCCAGTTCTTCTGCAAAATGGTCTCCACTAAAAGAGCAGTACTGAGGAGGGGAGGACGCTCTGCAGCTGCAGAACGGAACGCAGGGAGATGGGCAACTCCAGTCAGATCGGGCAGGAGACCTGGCAGAGTTGGAAGGCGCACCCGCGTATCTTGGTTATTAGTTCAGTGCCTCAGGTGTCAGAGCACCCTTCCTGAGGTGGACGTGCTACTGTGTTAGCTAGAGAACAGTTTTTTCAATCTTCTCTTTCTACTGAGTTTAGCACCCTTTCTCTCTTTCACTTGATGATTTTGGTTAGAACAATTTGTTCCTTTTTTCCTACCACTTACCAATGACATCCTCTTCCACCTTTTGTTGTATCTATTCCCCTTAGGCTAACTGCTCCTCCACTTTCTGGCTCTGTAATATATCTGATGCAGCAAGCAAGCTGTCAGAGTAGCTCTGGCAGAGCCTTCTTGTTTGAAAACAGTCCAAAATAGGTACAGCTATGGTCACAAGTGGTAAGTAGAAAGCACACAAAACACCAGAGGTGAGAGAGCCCTATTTCCCCTTTTCCTCCTCCTGTACATCTGGCTCTGTTTCATATTCCTCAGTGGACATCACCATTGGTAAAATCTCTCCTCAGGTACAGTATGCTGTTGGGGTAATAGACAGATGTTCTGTAGCTGCTAGTCTGAACCTATGCAATGTACCTGTCCAAGGATGAGAGCACCACAGAGCACCCACATATCTTCTGCACCACAGGTAAAACACCTCCCTTTGACCTCACTTGACTTAATAATGACATGTGGTAATGTAGATTTTTCCCAAAGGAAACACTCTATCAGTCATAGGGAAGGCCTGCAGGCCACACTGTTGTTGGGAATTAGGTGATGAGCCCATTGCCTGTGTCATGTAAACCAAAGATCCCATTGAATTCGGATGAAAGGAGACAAGGCATTTAGCCTGCAGCACTTGCGTGAATAAATGCGTAAAGCCATGGGGAGCTTGGAAGCAAACTTCCAAAGCTTTAAGCTGTCTGTTTTAAAAGGTATTTTCTTCAGTAAGAATTCTGCCCAGCACAACATTGTGTGGAACAAAGGGCAATGCTTTGGAATACAGAAAAACAATTTCAGATCCTTAATGAAACTGATTCTAATTTTTATTTCCTCTGTCATCTTAAATGCAACTGACCTGCTGAATGACTTCTTGAATATGTGTATTCTGCACATGCCTATGTGTCTGCAAAGGCAGACTGAATTCCTTGTGTGTCTTGTATTGCTCACTGACAGTATTCACTTACACGGTTGATGACAAGCATAAGGGAATCTTGCTGAGACCAGGAGTATGCTGCTGTATTACTCTGCAGAGCATTTCTGTTTGGTGTGAGCTCTACATAATTTAGTAGTATTAAATAGTATAACTTACAGAAGGCAGTAGTGTTGAATATATGATACAATGTGTGTTGCCAGAAAATGCTGTAAGATCAATAATACAGTGAAGGAGAAACTAAGAGGCAGATGTGGGCAAGAGGTGTGCTGAAAATGTTTAAATTTTTTTTAAGGGAGTCAGTGAAGTCTAGAGAAAACTCAAAGCCTGAGATAATGTACCGGTATTGGGAAGCACCTTTTTAGATGACCCTGTTACAGGAGTAGAACGTCACCTCTGAAAACAGTTTCAGAAACTTTTCTTCTGTAAACTTAGTTACTGACTGGCCTCTTTTGCTCGTTGGATCTAACGGAAGATTGCAGCCTCCTGGAAATCAGGGTGAAATTTTCCAGGTATATGAAAATGCCAAGTGACTTTAATTAGCAATGACCTTAATAGTCCTCCACAATGGTTAGAGTTTTGTAGCCTTGAGTGGCATTGGCAGAACAAGAGAAAAACTCAAGGTAACTATTTTACAACCGGTGCAGAGCAAGCAATTTCCACCTTTTATCCATGACAGTAAATGGTATTATCTGGCCTTGGGAAGGTAATTGCTGCCTCAGTTTCCCACCTGTGAAATGAAAATCATACATAGGAATGTCTGAAAGGGATTTTGTGGAAGTAAGTGATCATTAACTAATTTGAAGATGGATGTGTCAGTAGTCTGCACAGAGAGCTTTTCCCTTTCAATTTGTTGACACTGGTTTCCTGAGGAAATGGACTTTATACAGACGTACTTTGCTTGTTATACATCTTACTATCTATTGATTCTGTTGTAAAGAACTGAGGCCAGCTGTATTTGTATAGGGTAGAAGCAGAGACCCAATAGGTAGGTATTTGGGTAGAGAAGACACCCAACAGAGAAGAAGGGTGGTCTTGACCCTAATTAAGCATTTGAGGAGCAGAAGCCACATGCAGTCAGCATTTAAACATGCTCCAGCCACGGTGAAAGCATTGACTGGGGCTTTCACTTTTACACATAAGGAAATTCAGGCATGAGGCACACATCCATAGAAACTTTGGCTTTCTTAGTTCTGCTGCTCTCAAAACTAGTGCTGCTGCCAAGGGCATGTCTTAGGGAGATGTGTCCTGATGTCCCTTCTGTTACAACTTGTGACAGTGGTACCTTTGAGCACTTCAGGGAATGGAACTGGGACCGCAGTTGTTCCTGGTCTCCTTTCTCCTCTCCCCATTAATGGGTCTTTCTTCACTTGGCAGTTAGCTCTAGTGCTGTTCACCTAAGACCCACATTCCCAGCTTCGCACTGACTCCTTTTACCTGCAAGAAATGCCAAGTGCAGGAGGAAATGTTTCCCTTTTCCTAGAACTATAGTGGGTAGATTAAAAGCTGTCATGGCACATGAAAGAGATAGCAAGAGAAAGGGCAGCTGCAAGTGGAGATGAGGTATTGCTAAACCTAGCAGCTTATCCCAAAATGCAGAGAAGTAGTGCAAGAGGCTGTGAATCAGCTGTCTAGAGAAAACAAAAGACTTGGCTCTCCCTTTTCTGAATGTTGTCTCAGGGCTGTGGGGAATTTCCATGGTTTCTCCTTCCTTAAAAATGTTACTTTAAAAATCAACATCCAGATTATATGCAGGAAACAGTGACATTGCAGTGTCATACTTCATCTTTGTCACATGGTGCAAAAGGAGAAATGGAACTGAAAAGCAAGATCCGTCTCTTTTCCCCCAGCAGTCATAGCAGTGCCATGGTATTGGTGCGGGAGGCCATGACCCTATTGCCCTGCCTGAAGAAAGAGAGAGCAGCAAATACACCCTGTTGGATATTTCTGCCTTGGGTGCTAGCACCAGAACTGACAGTGGTGCACCTGCTTCTGCTTCTTGTCTGCTCAGGGGAATAAAATGCACAGAAGGCAAGAGGATGTGAGGAGCCAAGGCAGCTGCTACTGGGCAGTGAGGGTGTAAGTGATGCTCCTGGAAATGTCTGAGCTCCATGCACAGCAGCAATACGTCTGGAAATACTGTAGAATTTTTGTCTTTTGAATTCATCACTGCTGCAAAGAGGCAGCTGCACCGACTGCAGTGAGTTGACATCCTCCTTCCAGGTGTAGTTTGGCCTCAGTACATTTGATGTTTATTGATACTGCGTTGCTTGGCATAAACGTTCCACTCAGGGCTGTCCTGTAGCAGATACAGATACACATGCCTGCGCACAAGTAGATCAGAAACTGTTTTTACCTCCTCATTCAGACTGGACTTGAGCACATGTGTCCATCCTTACCCTGTATTGCTGCAGTTCCAGGTTGTTGCCAGTCATTTATGTTCAAGCACAAGAGATGCTTTGACATGATGTGGACAGGCAAATGCCTGCAGAGTAACTGTTACTTGATTCACCTGATCCTTGCAGACATGTTTTGAGTGAGATTTCCCACACAGAGACTGCAAACCCTGCAGCTGTTCAGAAGAGGAGATACAGTCAGCCTTAAGATCTTTGTAATGTTGTTAATGCATCTCTAGAGCATCTAGACCAATAGACCATGCACTGTAGTGCTGGATGTGAATCAAGGTGTGAATTTTATTTTATTACTTTGTTACACAAAACCTATGCTGATCCTAACGGCATTTTCTAACCCTTATTCCAGGGTGAGAGATGACTGCCAAATTATCCTGTACTGAAAAGTAGAAAAGGTCTTTTCCCATGGCACGCTGCTACAGTTTTTCTTTCTCATTTCTCCCTGTAAGTCTCTTAGTCAAAGGACAGTTTTCTCCAACCAGCCTCCTTTGAGGCTCTGCTTGGTGAAACTGTGCTGTTGGGTTTTGCCCTTGCCTCTACTAGCTGGAGACAGTTCAGGTTTGGGCTGTGGAACGCGTCTTGAAAGAGTGCAGGGGAATGGAGTGTGATATGGGAGACTCCATTTTTGCAGGGAAGAGGTGGACATCTTAAAATGATTTGTTTGGGGAAAGAGTGGATCAGAAGATAATTAAACAGGTGGGAAGCTGCGCATTTAGCACCTTGGTGAAATCAGAGGGAAATGTAGATAAAATAATTCATTACTGCTTAATGAATTAATGAGAACAGATAACTTAGTTTCTGTCCATGCTTGGAGAGGGGGTTTCCAGGGTTAATTGTGGCTGACTCAGTATGTGGCATTAGCAATAAAACCTGAAATAGTGGTTTAAGAAATGTCCCTGAGAAAATGGTTCCGTATCCAGACCTTATCCCATGACATATGTTTCTGGCACTGTCACAGGACTTACGGAAACTAACTACAGTCATGGAAGCAAGCCCAGCTTTAAATGATTAAATTGCATAGTAGAATCTCCTTGATTGCAGCACTTGGTACCCTTGTAATCAGGATGCTAGACAATTTAAAACTGGGCATGGGTCCATGCGTGCAGAGAAGTCTCTGTGACAAACATGCCAATATTCTAGGCCATCCTGCACTCATTGCCAATAGTAAGTAATGTAGAGCACCTTTCAAGGTGGATTGATCAAGGGGAAATAAATCAGCCATATTTGTGAATATTCATTCCACTTCTGTTGTATGCTGGAAAGGAATATTCCATTTCTGTCATACTAGTTTTCATTTAAAAATAAAAAAATCAAATGTCTATACTAAAGATTATAATCCTGTTTAAGGAGAGCTGCTTTTTTTTAATAGAAAAGGAAAATATTCAAATTACTGGGAATTGATTTTAACACCTTATGACATTAGGAGCAGTCTCCTCCTGGAGCTCTGGGCTTGGGATTTTGGGTAAGGAGAGTTAGAATTTTTCACATCCAAGAGATGTTAGTTGTTGCCCCAGTATGGAAACCCTTGACAAAGCTCTGAAAGTCTGAATACACAAGAAAAAGTGAACCATGCCACAGATAGTTCGTAGAGGCAGAAGAGCTGCCAAGATAGTCAGGGTGCTGACACATGACATATGAATAAGGCTGAAGGAACTGTAGCCTTGAGAAGAGAAGACTGGGGGAGATCTTGTTGCTATCTACAACTGCCTGCTTGCAGGACACTGATAAGATGAAGTCAGACTCTTCTTGGAGGTACCCAACAAAGGGATGAGAGACAGTGTGCATCAGCTGGAACATGGGGAAATCTGACTAGGAGAAACTTTTTCATGATGAGGGTGATCAAACACAAGTTGCCAGAAGAGGTGAGGGAATCTCCATCCTTGGAAGTGTTTGTGACCCTGGACAAGGTCCTGAGACACCTGATCTAATTAGACCCGCTTTGAACTGGGAATTGGATTAGGTGGCCAGTGAAGGTCCCTCCCAGCCTAAATTATTGTTTGAGTCTGTGGTTAGAGCTATTTGGGATTTAGCACAGTATTTGCTTAATGACTTTGCTCTCAGTCACACGTGACTTTGAATATGTGTCCATCTAGAATGGGCTCTTCTGCCAGTCTTTCCTTTGTGATGAAGACTATTGTATTCACTACTGGCAAGTAATGTCAATGGAGGCAAGGATCTAATATCATTCAGAAAAGCGGGACAACTCAGCAGACATCCAGCCCTGCCTGCTGTAGGCTATATGCGATTCAGAGAAAGGTGTGACTGAGTACGATGAATGAGGATCAGGGACAGATGACAGCCTGGGGTATGTCAGGACGGTTGCTCCCTGGTACATACTTCAGGCTAACTACAATACTGTGTTTACATGGTGCTGAGCCTGAACTAACAGACCTTTTCCTTGAATCAAGGTTTTTTTTCTTGGGGTTCCTATCATACATGTTAAAGTTGCATTGTCTTTGGTTGGTTCAGAGTGACATCAGAGCAAGCTCGTGAATATCTTTAGTGACTTTTTGTGGCTGTTTTAGATACTGTAGCAATGTAGTAAGTAACATTCCCTAGACTTTGAAAATAGAATATTTTAGACACATTGGTAAGCTTCCTGTTGAAGTGATGATTAGCTCTTGTGAAACAGGAGTGATCCATAAACAATAAATGGCAAGAGAAAGGAATAATGACTCTCATATATAAAGAAAGCCTGGAAGAATAAAGCGATCTGCACAACGTCACACAGAAGTTGGTGGAAATGCTGGACACTGCATCCAGAGTCTTGAGTCCAGGCTCTGGACTCTAACTGTTCTCTGGAAGAGAATAAAGTCCAAAATTTGGAATTACATTAGCATCACAAATTTCAATAATGCAGTTCCTGTTAACATAGTAGTGCAGCAAAAGACTGCATAGATCAGTTATATTACTAGATTTTACTGATTATTTCATCAATATTTTAATCAACAGAAAGCAGGTCTGGGGTTGTTTGGGGTTTTTTTTGCCCACAAGATGCATGAACATAAACTTCAAAAACTTCTGATGCTTTATTTCAGTGTTGCTGTTTTTAAGTAATTTCTTTCTTGATTTTGCATCTGGTGGTGTATGTTTTCTGATGCATCTGATTTTTTGCTAGGAACAGCAAAGTGGCCATCCAAAAAGCCAACAGCTGATTCTCAGATTCCACCTCAGCCTTAGCTCAGAGTAGATAAACCTGGTATAACTTTTGTCAGCTATATATGATCTCTAAGGAACCATATACTGGCTAGGGGTTGCTACATTGCTATGTTATTGAGCCCTTCACACACCTTTCTGGGCTTTTTCTTGACTCTGTAGACATCTTTCTCCATCAAAATATTATCTGTCTCTCTATACCAGCTGCTGTAGCATGTGGGGAGTGTGAAAAAAAGCCCTGATGTGTTTATGCCTTTTGTGTCTATTTCTCTGCAATTCCTTGAGGAGCAAAAGATTCTCAGCAGGACAGAGTTTGTTATGCAGACTTTAAAATGGCATTCAGATAAGAAGATAAAACATGATGGTTTCCATCTTGGGAATGAACATTTTTATTCCCTTCATTTTTCTCTTTTCTCTTCTTCCTGTTTTCCCTTCCTAACTGCAAGTTTGGCTAAAGATTGGCCAAGCATACAGAACTAAAATTCCTGCTCTGCATGTATGGGTTCACTGCAGAAATGTGAATGATGCTCAACTGATCTCTGGTTCTGAAGTCCAAAATTAAATGCTTTGGATTTCTTTCTCCCTATTGTCTTATAATTTCAGGGCCTTTCTAATTCATGGAAAAGATCAGAAAAAAACCCCCAAAACACAAACAGAGCAACATTATTCTTTTCCCCACCCCTCTGCTGCTCTTTTTAAATGACTTGTTAAAAAGAACATGATTTTCAGGGCATGAAAATGGAGACCTTGTTGTCTGCTCACTGCATGCATTGCTTGGTGATCAGCAAGATCAAGATGACTTCAGATAAGCAAAGAGGGAAGCCACACAGACATTTAATGGGGGCAAAGTCTCCAAACAGGTAAAGGTTGAGGCTGCAAGTAGCTGTTTACTTTGTTGCAGTGCACTGTGCTACCTTGTCTGTGACTTACTTCCAGGTCATAGGGCTTCCTTGTGGAAGCTGGTAGAATATAAATTTTATACAGCCTTTATTATATAGCCTCACTAGGGTCTTTCCCACTTTTAACATTGAACAGTCTGTCTCTTTTGCTGGTGAAGAGCTGAATGGAAACCAAGCTCTGGCTTGTGCCTACAGCCGAGGGTGTCAGCTCGCTGGATCTGGCAGCATGATTTTATACACCAAAAAAGGAGAGAGGAAAAAGGCAATAATCTGCGAAGAACGAATTTAACAGAAGAAGGATTGAGAAGGATTAAATGGTTGTTATCCAAAGGAATGTTTGTGAAAGTCAAATGATAAAATTAACTAAGAAATGGGGTGTTCATGTTTTTTATTGTCCTTGGTTTTGTTTGGATGAGGACCAACTGTTTCAAGTCTAAGTTTTGGGTCATTCAGAAAGAAACTGATATTTGCAAGAAGATGACTTTAATTTAAAAGAGATTAATTAAAGGTTACTTTGCTGCTGGCCATCAGAAGGGTGAATGTCTTGACACGCCTGCTTAGTCACAAGCATTTTAACTTTACATAATTTCTGTGACTATCAAATTTTTTAAATGTTTTCGGTTTATTATTTTGTTTGCTTGGGCAGAATGTGGTAATTGGGGATAGATGCTGACTTCTAAGGGCACTGCTGCAACAAAACATGTTAATATTTTATTGCTTCTGCCTCTCTTGAAAAGGAGGAGAGGGTTGCCTAATTCTGAAGCCTCACTGAATTATAAGCCTCTACACTGAGCTGAGATCCTGTTTTTTCCTAAAACAAGGACAGGAACTTGATGCTCTAATATCATCAGTGAGGGGGTCTGTCCTGAAATAATATTGGATTTGAGTCTTTTGGTCATGATATTGCATCGTGACACAGTCCACGAGCTGAGGAAGAAAGGGCTGAATTCTTGGGTACTACCCAGAAAAATAAGTATTTTCAGTGGTTTTCAGGGGCACTAAAAGGAGTTTTCTACAGGGCACCTTCAAAAGTGCAATCTATGCCTATCAGTTGTCCAGAGCCATCAGTGGGGTATATTAGCACGTGACACTGTTTTTAGCCTTGTTCTTTCAGCAATAGACAGGGAAGGGCTAATGCGATTTTTTCACTGGTCTCCAGTACTGTTTCTGAAGACCACACAACAACTTTTGCAGCTCCTGAAGCACCCTTAGTACTGACCTGAAGGCAATGCAGCTTCTCTGTGAATAATGACCGTCTCAGATACCCTCTCTACTGATGGGATCATGCCAGTAGTGTGCTGCCTGTCTGTCTTCAGGGGAAATCTCGAGCTTGTCCTCTGACACAAGCAGAGTTGAGCTCAAACCGAAACCCCAGAACAGCAAAACCCCCAGATAAAAACAGGCAGAAGCAATAAAAACTGGAGTTTTGTCCTGGCAGCATGTTTTAATCCTGGCATGTAAGGGATTCCTTCTCGGGTAAGAGCACAGTTCTAGCCTCTCTATCCGCAAAGCCTTTAGTCTCCTGTATACCTGACCAGGGTGTCAGCTACTGCCATCAAGGAACGTTCTTTTATGTGTTGCAGAGAAGTAAGGAAATAAGTATTGCTACTGACCAACTTCTCACGTGGCAATTTTTATGAAGATCACGTTCTCACACTTACTCTATTGCTTTCTACGTTGTCTGGATCCACTAGTGGTATAAAGTCTCCGTATCCTAATTCTGTTTTCATTGTGTTCACAGAAACTTGTTCTATTTTTAATTTCTACCCCACCCCTCCGTTCTTCTGATCAGAATAAAATCAGTAAATAATGAACAATTAATTTTTCATATATTCTAAATTTAATTTTTAAAGAGACATGGTAGAAAATTCAAACTTTGTGATGTTAAACTCAACAAAATATTTTGATTCTTGCCTACTACATTTTTTCCTTGTTAATGTCTGGTTAATTTTTCTTTATTTCTTAGATTAAGGCCTAACTTAGTGCTTATCTTCCTGGTCATGCCATTAAAGCAGAAAAGTTTATTAACATTAAATACTTTATATTTAACTCTATTTTTGGAAATGGTTTTAATAAGTTTTATAATAAGGAAGATTTGGTAGTTGGGGAGACTTAGTGAAAATATATACTACAATAATACTCTAAATATAAGGATTAATATTGGGATACGATTCCCACCTTGTAATAGCCCATTTTTTTGATTTGTCTAGACACAGAAGAGCTGCTGTTGCTATTTAACATCTTAATTTGTTCCAAGCTGAAATTTCACAGTGAAAGCATAACTCACGAACAACGAATCAATACTTCTATGCTCATGGTTAAGTAAAAATGGGTTTCATATCAGTAAGCAGATCAAATTAATGCTTACGTCTGTAGTTTTTTAGCTACTAGCACTGCAATTTTAATTGGCTTGGGATCCACAGTGAATGGCTCTTGGTCTGTCATATAAGCTTGCATGCATGAAGTTAACAGATGAGTTTCTGAGTTCACAGAAGATAACTAATACAGAAACCTCTCTGTTTTAGAGATAAATTTATTCAAGGATGCATATGCATTGATTTTTTTTTCCCTTTTTTTTCCCCAAAGCGTTGAGTAAAATATGGGAGGATAACAAGTCGGCACCATAGCAGAAAACATCACAAGGAGATTGATGGATAATTTCTCACTGTGGAGAACAAACACTTTTGCAGATGTTAGTTCTTACTTGTAATTTTTTTTTTTTTTTGAAACAGTGTTGACAATGAAGATGACTAACTCCAGCTTCCATTTTTCTTCAGCAGGATCTGACATAGTGCAGCTGTTATTGTGCATTTAACATTAATTTATTTTCATTTTTAAAAGACCAATGACAGTAAATCTTTCCATTTCCCTCTTCCCTAGCTTTGTTCTTTGAATTTCTTAATCGCTTGATTATATTCTGAAATTAAATGGAAACCCACATGTTCTGTGCTTTTCTGTGGAATGAAGCTGTCTAATACAAGGCTAGATTTTCTATTGGTTGAGTAACATTGCCTATTCATTTAGGCAAAAATGAATAATACAAAAATAATACCAAGTCGCTAGAAGACAATCCATATATGCTGTATTTGGGCATGCAGTATATTGCTTATACTAAATCATACTAATTTTTTTCACTTTAGTTTGCAATATTTTTATACTGCAGGTGTAGGGAGGGAAGAACCCACATAGGTCTGCATCTATAGCAAACACATCTTTAGAAGTCCAGGTGAAGGCTATGTGTGGGACAGTCAGCTAGGCACTTTGCTCTTCTACTAGTGTATTATGTGGCCTGGTAAAAAAATCCAGGAGAACTGCCAAATCTCAGGAAAAAAAAGAGTGCATCAGGTTTACAAAACTGCATGATTATTACAAAAAAAAAAAAAAAGAAAAAAAAAAGTTCAGTTCATCTGAGGAGGATGTGCTCAATGAATAATTTCACGGTTTCTTCTGTGACTACAGTGGCAAGAGTCCCTTTATGTTCCTCCAGGACTTGAAAACTGAGAGTTTTGCATAATCTCATGATTCCAACAAATGGTTCCTCAAGAAGAGCATAAAATATCTAAGGAGTAATGGTAAGTAAAAAACTGCTCATGATGAGATGACACTTAGAAAAAGTAAGTAAATCTAGTTTGGGTGAGCTAAACTGCAAATTTGTTTTCCATGAAAGTGGCTGCTGAATAGTGTTCATTACCTAAATAGAGTATCTGAGTACTAGCAACATAGCTACAGTGCTGTTGTGGCAAGTTCTGGTGTTCATTGAAAGGTAAGATTGTGAGCCCTGTAGTGGACCTCACAAGGTATCTTACCTGAACTCTCACCAGCCTTTGAGTATGAAAATTAATTTAGACAACTAAAGGCCTTTACATGTGTGAGAACTGTTGCCTTTTAGCCTGAGGGAAAATAACACTGCTGACTAAATGGGTGTTTTGGATGTATTTGTTGCTTAATGTTGCTACAGGGCTGAACACTGTCAGTCTTTAAACATATTTCTTTTATGATTTATTCTCACTTACCTCACTTTCCTCCTTTGACCTAGTTTTCACAACTGCCCTTCCCACCAAGAGAACCCTTCTACTTGCTTCAGCACAGTGATGAAAGCCATGTTAAGGTATTCCTGACGTCTGTCCCTAGTGGCTAAGCACCAGACTCGATTGCACACCCTCTACATCTTGTGCGATAAAATGCTACGCCTCTTCTTCAACTTCAGTCTCAGGTTTGATTAAGGGCAAAGCTAAATTTAGCAGAATACTGCAAAGAGGGAAATATATTTACAAAGATTCCCTTTTGCAGTAAAATATGTTAAACATGTTAAAATATATATGTGGCAAATCTTGGTTATTTTCCCAGGGAAATATAAAGTAAATTGAACCCCATTACTCTTGAGGCTCTGTGTAAATTCCCATTGCCAGGTCTTGGCTGCAGGGAGCTCTTCTGGCTTCATCATCTTGTATGATATACAGGACAAACTCTGTGGTAGTGATGAAAACATACAATAACATCAGCCTGCAAAAACATCTCCCTCTGCCTTTCTCAGCCTTCTGGTTTTAACCATAACTCCTACCACACATGTGATATCCTGTGTGTCTGTGAGGATAATGATTTGCACTAGTAATGTTGCAGTACCTGAATTAAATGTACACAGAAAGAGCAGTCTCAGTACTGAGATAATTCAGAGAAACAAGCTCAGATGCTTGCTGGTTTCTTTCAAGTTTCACATATATGCAATTTCTAGTGAAGGAATCAGTACTGTATTTAGGACCTGAATGTCTTCACAGTTCAAAGGAGTTACTTAGGTTTGCATCTTACAGTTTCAACTCCATTTCTGCGCTTATTTCAGATGTGTCTCTGGGTATACAATCTTTACCGAGTTTGTTTTGAGCCAGTCCTTTTAAAAAACTAAAAATAAATAGAGAGGAAATGTTCTTGGCTCTGCAAATGAATATGTGCCTGCATGAAATTAGAGAGTTTCAATATATTTATAAAGTCTTTTATAAGTAAGCACTAATGAAGGGTACAGGGAAAGATGTATATTCTAGAGAGTGTCTGAACTGCACCTGTTTACCTTGATGAAGGGCCTGATATCCCTGGAGGGACAGTGAACTAGCAATTGAATGTGACCACACACTATTAAGAAAACTCTATTCAACCTAGAAAATATTTCAGCTGTACAGTATAGTAATAGCCTCCATGACTACTCAACATTTAGGAGAGAAGTTGCTTGACGTGTTTAAAGAGCTTGGCTTTCTCATCTGAATTTTCCATTACACTAGATAAAAAGTCGACAGATCAATTTTGTTTATGGAATAAGCTGCACAGAGCTTCACTGAAAATTAGTATGAGAAAAATATTTCTTAGGCAAGAGTTCTGGATATTGTGAAAAATTCTGAATGGCAAAGAAAGACTGCACTGCTCTCTGCCATTCTGTAGCAATCGCACGAGTATATTGGGTTATTGCTTATGAGAAAGTCACATTTAAAGCAGCAAAATAGCTGGTTGGAACCCATGAGAAAAATCTTAATTTGTGTGTTGATGTGTTTTTCTTTTTCTAGCTTTGATTAAAGGTAATTTAAGTTGAAGTATGTGGGAAGCTGGATGAGAAGTTTTGTTTCTAAAACACGTTAATGTACACATTTGTCTTTGGTAACCTAAAACGCTCGGCCCAGCCTTCTGGTGGCTTAATTGCCTCTTGACCTGGTGAGGTCCAGACACTGACTCAATGACACTGAGCTGTCCCTTCCCCCTAGTGATTACGTCAGATTGGTGCACGTTAAGGATACTGCAATCTCTCCTTTGCAGATTAGTTTGCCAGTGTGGTGTTACTCTTAGATTGTCCCTATCTATCTATGCAAAACAATGCCCAGGGATCCCATTCAAACTAAATGATCCTTCAGTTCTGTGCAAAATGTGTGAGGTACATAAGAAGCGGGGTAGTGCAAATGCTAAAAGAGATTTGTTGTCCTCTAAGTAGTTGAAGAGACCAGAGCAGAAATGCTCTTGTTAGGCTCTGAAGATGCAATAAGGAGACATCAGCAATATGATTTCTGAGTAAAGGTAAATACTCTATGCAATTCAGTTTTGATGCTAGATGAAATCGCCTGCCAAAGATTAAATACAAAATGAACTGACTAGCATTAGGACCTACAAGAATTCCTGAGCTGTATGGTTTTGTGGTATCGGTAAACAACTGTGAAAAATTCATTTCATGCTTATCTACTGTAGCAAAATCACTGATTGAATTGCTACAAAAAGGTAAAAAATGGGTCACAGGAATGCCAAACAGTGTGGGGTGCAGCTACGCAAAGGTTTGTGTATTCTGATATTGTTGTATCTGTGACCTTGTCTTGTGGTGCCTTCCCCATGGGATCAGGAGCTGTGATCTCACACTGATTGCCAGATGGCAGTGGGAAGCCCAGAGCGCATGTACTGACAAACGGTGGGGAAAAAACAGCCGCGCAGAGCGATTGCACACTGCCAGCACAGAGGCAATGAGCTAGAGCCTAGAGAGAATGTTAAGATACCTGCCAAGACTGAAAACCTGGGTGTGAGCAAGGGGCTGCAAATCTTTTCCAAATGACACAAGGAAAAATGGACAAGCTTTAAAATGTGCACATAATCAGGACAAGTAGTTATGGACTTGCTGTTCTCCTTATTATCCTGTGTAATAGGAAGCCTCCAAATAGGCTAAATCTGTATGTGGAACTGGTATGATTTTGTGAGTATGTGCGCAGGGCTACATTTTCTAATAGTTAAACTAGCCCCAGAGAGGGGCAGGGTTGGTTTGCGGAGCACTGACTAAAACCCTAATAATCTCCTGTCTGTTAAGTGAAAGACACTTTCTTAAGAGTCTTTGGTCAGGCAGTAGCTTTGTCATGGTCAACTGACAGTTCTAACAGGTGACTTGGTTTTATTATTCTGGGGATTTCTGGAAGATGGCATTTGTGAAGGTCAAAACAAGCCTGGCAGATATAGAAAAGTGTCCTTATTTCTCTTAACAGGGCAGCTCACAGTCATCAATTCATGTTGATGTAGCCTTTTTCTTTTTGGACAGCTTTTCTTGCTTCTCCACAAATGTACAGAGTAAATGAAAAGAGACAGAGAGGTTGAAGAGGAAGTTTACAGCTGTTGTGCACCCTATTCTGTTTTCCCATTTAGTTATCTGCATTTTATTCTGGTATCTTGAATCTTCATTGTAATTGTATGAGTTATTCCCCTGTTTTTCCTGCATCCAGGAGCACCCAGATGATGTGTCTTCATGTGCAAGACTGCTTCTCTTAGTACATATTTTGGTACTCTGTTATTTTTTGCAGAGAGCAGTTCCCACAGTATCTAATTGGCTTCTACTAACATAAAGGAAGTGTCTTTCCCTGAGCTGTTCAGGTATTTCTTTTAAGCTCCGTAAATGTCATTAGGTTTGATCAAGCAGAAAGAGGCACATGACACTGGAGTGGTAATGCTGCCGTCTGGAGGGAAGGTGCATGAAGATATTCTGCATGTGGCTCATGAAGATATTACAAGTTGTTCCTCTAAACCTGCCTTTGCTTGGCACCTACAACCTGCCTGGAAACAAACCTTTAACAGCATTAGAGAAACGAAACTTCTTTTTACTTTGTTACTTTTCTAAATGTGAGTTTTATACTGGTGGAAAAACATCAGACTGACTCCCTTATACCCTCCACGCAGCTAAAGAACCCTGGGACAGGGAACAGGAGGGAAAAGGCAGCCATCCCAGAGCTTCTGGAGAGATTGTTTTAGAAATGCTTTGGGGAGATCGGCTCCCTTCTGGAAATATTCTCCAGCTTCTCTCAGCTGCTTTACCTAGTCTATAGTTGTCAGTTTCCCCTTGCCTTTAGCTCTTCTCTTTGGGTTGACCTATGGATTGTAGAGAACCAACCCCAAAAGTTTAGGTACCTGGGTTAGATAGATAAAAGCTCATGCTGCATGTGGTGCCGTAATACGTGTATGGTCAGCACTGTACAGCTGGGAGAGCGTGGCTATAATTGCCCATCCATGGTCAAAAAGGCAGCATTCAGAGGAAAAAAATGTTGACTACCTGAAGCATTCTCTTTGCCGCCGAGTCAGATCATGGCTTTGATTTCTCTGATGAGAAGCAGAGAAGCAGCTCCCACACTGCTCTTGAGCCCATCCCACTTGGGCTCAACCTAAAGTTTTATGTTAAAGTACTGATTCAGGCTGGACTTCAACCCACAGCCTAAAATAGAGGAGCTGTTTCTTTGTAATACTAATCTCTTGAGCCTTTTCTTTTCTGTTTCTTCCGACTTAAACAATCACCAGTACAACTTGAGATAAGAAATTAAGAATTGATTTTGCCAAGAATTTATATATTTCTTTAAAGCTTAAGACTAATGCAACCTAGACTATGTGAAGAGAGCCAAGTTCCCTGATGGTAGGCTCTGTCATTAACTGCTTTTATGCTTGTAAAAGTTGTGGGCACAGTCTAAATTGGATAAAAACTAGGTGCATTGAAATTTTTTATCGACCAGCAGTCTAAATTCAGTCCTTGCTCTGAATATTGAGCTGGGTTATTTTAATCAAGAGCAATACAGTCCCCCTCTAACTGTATTTTGTTCTTCATGGCACCTGTGCAGCCCCCACAGACTTAGCTGTTATTTCTTTGAGTGTCACCAATGGAAATGTGCACAGCAGTGTGGTTGGTTCCAAAGGAGACACTATGAATTATCCTTCTATCAGCTGATCAGCTAATCAGCTGATCTGATGCTGCAGGATTAGCAAGAAGGGGCTTTGCCCTGATAGCAGGCTGATAGGACTGGATGTACAGCTGGCAGAGTTTTGATGAGAAAAGCAGTTTTGTCCTATGCTGATCATTTACCTGCATCCCCAATTTTGGTTTAAAGCTCGGGTGTTTAAAAGTTGTTCTTCAGTGCTGAAATCTGTTCCAATAGAGTAGGATCTTGTCAAAGAAGAGATAACAAACGTCTTTGCTAGCTGACTGAAACATAAAAGATCTGCAGGAGCTGCTTCAAGACTCCTTGCTGTTCTTTTCAGTGTTGTCTTGCACAGAAGATCAGCAACAAGTAGCTCTTGTCTAGATGGAATAATTACAGCTTACAGACTTCTCATTTCCTTTCCATTGTAAGCTGGAAAGTGGAAACTGGTGGCGCTGAGGAAAGGATGGTCAAAGTGGGAGCGGTTATGACCTTCTATTGCCCATTATCCTGCTAGGATGTTGAAGGAGGAGAGGAGATAGGAGACTTGCTGTTTCAAAACTGAATGACTAGTGAAACAATCACTATTCCCTTGGCTCTCAGGAGTGGAAGTCTAGTGTTGGAATGGGGAGTATCTTTTACACGGCCTTCAGTACTTGCAAAGTGCCCAGTAGTGAGTAATATGAGTGTTGTTTGAAAAAGTCTGCTGGTTAAAAATATCTTTTTTATTTTTAAATGAGAAGTTGAAAAGCTAACGTAACATCCAAAAATTACTCCCCTACAAAACCTACTTCAACTGTGCTTTAGGCATGATTGCTCATTTGTGAGTAAATTAATGTTAAAACTAACATAACTGAATTCAGTTACAGAGCCTGGGTTTCTGACTTGTTTTTTTGGTTGTTGTTGGTGTGTGTGTGTGTGTGTTTGTTCAATTATATCAATGTTTTTTTGAGGAGAAAATCCTTCTCTCAGACTGTATTTTTTATTATTTTAATCTCCCTCCAAATCCTCCCCCTTCATTTATAAGTCTCATGCCACAAGAAGCCAAGCAATTTATCTCCAGCTTTCTAATATAGACATTCTCTTTGGCTAAATTAGAGCAAGTGTTTTTACTATCATAAGCAACAGAGTGGGTAGCAAAATGGCCTTTCTGTTATTAAACTGTATACCCAAATGGCCAAGGACATCTGGTGCAAGTTAACACCCTCCTTCTAAGGAGAAGAAAGCATTACTTCCACTCAGTGTCTCTCCTTTATTGTTCCCAGCTCCAAGGACACACAAGGTATGTGACAACTTCTCATATTCCCTCATGAAGATGAGAAGCTTTATACACAGAAATCACCATAAAACCAACAGACAATACTGTGTTATACCCAAGGTTATCTGCATTGCGTAATGGACTATTAATCCTAAATTGGTCTTTCTTGTTTTTCAGTGTGCTACCAGTGCAAAATGCCCCACATTTTCTCACCAACTCAGAAGTTCTCTTGAGTGTATCAACTCTAAAAATGTAATTTTCATACTGAAGGGGTGTTGTCAAGCAACCCCAGCTGGCAAGCCCCACCCAGCCGCTTGCTCACTCCCCGGCAGTGGGATGGGGGAGAGAATCGGGAGAGTAAAAGTGAGAAAACTTGTGGGCTGAAATAAAGACAGTTTAATAGGTAAAGCAAAAGCTGCACGCACGTAAGCAAAGCAAACTAAGGAATTCATTCCCCACTTCCCATGGGCAGGCAGGTGTTCAGCCATCTCCAGGAAAGCAGGGCTCCAGCACGCCTAACGGTGACTTGGGCAGACAAATGCCGTCACTCCGAATGTCCCCCCTTCCTTCTTCTTCCCCCAGCTTTATATGCTGAGCATGATGCCGTATGGTCTGGACTATCCCTTGGGTCAGTTGGGGTCAGCTGTCCCAGCTGTGTCCCCTCCCAACTCCTTGTGCCCCCCCAGCCTCCTCGCTGGTGGGGTGGGCTGAGGAGCAGAAAAGCCCTTGGCTCTGTGTGAGCGCTGCTCAGCGGTAACCAAACCATCCCTGTGTTATCAACACTGTTTTCAGCACAAATCCAAAACACAGCCCCATACTAGCTACTGTGAAGAAAATTAACTCTATCCCAGCCAAAACCAACACCAGAGGGAAATTGAAACACCAGTTTTGTCCCAGAGTTACATTTCCTTCTTCAGCGCAGACTCCTGGGACACATACAAGACTTGGTTAGCAACAGCAGTAGGAACAGAGGCCATTACCACCCATTTGCCAAGATATGCTCCCCCTACATTCTGGAAACACTGAATGGAAATGAATTTCTAGCAAATGAATTTCTTCTCCCCATTCCAACAGCCTTGTGCCATCCTTACTGCAAACGCCTACAGACAGACAGACCGTTCCCAGTTTTGGTTGCCCTCAATTTGCATCGTGCCCTGATGGAATGTGGTTTTGGCAGGGGAGAAAAGTCGATCATCTCGGCTACCGGAAAAGCGGAGGGGACAAGACTGACTGAATCTCAGAACAACTCCTTTTCCTCGCTCACCGCTGTGTGTAGACAAGCACCGCCCTGGCACAAAGACGAGGGTGGCTGTTGCTGATGGCTGACTGGAAAGGGAGGGGTGGCTGGGAAGAGGTTTGTTAGCTTTTGCTCTGATCTCTGCTACCAGCATCATTGGCCTGTTGGAGATGAGTCTCAGGGAGGGAGAAAAGCAATGCTGTTGTTTTATAGCTATGTATTATTCAGTTGATTGAACTATGGTTGTTTTCCCCAGAACTTAGAGATACAGGAGTTACTTCTTTTAAGTGAAGGGCAGGACCTCTACAATAGAGCATGGAGGGTATTTTGCTCCAGACCTGTTTTGAAAGCTGAAGGAAGGGGAAGAACTGTGACTCCTTACACTATAATACAGCCTAGAAGTTGTGAGAGAATTAACTTTTCCTTGTACCTTCTGAAACTACTGTGTGTCCCTGCTGAAAAATTAATCAGTAGCTTTGTGTGAGTATAAATGAAAACCTGTTGAAATCTTCCTCCTAGATTATAGAGTTGATATTCCATCTTCCTTCCAGCTTAAAACAATTAAAGGAATTTAGATCTGTTCAAGGTTAATGAATACTGGGAAGCTTGGCTTTTCTCATCATCTTAATAGTATTAATTGCTGATTTTAAAAATTCTTATGGGACATAGGAGGTAATGATATTTCATCTGAGAAATGTTTGGATATTATGACACTGCAGAAAGTTTAAGTACATGAGCAAGAGTTCAAGCTTAACAGCTTCTAGTAATGTCTGGGAAAATGAAATTGAATGGCAAGTTACCAAGAGAAATCTCTATCTGTAAGTCAAATGCAAAGACTGAACAGAGTCAGAAAGAATTTGGCATTTTGTGCTAGCTTACTTGTGAATATTCAAAGGTGGAGAAATTATCACTTAATCTTTTATGATGTGTATTTTGAAAGATGTATTGTTTTGATAAGCAGTCATTATGAATGATAAAAGACTTGAGATAGATAGGTACGGCTAGTGCTTGGTAATCAACAGGCCCAGGAGACCTACATACACAAGTGATTGTGACCAAGACTTAACTGGACTTTCAGACTGGACGTATAACAGCGGAAGCTGAACACCTTTACAGGCAAGAGTAAATATAATACTGAAGAAGTGAACCTTGGTATTCTTCTGGTCATCGATGAGAATTCCTTGGGTCAGATTATTGTCTGTTTCATGTCATACCCCAGGTATACAGGTGTCCTGGGGCATGGAGGAGGATATTTGCTTACGCCCCTGGTAGCTGCAGCAGGGATGCTCCTGTGTTTTGGTGTACAGCTGAGTAAATGTGCCATTGCCTCACTCATTCTGAGGCTGTATCCCGTCTCCTGCTCCATTTCCTCCAGAAATCCAAGATTAATCAAACGTACTGAGAGGAGATAAAATCTGAAATGATAAACAGTAAGATCAGAGGTATTATCACAGAGACGCTGGAAGTTTTATGCCCAGAGGACCACTCTGATTTTGTCACCAGACGGCACAGCACAGATGATGCAACTCTCTGAATGGCTGAACTAGGCTTGCTGTGAAGGCTCCAATTTATATACTCATTAGTTATGCTTTCTTCTTCAGATCCAGAACTTTTTTCTCCTCACCACTTGAATTTTCTTTCTCTTTAATGTTTTTACCCCGTTTGGCTTTGACAGCCTCCGAAAGATAAGAGCCTTAATATACAATGCTATTGTAAATGCGATCGTCTGCAAACCGTATCACAGCCAGGTGGGATTAGGGATGAGATTGCTGGTTTGTAAACTCCATTATTGCAAGGTGTGCCTGCAGATGCTAAGGGAGAAGTGAGAAAAGCAGAGAGACAGATGCCAAGGGCTGGAAATGCTGATGCTATTAGGTGAGGGGCAGGAAAATGTTCTCTTTTTTATTCTGCAGAACACTCTTTGAGGTAGAGTGTCTTAAGATAAATTTGTCCATTATTAACAGTGCTCTAACAATTCTCTGAAGAATAGGAACATGAAGATCAGCAGGTCTTTTGACCTTTTCTTAATAATCTGAGCCTTTGGAAGATTCAGTCAGTTGCTTAGGTCTTTCCAAGGTAAAAAAGTCAAGTCTCAGGCATATGGCTAACCTTGTGTCTCACCAGAAGGCTTCTACTCATGTTCAAGGGGACACCTAAAGCTGATTTCTGCTGAGCACTTGTTGTGAAGGCCTGTTTGATCAAAGCGAGCTTTTATTTTCACACCTAAGTATTATTTCCTGAGGTATTTCTCCTTGAGTGTACCCATTTTTGATGTTCAAAGACATGTGAAGTCATCACAAGGCCTTTAAGTATTTTTTTCCTTAACTCCCACAATGCCTGGACTATGCTCAGATCGTTCTTTGCTAGAAATCTTAGACCGGTTCCCCCCTTGAATGAATGATCTTGAGGGAAGAATTGCGCATCTTTACCTTTTCCGTAGTTAATGTTCTGCTCTGCACTCTACTAATAGCGAACACTGATTTTTCGTTCAGCTACTTTTTTTTTGTTTCACTTAGATGTTTTGCTCTGCCAGTTTCCTCAGTCATAGTGGAAAGTTTTAGTTTACCTTGTTTGTTTGTTCTCATTGTTTCTTTTTTTTTTTTTTTCCCCTTTGTCTTTTTAAGTGTGTGGCATTTGGGGTGTTTCTCTTGAGCTTAATTCTGGTAAAAGCTTGCTGTTGCCAACTCAGGCTAAAGTGGAATAGTTGTCCCTTCAGACAAGACAGTTGCTTGTGAAGGTATCATAGGTGAAATTCCTGCCAGGTTCTTCAGCTGCCGTGGGTGTTTCATTGACACTTTTCTGTAGAAAAACAGCTTTGTGTTCACTTTTGGGGTGATAGCTGAGGCTAGGGGGGAACATTGTGAAGAAGACAGCTGCAGACAAGACTCAAGTCGATGAGAAATGAAATTCTCTAAGTAGTAGTGCATTACTGTGTCTTTCTTTCCTTCAAGCTGAGTTTTAACCTTCAATAAAAAGGAGTGTTCATTTTTCCCTTCTCCAGCCATATCCCAAGAATTCCTGAATGAAAAGCCTTGTTTGCACAGTCTGAACGCAAGTGACTGTTTTTGTAATCAGTTTTCCTACCATGAAAAATGCATGACTGGCCCAATCCACTAACTCTTATCGATATAAATTTTATTGATTTCCGTATGACTATCCACGTGGGCCAGGTTTGTAGCTCAAAGACTGAAAATACTGCGTGACACGTGCACGCTGCCTGTTCAATGGTTTCTTGTTTGTTCCCATATACTGCTTGGCAGTGTATAGGCATCATTTTTGATCTGGTCACAGGTATTAAGTACCTGCAGTTTTGTATTGTGCTAAATATTACGCTTTAAGGTTTGACGGTAATCAGAATTTAGCAGATTGGATTGCTTTTTAGGAATGGCATTGTATGTACTCCTCCGTCTCCCATCCCTGCGTTTCCACTGAGTGAACGTCTCTTCAGAAGTCTCAGCATACGGTGTACAACTTCAAGCATATGCAGGAGGCTGATGTTTCCTATGTAGTGGAGCTGTGATTTTTCCCTCTGCGAAGTCTCTATACATTCATTATCACCTGATGTGTGTTTTATTGATGTAAGTGATAATTTTGCAATGCAGAGATGCAGCGAGATGCAGACAGAAAGAATTCTATGCCCTTTATGCCCCTGTGTCTCCCTCATTCATTTCTTATCCTAGGATTTTCATGCAGATTGAGAATAATGGTGGCATCTAAGACCCTAACATAAACAAGAGTGTAATAGTGCTTTGTTCCATCTTTGTGTTACAAAGAGAGAGTGTATAATGGCTGAGCTGAAAGTTTCTGAAAAAGGGGGAGAAATGAATTGTTCTTGGCTCCTCGGATTATTCCAGCAGCTGAATTTCTTACGAGTGCAATAAAAACTGTAATTAAACATAAAATGGGGGGAACAATTCAAGCTGCTGCAATCTTGTGAAAAAACACACCCTAATTATCTTACTATTCCTGGCCTGTGTTTGGCTGCAAAACTTTTTTCCTTTTTTTCTATTCCCCCCACCCCCATTTCTTTCTCCCTTCTTCCCATCAGTGCTCTATATTACAGTCTAGAATGGCTTCACAGTTTCTGCAATGACAGAAGCACACAGAACATCAGAACTCAGAGCTGCCTTGGAAGGTTTGATATTAATTGCATGGAACATTGTTACTCAGAGCACAGAGCAGCATGACTGACAAATCTGGCTCGAAAACAATTTGAGCAATTTTCTTGTTGCAGTGGTGATTATGGCATGGAACATTATGTAGCTCATTTAGGAAGCTTATATTTAGGAGATTTTTATTATTGTTTAGAGCAGTTTTTAAAGTCCTATAGCAGGAAAAAATAGTTCTCATTTTTGGATTTCAATTAGATTAGCAAATGTTAATGGTCTACTTTTCTCCTCTTCCAGCCACCCCCACCTGCCCACTTAAAACTGTGTGCTCCATTTCTCACAGAAGCCCTGGATGGTGTCTTGTCGTCTGCGTTCCTCTTTTTGACATTAGGTGTCAGAATAAGGAGTTTCCTTAATTTAATGACCAGCCTAGGGGTAAATTCTATTACTAAGCCCAGTCCAAAGACTGCCTCAGTGCCAAGTTCTTAGTTCTGAATGCTTAAACCTTGCTTTGAATCTTCAGTTCTATTTTGGCTTGAATTTGGGGAACACGAAGTTCCAAAAATTAAAATAAATGCCTTTGGAATACCTTGAGGATGCTAAGGCTTGTCTTGTGGATAAGGAATGGAGCTCTGGAGGTCAAAAAGGTCCATTTCCCTCGTTTGGATGAAGTCTGATGATCACAGTGATGGGAAGTACACACATACCACCTTCTGCATGCTTCAAGACTTGCCACTCTTTCCAAACTCAGTGAAAATTAGCCCAGCCTTTAGGCTGTCTTGACCTAATTGTGTTTTTTTCATGGCTCTTAGAGGGCTGTTTTTGTGGCCAGTAAAGACAAGACTTTGGCCACACATTTTTTTTTTTTTTCCATTTGCAATCGTTATCCTGGTGGCTGCAACTGATAAACCAGCTCTGGGTCACTGAAAAGTATCCTAAACCCTGGGTATAATGATTTGCTGAAGTATGTGTTAAAAAATACTGAGACTTACACTGTAATAAAAACGTGGATTGCTGGTACAATGAATTTTCATACTCTCCAAATATCTACTTCCAGGTAATAGGTTCAGTATTCAGCAGTATTGTCTTTGCAGCTAGGCTGTCTAAGGGGCCGTTCACATGGGGTATGTCTGACAGTGGAGGTATGAATGTCAATACATTTTGAATGGGGTGGCTTGTTAAAACCAATGAAAATGAAGTCTTGCTGGAGACCACAAAGAACTCATTTTGTTAAAAGCATAGCAGCCAGAAGGGAAAAAAGACTATGTGACAAGGTTCTCTAGAAGAAAAGGTGGAGAATAAGTGAGGTCAATTGAAATTGTAACTAGCAATGTTCATATAGTCCTGGACCTAATGCACAGGTAGATTTTCTGAAAGGACTACAGTTAATATTCTAATGGGCTTGGGGACAGTTCATTGCATTTGCAGTGGATTTTTAATCTGAAGTTTCTCCTCCAGCCTCGTGACTAGAATGGTAACACTGCTTCTGCAGTGTGGACGGTCATCTCTGATTATTCCTATCTTATGCTCTCTTGGTGGTAATTTCAGGCATTCATGACTCTCCTTTGGAAATATCTGTAGTCAAAACAATGGACTAACCATCCTTGTTTATCGAATATAACAATTAATACATTTATCTACCTACTTCACCTCTACAATACAGAATAGGTGCTTACAGCCTAACTTAAAGGGTGTTAGAACATGAAAGCAGTGCTAAATACGTCTCTTGGGATCTATGTCAGAGGTTGTGCCTCTTTTCAGAAAGACCAGACGGACTCATTACAGCTCTCTTCTTGTTTTAGTGTTGGATACAGCTTTCTCATGTTCAGCCCCAGCAAGCCAATCTACAGTAGAATATAAGACACTACTCTGCTTGGGTTTATTCATTGATGTGGGTGAAGTTCTTTGTCTGCTCCTGTGATCCAAAGGTTTAGTAGATTTACATGGTCACTCTGTAGTGGATGTTACACAAAGCACTTTTCATTAAAAAGCATTCTTCCTGGCACTTGTTTCTCTGTGAGCATGATACAGCTGTCTACGAGCAAATTAGCCCAATGAACTACTGGTGGAACACAAGCACTCTGTACACTAACATATTTGGTACAATGAAGCTAATTTACATGTTCCATTCAGTTGCTTTATGTGCCGTTCTGCTTCCTTCTTTACCTTTCTTAAGCGTTGGAAACATCTGGTACTATGTAGCTCAAATATTGATATTGAATTTTAGGTGCCTATTTAAAACTTTTCATTAAAGTATAGAATTTTCTCTTCAAACATTGTGTGCTGAATAAAGGACTAAAACCAGTCAAAGTCTTGATTGGTTTTGGCAATTTTATGCCTCAACTGAGAAAGAGTTTGGCATCTAGGACTATGGGTTTTGTCTTTTGCTTTTTTAAATAGGCCAATTAAAATAATAATAACAATAAAAACAACCTCCACTAGCTAGTTAACTGTAGGAAGCTAGAGAAAAAGAAATCAACCTCATTAGGAAACTCTAGACGGGCTGCTTCTTTACCTCTCTTCTCAGCTCTTTGTGCTTGGAACACTTTTTTTCCTTGCTTCTTACGGTCTTTTATTTCCTCTGCTACTGGTTAAAGCCAGTATATTTTCTGGTTTTCTAAAAAGAAATATTCATGTAATCTGTGAAAGTAAATTATATTGTTTTAACTGAGTTAGAATACTGGGCTGAAGAGTGAATTTTACCTACGGAGGGTCCAAATAAATATGACTCTCTTCGTGGGAATGGCTCTTCTCCCTAGAAACAAATGTGGTGGGACATTCAGGGGGCATTTGTACCTTGCCTACTCCTGGGTCAGGAGGAGCCACAGAGCAATGGCAACATAATAAGCTGATTTTCTCTGCTTTAGAGGCTTCTGGAGAACAAGTCTGCTTGTGGTAACTTACTGATAATTTTATCTTCATATTTAAAATTATTATTCCCCTTTGGAATACAATGGAGTGTATCTTTAGCTGTCTTTAAAGTTTTATTTTTGATTCTTAGTGAAAACCTGTCTTCAGCTGACAGAAATTCCCCCCCGCCTTTTTTTTCCATTTTTTTTCCCTTTCCAGAAGTGTTAAATTCACAATTTCTCCCTTTTCTTTTGCTTCAGAACTAAAACCACCCAAAAGTTCTCAAACTCCTGACAAAAAGGTTGGGCTTAGGTTTTTGGAACAAGGTCTATATGTGAAGGTCTTACTGTGTTGCCATAAATGCAAGGAAAAGGAAGACAAAATAGGACCCTCATACCAAGCTGGATCTAGGTCAGCTTTAAGGTTTATTTTTGGCCCTCTGAAAGGGATGATAGAAAGCACTGTTGTCCTAGGAATAGGAGGTCCAGGTAGGGACTGAAACTTGGAGGGACCTTTCTCCCCTGTCCTGTAAGAAGAGTGAAGCTCACAATAGGAGAAGGTATTAGTTAATCTCTTTTATACCCTCTTACTGCTTCATTAATTTCCCTGTTGTATAGCATAGGCCTCGCTAGAGTTATGGTTTTGCAACAGTTTTGTCTAAGCTTGATTTATTTATTTTTGTTTTTTTTCCTCAGGAGATCTCCTTCATTTTGTCTTCAGGAAGCTGAGTAAAAACTTGTGTGAACCAAAACTGGGAGTAAAACTCAAGATCCCCTTCTGTGATACAGGTATCTGTAGAAGTATGTGACATGAACACTGTATTTCCGGTTCTGGTTTTGGATCTGTTTCATGCTGGTCGTGTCTCATGCCATTTTTCTATTCCAAGATGCTACTTCATATGTCTCATAAGATGTCCCTGTCTTGAGCCTTTCTTTTATTTGAAACCTCCCCTTTCAGTTCTTACAAAACTTCATCTCTGTGCCACACGAAGGCCGTGACACCTCTCAAAGCATTTTGCTCTTTGTTACATTCTGTTCTGTACTCTGTCCCCACCCTTGGCTCTGCAGGTAATTATGCTAAAAGGGGTCCAATAATGGTGAGACTACAATTTGAAGGCATCACAGTGATAAAATTGCACTGCTGAAGATGTGTGTGTTGTTTCTGCCTTCCACTCTTCTTGGGTCTTTAGGGAACCTTAGGCGGCTGTAAATTACAAGGCATGGATAGCAGCACAATTTGGAAGGCAAATGGCCATCATTTTACTGTGAAATCTGGAAGGCTCATTTGTTGGACTAGCAGTTGAGTGGTAGGGGAGTGCCATGCATTGGTTACACTCGGGAGCGTGACAGAGAGGATTACTGGTGAAACCAACCTGAAGTGACTTGTCTAAATTGCATAATTATTGTTATGCACCTCATTGGACTAAGATTGGTTTAGTTTCGTTACTGGACATATACTATTGCATTCTAGGGCATTTTTCAGCGTAACCACGTTGTTTTTCCCTTGAGATTACCAAGGGCAGAGTATGAAGGAAAAATCTTCTCAGGCCCTATAAAAAGAGAGCTGCATCACTGCAGTAAGCAAACATTGTGGAATGGCTCCTTAAATTATAAAGTTTTCTTTACTTACGAGTCTTAGACTTGCATTTCTAATTGAGATTATTCAGGCTTTGTTCTTGCCTACTTGCCATGGACTATAGCAGTCTGGTGCCTGCACCTCTGTTGAAATGAATGACTTTGAAACTGTAGTAATCAATCCTTCGAATGTTTTGATAGATCAATAAAACTACTGTCAGTCTCTAATATGTTCCATAATCAAAATGTCACCTTATTTACTCACAGTCAGATGTGATGTGAAATATTAAGTGTGTGAATGCACAAATAGTGCCTGTGGGGACAAATTCAGCTCTTTTTTCAGCTATGCATCAGTTACTGATGATTTCTGGTTTCCTCTGTGGATTGCTGGTTATGTATGTTTTGTAGTCATTTATATGAGTCAAATCTATCACCACAGAAGTCACTGTGGTGGGGTAAATAAACCCCATCTAGCACTGGTAAGAAAGGATTGAATTTTCCCCTGTTTGAGTGAAGGGATTTGCTGCATAGTAGTGTTGCCTTGCTTTGTGCATTGTGTGATACATATCTCAACACACATGAGGGTTTCGAGATGACAAGTCAGGTAAAACAAACTGGAAAGGAAGAGATGTGAAACTGAGAGTGTGGTAGGACCTGGATAAAGAGAATGGTTTTTAGGTACTGTCATTAGCTTTTTAGCTGTTGTAATTGTGTACATTACACAGAGGTAGTGGGATCTTTTCATATTTACTTAGCCAAGCTGCAAATCTTAAGCCATAAAAGATGCCGAAGCCATCGTTACTGAGGTATGTATAATCCAGCCAGCTTCTTGCATGTTCTGTCCGCAAGAAAGATTCTTTACAATGATTTTCAAGTCATCCATTACTAATTTTCTTGCATCTCTTTCTGAAGTGTCAGGGATAAGTTAAAGGGAGAAGATTATCCTACCTCAGCCTACTGTAAAGTTTCACGCACCATTCGCCGCAGCAACTCAAACTGTTACAAACAACAGAGAAGAGCTACAATTCTGATCTGCTGATGGTAGTCACTATGTTCACAGTTTGCTGCGGTTGTACTTGAGGGTCCTGTTTGAAGCCCACATGTAGCATCAGTTCTTGTTTCCATATGAGATTAATTATTTCATCCACATAGATGTGAGGATTTTTTTTTTTAATATTTATTTAGTTGTATTTATTTCTATTCTATAATTTTTATGTAAGCAGTTCAAATAGTGCAAATCTTGTAATAATGCAGGAGTTTCATTAAGCTGTACATATAAGCTTTAAATTGCAATTCCCATACCAATTCTGCCAAATTTGTAACATTTAAGAGCAAAAATATCTTGAAAATAGAGAATTTGATTTTTATTTTTTTTCTTGTAGAGCTTGAGAAAAATGTTCAACAAAAGGTATTAGCTGCCAGCGAGGATCAAGATTTTGTATTAATTTTTTTTTTTTTTTTTTTTAGATCACCACCTGATGACCGCGGGAGTTATATCCAATGGCCGCGTTGTGGAAAAACAATCAATCGCAGCTGTATCAGTGCTTTTTTTACCAAACAGGAAGACTTCCATTTGCCTCTTTCATTTTTGTGCCCCAGTTCTTCAAATAACTTTAAGTAAGTCAAGCCTGATTGACATCTCCTACTCTACAAATTGCAAAGTATTTTAGCATGTTTCCTTGCTTACAGGTAATATGATTTGAATGTGTCTGAAACCACCTTTGGGCAATTAAGCAGTAATGGTGTAGATTTCACCCACTGAAGCTGTATTAATTGCTTAACTGAAGATAATATTTTACAGTTTTAATAGGAAAACTGCATTTATTTACAAATATTTTAAGTTTAAAATTATGTATATTGCAGAACTAGAGATTTGTTTGTGTTGTTGGTAGTGGACACGGTTGGGTTTTTTAAGAATAAAACCATTCAGTGCAATGATTTTGAAGCAACATAGCTTTGGGTGTCACTTCAAACTTGTTGATTTTCTCATTTCTTCACCACTCTGTTGTACTAATTGAATGATGACCTTTTTTCTTTTCTTTTCTTTTTTTCTTTTTTTTTTTTTTTGCTGGAGATTTGTTTTTCATTGAATTAGAATAATCATGCCATTTAGCTCCTTTCTAGGAATTAACATCCTGCAAGAACACAGACTGACATCTGAGAGGTGGATAGGTGTTTCTCCCCCTCAAGCAGACATTCTTCAAAAATATTTAACAATTAAATTATCAAAGAATAATGTTTTAAGAGCTGTGGCACCACCCTACAGCAGCACATTTTCTTATATATATATATATCTCACTGTTTCGGTGGTTTCTTTCTTTTTTCTTCTCTTCCTTCCTGCAGAGGCCCACTCCTTGTTTCTGTGTGGACATAACAAGAAAATATAGGCAATAGCACAACATATACTTAATATAGCTATACATAATCAGAACACTGACAACATTATCCTGGATTATTTATTTGGAAACAGTTTTCTCTACTTATTTCCACAAGCTTTGGGCATGCTAGGGCTAAGGGCTAGAGCCCTGGAGCAATCTCATGTGAATAACCTGGCAGAATAGATTTTAAGCTAGTGAATTCTTCAATCGCATAGATGTATACATGTATGCATGTATGCATGTAACTGATTTAAGAACTAATTCTAAAACTTCCCTGAGAAGGACAGAACTGTCATCTACTTGTTAGAAGACTATTTCTCGAATCCAAGGTATTTCTTCTGAGGAAAATTAGTGCTGCCATATTTGCTTCTAGCATTTTAACATTTTTAGCAATATCAGAAGTTCCTTTACTCATGAAATTTTAGATTAACAGATTTTGAGTTCAGAAGGAAACATAAGGTCATCTGAGTTAACATCTTCTGTGAGCATTTCACCCTATGTAATCCTCTACATTTACAAGCCTTACTGGTATTGTGCAAAGTGTTGTGTAGTTCTCTAAAAGATTCAAGCTCTTCTAGAAGCAAGGTGACCACATAAATATACATAAATATTGGAGACAACCGTGGTATGCAATGTCAGCATCTAGCTGCAACTGCAGTTCCAAATTTTGGGCAGTAGCCTGGATGTCCTTGCTTGTGGCACACTGGAATGTTCTAATTATTTTAATCCATATGCCAACTTTAACTTAGGGTAGGTGTGGGAAGCAATGGATCTTTTATACCTCCATCCTGTGTAGGCTTTCGAAGTAAAGGTTGAGAGGGACATAGGTGTGGGGTTAGCGGGTATGCCTCAGGACATTGCAGGTCCTGAGGTCCTCTCTCAGAAAAAAGGATAACCCTGAGCAGTAGAGGAGTGCTAGGCCCACATTACCAGAAATATAGGCTTTTCAGTGACTTTCTGGTGAATTCGCTGTTTCTCCCTCAATGCCTGCAGAAGCTGGCAGCAGAATTTCTTCTCCCACTTAAGATATTGGACATTGATGGAGCCCACAGGCGACTTGTTCCCTCCTGCTTGCATCCCTGCTGACATGATTCTGGACTCCCTTCAGCACCAGTGCCAAGAGGTGTCATGGCCTTCTCTTGACACTTTTTTGTCTATGGTTGCCAATGCAAAGGTACAGGGTACGGCCCACCTTCCTGGGCTCCTCTCCAGCAGCTGGCATCTAGCTTCTACAGAGCAGGGAGACTGTTTTCCAGAATCAGTCAGGTTTTATGCTGGTGTTGCCTCATTTAAATTGGGCTAAACTGGTGTGAACTTCTAGAGTTGAGCAGAATCATAGAATCATAGAATCATTTAGGTTGGAAAAGACCTTTAAGATCACTGAGTCCAACCGTCAACCATGCCCACTAAACCATGTCCTGAAGTGCCTTGTCTACGTGCTTTTTGAATGCCTCCAGGGTTGGTGACTCAACCGCTTCCCCGGGCAGCCTGTTCCAATGCCTGACAACCCTTTCAGTAAAGAAATTTTTCTTAATATCCAGTCTAAACCTCCCCTGCTGCAACTTGAGGCCATTTCTTCTCATCCTATCTCCATAAGAGACCTCTCGGCTGTCAGTGGCAGTTCTGTAGCAGAGCTCCACCTGCATCACTGAACCAGGAAGCCTGTTTTTATTGTAGTGACTACATGGTCCTGTTCTGGGCATTATGTTATGTCAAAATACTTGCAAAATACCCCACATAGTATGAAGAGCTGAGCATGGGAAATTTACAGATATTGAGTGTGAATGGCTCTGCAAGTATACGAGGGGGTGAAGCAGGTCACATTTGGCTACTTATCTACAGTTCTTTCAACAAGATGGCAGAGGTGAAATTTTAAATTAATGTGTTGTAGCAGAAACTTTGTTTTCTTCTTTCAGAAGTCATCATGTATCATTAAGCTGCTTTTGAGTTTTAAAATCTCCAAGATTTTTGATTAATTGGGTTGTTAAATTGAATTTTAGAGATGCTGCTGGAGTGCTGGTTCTCTGAAGATTTCCCCTTCAAAACATTTATTCTGTTGGGGCCAAAGGATCTGATATTCACCATCTGCTGATGGTTATCACAGATTGGCATTTGAGGTACCACAAAATTATCTCTTCTTATGATGGTTCATTTGCTCTGGACAGAATTCATTACTCTGAGTCTGTTCCTTTTTTTGTCCAAACTTGTGGGTCCCATTTTTCAGACAAGCAAATCTGGAGGTGGTGACACTCTAAACTCATGATTATTTTAAGTGTTTCCCCCCCACCCCCCCCCCCCACCATGG